>NC_080111.1:40150274-40512149 GCF_950005125.1 Chionomys nivalis | reverse complement strand
CTTTCGAAAGTTTATTAATTTCACGAAAGCTTTAGTAAGAAACGCACATGGGTTTCTTTGTAAAGACAAGCAGTGGTTTGCTACGTGTGAAAGCACTGTTTGAACTGAGATCAGTGTTCCTTTTCTCAGTACAAGCTTTACTTTGAAAGTTAAGCCCGTTCTTTCGAAAGTTTATTAATTTCACGAAACTTTAGTAAGAAACGCACATGCCTTTCTTTGTAACGACAGGCAGTGGTTTGCTACGTGTGAAAGCATTGTTTGAACTGAGATGAGTGTTCCTTTTCTCAGTACAAGCTTTACTTTGAAAGGTAATCGCTTTCTTTCGAAAGATTATTAATTTCACGAAAGCTTTAGTAAGAAACGCACATGCGTTTCTTTGTAAAGACAAGCAGTTGTTTGCTACGTGTGAAAGATGGTTAGAACTGAGATCAGTGTTCCTTTTCTCAGTACAAGCTTTACTTTAAAAGATAATCGCATTCTTTTGAAAGTATATTAATTTCCCGAAAGATTTAGTAAGAAACGCACATGTGTATCTTTATAAAGACAAGCAGTGGTTTGCTACGTTGAAAGCACTGTTAGAACTGAGATCAGTGTTCCTTTTCTCAGTACAAGCTTTACTTTGAAAGGTAATCGCTTTCTTTCGAAAGATTATTTATTTCACGAAAGCTTTAGTAAGAAACGCACATGCATTTCTTTGTAATGACAAGCAGTGGTTTTCTACGTGTGAAAGCACTGTTTGAACTGAGATCAGTGTTTCTTTTCTCAGTACAAGCTTTACTTTGAAGGATAATCGCGTTCCATCGAAAGTTTATTAATTTCACGAAAGCTTTAGTAAGAAACGCACATGCGTTTCTTTATAAAGACAAGAAGTTGTTTGCTAGGTGTGAAAGCACTGTTAGAACTGAGATCAGTGTTCCTTTTCTCAGCACAAGCTTTACTTTGAAAATTAATCGCGTTCTTTCGAATGTTTATTAAGTTCAGGAAACCTTTAGTAAGAAACGCACATGCGTTTCTTTGTAAAGGCATTCAAGAGTTTGCTAAGTGTGAAAGCACTGTTAGAACTGAGATCAGTGTTCTTTTTCTCAGTACTAGCTTTACTTTGAAAGAAATCGCGTTCTTTCGAAAGTTAATTAATTTCACGAAAGCTGTAGTAAGAAACGCACATGCTTTCCTTGTAAAGACAAGCAGTTGTTTGCTACGTGTGAAAGCTCTGTTAGAACTGAGATCAGTGTTCCTTTTCTCAGTACAAGCTTTACTTTGAAAGATAATCGCGTTCTTTCGAAACTTTATTAATTTCACGAAAGCTTTAGTCTTTGCAAAGACAAGCAGTTGTATGCTACATGCGAAAGCACAGTTAGAACTGAGATCAGTGTTCCTTTTCTCAGTACAAGCTTTACTTTGAAAGATAATCGCTTTCTTTCGAAAGTTTACTAATTTCACGGAAGCTTTAGTAAGAAACGCACATGGGTTTCTTTGTAAAGACAAGCAGTGGTTTGCTATCTATGAAAGATAATGCGTTTCTTTCTAAAGACAAGCAGTGGTTGGTACGTGTGAAAGCACTGTTAGAATTGAGATCATTGTTCCTTTTTCAGTACCAGCATTATTTTGAAAGATAATAGCGTTCTTTCGAAATTTTAATAATTTCACAAAATCTTTAGTAAGAAACGCACATGCGTTTCTTTGTAAAGACAAGCAGTGGTTTCAGTCGTGTGAATGCACTGTTAGAACTATGATTAGTGTTCCTTTTCTCAATGCAAGCTTTACTATGAAAGATAATCGTGTTTTTTCGAAAGTTTACAAATTTCACGAAAGCTTTAGTAAGAAACACACATGCGTTTCTTTGTAACGACCAGCAGTGGTTTGCTACTTGTGAAAGCAATGTTTGACCTGAGATCAGTGATTCTTTTCTCAGTACAAGCTTTACTGTGAAAGATAATCGCGTTCTTTCGAAAGTTTATTAATTTCACGAAAGCTTTATTAAGAAACGCACATGCGTTTCTTTGTAATGACAAGCAGTGGTTTGCTACGTGTGAAAGCACCGTTTGAACTGAGATCAGTGTTTCTTTTCTCAGTACAAGCTTTACTTTGAAAGATAATCGCGTTCTTTCGAAAGTTTATTAATTTCACGAAAGCTTTAGTAAGAAACGCACATGCGTTTCTTTAGAAAGACAAGCAGTTGTTTGCTACATGTGAAAGCACTGTTAGAATTGAGATCAGTGTTCCTTTTCTCAGTACAAGCTTTACTTTGAAAGATAATCGCGTTCTTTCGAAAGTTTATTAATTTCACGAAAGCTTTAGTAAGAAACGCACGTGGGTTTCTTTGTAAAAACAACAGTGGTTTGCTACGTGTGAAAGCACTGTTAGAATTGAAATCAGTGTTCCTTTCTCAGTACAAGCTTTACACTGAGATCAGTGTTCCTTTTCTCAGTACAAGCTTTACTTTGAAAGATAATCACGTTCTTTCGAAAGTTTATTAATTTCACCTAAGCTTTAGTAAGAAATGTACATGCCTTTCTTTGTGAAGACAAGCAGTGGTTTTCGTCGTGTGAAAGCACTGTTTGAACTGAGATCAGTGTTCTTTTCACAGTACAACCTTTACTTTGAATGATGATCGCGTTCTTTCTAAAGTTTATTAATTTCACGAAAGCTTTAGTAAGAAACGCACATGGGTTTCTTTGGAAAGACAAGCAGTGGTTTGCTACCTGTGAAAGCACTGTTAGAAATGTGATCAGTGTTCCTTTTCTCAGTACAAGCTTTACTTTGAAAGATAATCGCGTTCTTTCAAAATTTTATTAATTTCACGAAAGCTTTAGTAAGAAACGCACATGCGTTTCTTTGCAAGACAAGCAGTGGTTTCCTACGTGTGAAAGGAGTGTTTGAACTGAGATAAGTGTTTCTTATCTCAGTACAAGCTTTACTTTGAAAGATAATCACGTCTTTCGAAAGTTTATTAATTTCACGAAAGCTTTAGTAAGAAACGCTCATGCGTTTCTTTGTAAAGACAAGCAGTGGTTTGCTACGTGTGAAAGCACTGTTTGAACTGAGATCAGAGTTTCTTTTCTCAGTACAAGCTTTAATTTGAAAGATAAGCGCGTTCTTTCCAAAGTTTATTAATTTCAAGAAAGCTTTAGTAAGAAACGCAAATGCGTTTCTTTGTAAAGACATGCAGTTGTTTGCTACGTGTGAAAGCACTGTTAGAACTGAGATCAGTGTTCCTTTTCTCAGTACAAGCTCTACTTTGAAAGATAATCCCTTTCATTCGAAAGAATATTAATTTCACGAAAGCTTTAGTAAGAATCGCACATGCGTTTCTTTGGAAAGACAAGAAGTTTTTTGCTTCTTGTGAAAGCACGGTTAGAAATGAGATAAGTGTTCCTTTTCTCAGTACAAGCTCTACTTTGAAAGATAACCGCGTTGTTTCGTAAGTTTATTAATTTCACGAAAGATTTAGTAAGAAACGAACATGGGCTTCTTTGTAAAGACAAACAGTGGTTTGCTCCGTGTGAAAGCACTGTTTGAACTGAGATCAGAGTTCCATTTCTCAGTACAAGCTTTAATTTGAAAGACAATCCCGTTCTTTCAAAAGTTTATTAATTTCCGAAAAGCTTTAGTAAGAAATGCAAATGCGTTTTCTTGGAAAGACAAGCTTTGGTTTGCAACGTGTGAAAGCACTGTTAGAACTGAGATCAGTGTTCCTTTTCGCAGTACAAGCTTTACTTTGAAAGATAATCGCGTTCTTTCGAAAGTTTATTAATTTCAGGAAAGCTTGAGTAAGAAACGCACATGCGTTTCTTTGTAAAGACAATCAGTTGTGTGCTACATGTGAAAGCATTGTTAGAACTGAGTTCAGTGCTAATTTTCTCAGTACAAGCTTTACTTTGAAAGATAATCGCGTTCTTTCGAAAGTTTATTAATTTCACGAATGCTTTAGTAAGAAACGCACTTGTGTTTCTTTGTAAAGACAAGCAGTGGTTTGCTACGTGTGAAAGCACTGTTTGAACTGAGATCAGAGTTTCTTTTCTCAGTACAAGCTTTAATTTGAAAGATAAGCGCGTTCTTTCCAAAGTTTATTAATTTCAAGAAAGCTTTAGTAAGAAACGCAAATGCGTTTCTTTGTAAAGACATGCAGTTGTTTGCTACGTGTGAAAGCACTGTTAGAACTGAGATCAGTGTTCCTTTTCTCAGTACAAGCTCTACTTTGAAAGATAATCCCTTTCATTCGAAAGAATATTAATTTCACGAAAGCTTTAGTAAGAATCGCACATGCGTTTCTTTGGAAAGACAAGAAGTTTTTTGCTTCTTGTGAAAGCACGGTTAGAAATGAGATAAGTGTTCCTTTTCTCAGTACAAGCTCTACTTTGAAAGATAACCGCGTTGTTTCGTAAGTTTATTAATTTCACGAAAGATTTAGTAAGAAACGAACATGGGCTTCTTTGTAAAGACAAACAGTGGTTTGCTCCGTGTGAAAGCACTGTTTGAACTGAGATCAGAGTTCCATTTCTCAGTACAAGCTTTAATTTGAAAGACAATCCCGTTCTTTCAAAAGTTTATTAATTTCCGAAAAGCTTTAGTAAGAAATGCAAATGCGTTTTCTTGGAAAGACAAGCTTTGGTTTGCAACGTGTGAAAGCACTGTTAGAACTGAGATCAGTGTTCCTTTTCGCAGTACAAGCTTTACTTTGAAAGATAATCGCGTTCTTTCGAAAGTTTATTAATTTCAGGAAAGCTTGAGTAAGAAACGCACATGCGTTTCTTTGTAAAGACAATCAGTTGTGTGCTACATGTGAAAGCATTGTTAGAACTGAGTTCAGTGCTAATTTTCTCAGTACAAGCTTTACTTTGAAAGATAATCGCGTTCTTTCGAAAGTTTATTAATTTCACGAATGCTTTAGTAAGAAACGCACTTGTGTTTCTTTGTAAAGACAAGCAGTGGTTTGCTACGTGTGAAAGCACTGTTAAAACTGAGATCAGTGTTCCTTTTCTCAGTACAAGCTTTACTTTGAAAGATAATCGCGTTCTTTCGAAAGTTTATTAATTTCACGAAAGCTTTAGTGAGAAACGCAAATGTTTTTCTTCGGAAAGACAAGCAGTGATTTGCTACGTGTGAAAGCACTGTTAGAACTGAGATCAGTGTTCCTTTTCTCAGTACAAGCTTTACTTTGAAAGATAATCGCGTTCTTTCGAAAGTTTATTAATTTCACGAAAGCTTTAGTAAGAAACGCACATGCGTTTCTATGTAAAGAATAGCAGTGGTTTGCTACGTGTGAAAGCACTGTTTGAACTGAGATCAGTGTTTCTTTTCTCAGTACAAGCTTCACTTTGAAAGAAAATCGCGTTCTTTCGAAAGCTTATTAATTTCAAGAAAGCTTTAGTAAGAATCGCACATGCGTTTCTTTCTAACGACAAGCAGTGGTTTGCTACGTGTGAAAGCACCGTTTGAACGGAGATCAGTGTTTCTTTGTTCAGTACAAGCTTTACTTTGAAAGATAATCGCGTTCTTTCGAAAGTTTATTAATTTCACGAAAGCTTTAGTAAGAAACGCACATGGGTTTTTTGTTAAAGACAAGCAGTGGTTTGCTACGTGTGAAAGCAATTTTAGAACTGAGATCAGTGTTCCTTTTCTTAGTACAAGCTTTACTTTGAAAGATAATCGCGTTCTTTCGAAAGTTTATTAATTTGACGAAAGCTTTAGTAAGAAACGCACGTGTTTCTTTGTAAAGACAAGCACTGGTTTGCTACGTGTGAAAGCACAGTTGAAATTGAGATAAGTGTTCCTTTTCTCAGTACAAGCTCTACTTTGAAAGATAATCGCGTTCTTTCGAAAGTTTATTAATTTCACGAAAGCTTTAGTAAGAAACGCACATAGGTTTTTTCTTAAAGACAAGCAGTGGTTTGCTACGTGTGAAAGCACTTTTAGAACTGAGATCAGTGTTCCTTTTCTCAGTACAAGCTTTACTTTGAAAGATAATCGCGTTCTTTCGAAAGTTTATTAATTTCACGAAAGCTTTAGTAAGAAAGGCACATACGTTTCTTTGTAATGACAAGCAGTGGTTTCCTACGTGTGAAAGCACTGTTTGATCTGAGATGAGTGTTTCTTTTCTCAGTACAAGCTTTACTTTGAAAGATAACCGCGTTCTTTCTAAAGTTTATTAATTTGACGAAAGCTTTAGTAAGAAACGCACATGCGTTTCTTTGTAAAGACAAGCAGTTGTTTGCTACATGTGAAAGCACTGTTAGAACTGAGTTCAGTGCTAATTTTCTCAGTACAAGCTTTACTTTGAAAGATAATCGCGTTCTTTCGAAAGTTTATTAATTTCACGAAAGCTTTAGTAAGAAACGCACTTGTGTTTCTTTGTAAAGACAAGCAGTGGTTTGCTACGTATGAAAGCACTGTTTGAACTGAGATCAGTGTTCCTTTTCTCAGTACAAGCTTTACTTTGAAAGATAATCGCGTTCTTTCGAAAGTTTATTAATTTCACGAAAGCTTTAGTGAGAAACGCAAATGTGTTTCTTCGGAAAGACAAGCAGTGATTTGCTACGTGTGAAAGCACTCTTAGAACTGAGATCAGTGTTCCTTTTCTCAGTACAAGCTTTACTTTGAAAGATAATCGCGTTCTTTCAAAAGTTTATTAATTTCACGAAAGCTTTAGTAAGAAACGCACATGCGTTTCTATGTAAAGAATAGCAGTGGTTTGCTACGTGTGAAAGCACTGTTTGAACTGAGATCAGTGTTTCTTTTCTCAGTACAAGCTTCACTTTGAAAGAAAATCGCATTCTTTCGAAAGTTTATTAATTTCAAGAAAGCTTTAGTAAGAATCGCACATGCTTTTCTTTCTAACGACAAGCAGTGGTTTGCTACGTGTGAAAGCACCGTTTGAACGGAGATCAGTGTTTCTTTTTTCAGTACAAGCTTTACTTTGAAAGATAATCGCGTTCTTTCGAAAGTTTATTAATTTCACGAAAGCTTTAGTAAGAAATGCACATGGGTTTTTTGTTAAAGACAAGCAGTGGTTTGCTACGTGGGAAAGCAATTTTAGAACTGAGATCAGTGTTCCTTTTCTCAGTACAAGCTTTACTTTGAAAGATAATCGCGTTCTTTTGAAAGTTTATTAATTTGACGAAAGCTTTAGTAAGAAACGCACATGTGTTTCTTTGTATAGACAAGCACTGGTTTGCTACGTGTGAAAGCACAGTTGAAACTGAGATAAGTGTTCCTTTTCTCAGTACAAGCTCTACTTTGAAAGATAATCGCGTTCTTTCGAAAGTTTATTAATTTCACGAAAGCTTTAGTCAGAAATGCACTTGGGTTTCTTTGGAAAGACAAGCAGTGGTTTGCTACGTGTGAAAGCACTGTTCGAATTTCAATCAGTGTTCCTTTTTCAGTACAAGCTTTACTTTGAAAGATAATCGCGTACTTTCGAAAGTTTATTAATTTCACGAAAGCTTTATTAAGAAACGCACATGCGTTTTCTTGGAAAGACAAGCTTTGGTTTGCTACGTGTGAAAGCACTGTTAGAACTGAGATCAGTGTTCCTGTTCTCAGTACAATCTTTACTTTGAAAGATAATCGCGTTCTTTCGAAAGTTTAATAATTTCACGAAAGGTTTAGTAAGAAAGGCATATGCGTTTCTTTGTAACAACAAGCAGTGGTTTGCTACATGTGAAAGCACTGTTTGAACTGAAGTCAGTGCTTCTTTTCTCAGTACAGGCTTTACTTTGAAAGATAATCGCGTTCTTTCGAATGTATATTAATTTCACGAAAGCTTTAGTAAGAAACGCACATGCGTATCTGTGTAAAGACAAACAGTTTTTTACTTCTTCTGAAAGCACGGTTAGAAGTGAGATCAGTGTTCCTTTTTCTCAGTACAAGCATTACTTTGAAAGATAATCGCGTTCTTTCGAAAGTTATTAATTTCACGAAAGCTTTAGTAAGAAATGCACATGCGTTTCTTTTTAACGACAAGCAGTGGTTTGCTACATGTGAAAGCAATGTTAGAACTGAGATCAGTGTTCCTTTTCTCAGTACAAGCTTTACTTTGAAAGATAATCGGGTTCTTTCCAAAGTTTATTAATTTCACTAAAGCATTAGTAAGAAATGCACATGGGTTTCTTTGGAAAGAAGCAGTGGTTTGGTACGTGTGAAAGCACTGTTAGAATTTCAATCAGTGTTCCTTTTTCAGTAGAAGCTTTACTTTGAAAGATAATCGCGTTCTTTCGAAAGTTTATTAATTTCACAAAAGCTTTAGTAAGAAACGCATTTGCGTTTTCTTGGAAAGACAAGCTTTGGTTTCCTATGTGTGAAAGCACTGTTAGAACTGAGATCAGTGTTCCTTTTCTCAGTACAAGCTTTACTTTGAAAGATAATCGCGTTCTTTCGAAAGTTTATTAATTTCACGAAAGCTTTAGTCAGAAACGCATATGCGTTTTCTTGGAAAGACAAGCTTTGGTTTCCTATGTGTGAAAGCACTGATAGAACTGAGATCAGTGTTCCTATTCTCAGTACAAGCTTTACTTTGAAAGATAATCGCGTTCTTTCGAAAGTTTATTAATTTCACGAAAGCTTTAGTAAGAAAGGCACATGCGTTTCTTTGTAACAACAAGCAGTGGTTTGCTACGTGTGAAAGCACTGTTTGAACTGAGATCAGTGCTTCTTTTCTCAGTACAAGCTTTACTTTGAAAGATAATCACGTTCTTTTGAAAGTTTATTAATTTCACGAAAGTTTTAGTTAGAAAGGCACATACGTTTCTTTGGAAAGACAAGCAGTGGTATTCTACGTTTGAAAGCACTGTTAGAACTGAGATCATTGTTCCTGTTCTCAGTACAAGCTTTACTTTGAAAGATGATCGCGTTCTTTCGAAAGATTATTAATTTCACGAAAGCTTTAGTAGAAAGGCACATGCGTTTCTTCGTAACGACAAGCAGTGGTTTGGTACGTGTGAAAGCACTGTTTGAACTGAGATCAGTGTTTCTTTTCTCAGTACAAGCTTTATTTTGAAAGATAATCGCGTTCTTTCGAAAGTTTATTAATTTCACGAAAGCTTTAGTAAGAAAGGCACATACGTTTCTTTGTAATGACAAGCAGTGGTTTCCTACGTGTGAAAGCACTGTTTGATCTGAGATGAGTGTTTCTTTTCTCAGTACAAGCTTTACTTTGAAAGATAACCGCGTTCTTTCTAAAGTTTATTAATTTGACGAAAGCTTTAGTAAGAAACGCACATGCGTTTCTTTGTAAAGACAAGCAGTTGTTTGCTACATGTGAAAGCACTGTTAGAACTGAGTTCAGTGCTAATTTTCTCAGTACAAGCTTTACTTTGAAAGATAATCGCGTTCTTTCGAAAGTTTATTAATTTCACGAAAGCTTTAGTAAGAAACGCACTTGTGTTTCTTTGTAAAGACAAGCAGTGGTTTGCTACGTGTGAAAGCACTGTTTGAACTGAGATCAGTGTTCCTTTTCTCAGTACAAGCTTTACTTTGAAAGATAATCGCGTTCTTTCGAAAGTTTATTAATTTCACGAAAGCTTTAGTGAGAAACGCAAATGTGTTTCTTCGGAAAGACAAGCAGTGATTTGCTACGTGTGAAAGCACTCTTAGACCTGAGATCAGTGTTCCTTTTCTCAGTACAAGCTTTACTTTGAAAGATAATCGCGTTCTTTCAAAAGTTTATTAATTTCACGAAAGCTTTAGTAAGAAACGCACATGCGTTTCTATGTAAAGAATAGCAGTGGTTTGCTACGTGTGAAAGCACTGTTTGAACTGAGATCAGTGTTTCTTTTCTCAGTACAAGCTTCACTTTGAAAGAAAATCGCATTCTTTCGAAAGTTTATTAATTTCAAGAAAGCTTTAGTAAGAATCGCACATGCTTTTCTTTCTAACGACAAGCAGTGGTTTGCTACGTGTGAAAGCACCGTTTGAACGGAGATCAGTGTTTCTTTTTTCAGTACAAGCTTTACTTTGAAAGATAATCGCGTTCTTTCGAAAGTTTATTAATTTCACGAAAGCTTTAGTAAGAAATGCACATGGGTTTTTTGTTAAAGACAAGCAGTGGTTTGCTACGTGGGAAAGCAATTTTAGAACTGAGATCAGTGTTCCTTTTCTCAGTACAAGCTTTACTTTGAAAGATAATCGCGTTCTTTTGAAAGTTTATTAATTTGACGAAAGCTTTAGTAAGAAACGCACATGTGTTTCTTTGTATAGACAAGCACTGGTTTGCTACGTGTGAAAGCACAGTTGAAACTGAGATAAGTGTTCCTTTTCTCAGTACAAGCTCTACTTTGAAAGATAATCGCGTTCTTTCGAAAGTTTATTAATTTCACGAAAGCTTAGTAAGAAACGCACATGGGTTTTTTCTTAAAGACAAGCAGTGGTTTGCTACGTGTGAAAGCACGTTTAGAACTGAGATCAGTGTTCCTTTTTCAGTACAAGCTTTACTTTGAAAGATAATCGCGTACTTTCGAAAGTTTATTAATTTCACGAAAGCTTTATTAAGAAACGCACATGTGTTTCTTTGTATAGACAAGCACTGGTTTGCTACGTGTGAAAGCACAGTTGAAACTGAGATAAGTGTTCCTTTTCTCAGTACAAGCTCTACTTTGAAAGATAATCGCGTTCTTTCGAAAGTTTATTAATTTCACGAAAGCTTTAGTCAGAAATGCACTTGGGTTTCTTTGGAAAGACAAGCAGTGGTTTGCTACGTGTGAAAGCACTGTTCGAATTTCAATCAGTGTTCCTTTTTCAGTACAAGCTTTACTTTGAAAGATAATCGCGTACTTTCGAAAGTTTATTAATTTCACGAAAGCTTTATTAAGAAACGCACATGCGTTTTCTTGGAAAGACAAGCTTTGGTTTGCTACGTGTGAAAGCACTGTTAGAACTGAGATCAGTGTTCCTGTTCTCAGTACAATCTTTACTTTGAAAGATAATCGCGTTCTTTCGAAAGTTTAATAATTTCACGAAAGGTTTAGTAAAAAAGGCATATGCGTTTCTTTGTAACAACAAGCAGTGGTTTGCTACATGTGAAAGCACTGTTTGAACTGAAGTCAGTGCTTCTTTTCTCAGTACAGGCTTTACTTTGAAAGATAATCGCGTTCTTTCGAATGTATATTAATTTCACGAAAGCTTTAGTAAGAAACGCACATGCGTATCTGTGTAAAGACAAACAGTTTTTTACTTCTTCTGAAAGCACGGTTAGAAGTGAGATCAGTGTTCCTTTTCTCAGTACAAGCATTACTTTGAAAGATAATCGCGTTCTTTCGAAAGTTATTAATTTCACGAAAGCTTTAGTAAGAAATGCACATGCGTTTCTTTTTAACGACAAGCAGTGGTTTGCTACATGTGAAAGCAATGTTAGAACTGAGATCAGTGTTCCTTTTCTCAGTACAAGCTTTACTTTGAAAGATAATCGGGTTCTTTCCAAAGTTTATTAATTTCACTAAAGCATTAGTAAGAAATGCACATGGGTTTCTTTGGAAAGAAGCAGTGGTTTGGTACGTGTGAAAGCACTGTTAGAATTTCAATCAGTGTTCCTTTTTCAGTAGAAGCTTTACTTTGAAAGATAATAGCGTTCTTTCGAAAGTTTATTAATTTCACAAAAGCTTTAGTAAGAAACGCATTTGCGTTTTCTTGGAAAGACAAGCTTTGGTTTCCTATGTGTGAAAGCACTGTTAGAACTGAGATCAGTGTTCCTTTTCTCAGTACAAGCTTTACTTTGAAAGATAATCGCGTTCTTTCGAAAGTTTATTAATTTCACGAAAGCTTTAGTCAGAAACGCATATGCGTTTTCTTGGAAAGACAAGCTTTGGTTTCCTATGTGTGAAAGCACTGATAGAACTGAGATCAGTGTTCCTTTTCTCAGTACAAGCTTTACTTTGAAAGATAATCGCGTTCTTTCGAAAGTTTATTAATTTCACGAAAGCTTTAGTAAGAAAGGCACATGCGTTTCTTTGTAACAACAAGCAGTGGTTTGCTACGTGTGAAAGCACTGTTTGAACTGAGATCAGTGCTTCTTTTCTCAGTACAAGCTTTACTTTGAAAGATAATCACGTTCTTTTGAAAGTTTATTAATTTCACGAAAGTTTTAGTTAGAAAGGCACATACGTTTCTTTGGAAAGACAAGCAGTGGTATTCTACGTTTGAAAGCACTGTTAGAACTGAGATCATTGTTCCTGTTCTCAGTACAAGCTTTACTTTGAAAGATGATCGCGTTCTTTCGAAAGATTATTAATTTCACGAAAGCTTTAGTAGAAAGGCACATGCGTTTCTTCGTAACGACAAGCAGTGGTTTGGTACGTGTGAAAGCACTGTTTGAACTGAGATCAGTGTTTCTTTTCTCAGTACAAGCTTTATTTTGAAAGATAATCGCGTTCTTTCCAAAGTTTATTAATTTCACGAAAGCTTTAGTAAGAAACGCACATGGGTTTCTTTGGAAAGACAAGCAGTGGTTTGCTATGTGTGAAACCACTGTTTGAAGTGAGATCAGTGTTCCTTTTCTCAGTACAAGCTTTATTTTGAATGATAAACATGTTCTTTCGAAAGTTTATTAATTTCACAAAAGCTTTAGTAAGAAACGCACATGGGTTTCTTTGGAAAGACAAGCAGTGGTTTGCTACGTGTGAAAGCACTGTTCGAATTTCAATCAGTGTTCCTTTTTCAGTACAAGCTTTACTTTGAAAGATAATCGCGTTCTTTCGAAAGTTTAATAATTTCACGAAAGGTTTAGTAAGAAAGGCATATGCGTTTCTTTGTAACAACAAGCAGTGGTTTGCTACATGTGAAAGCACTGTTTGAACTGAAGTCAGTGCTTCTTTTCTCAGTACAGGCTTTACTTTGAAAGATAATCGTGTTCTTTCGAATGTATATTAATTTCACGAAAGCTTTAGTAAGAAACGCACATGCGTATCTGTGTAAAGACAAACAGTTTTTTACTTCTTCTGAAAGCACGGTTAGAAGTGAGATCAGTGTTCCTTTTCTCAGTACAAGCATTACTTTGAAAGATAATCGCGTTCTTTCGAAAGTTATTAATTTCACGAAAGCTTTAGTAAGAAATGCACATGCGTTTCTTTTTAACGACAAGCAGTGGTTTGCTACATGTGAAAGCACTGTTAGAACTGAGATCAGTGTTCCTTTTCTCAGTACAAGCTTTACTTTGAAAGATAATCGGGTTCTTTCCAAAGTTTATTAATTTCACTAAAGCATTAGTAAGAAATGCACATGGGTTTCTTTGGAAAGAAGCAGTGGTTTGGTACGTGTGAAAGCACTGTTAGAATTTCAATCAGTGTTCCTTTTTCAGTAGAAGCTTTACTTTGAAAGATAATCGCGTTCTTTCGAAAGTTTATTAATTTCACAAAAGCTTTAGTAAGAAACGCATTTGCGTTTTCTTGGAAAGACAAGCTTTGGTTTCCTATGTGTGAAAGCACTGTTAGAACTGAGATCAGTGTTCCTTTTCTCAGTACAAGCTTTACTTTTAAAGATAATCGCGTTCTTTCGAAAGTTTATTAATTTCACGAAAGCTTTAGTCAGAAACGCATATGCGTTTTCTTGGAAAGACAAGCTTTGGTTTCCTATGTGTGAAAGCACTGATAGAACTGAGAACAGTGTTCCTTTTCTCAGTACAAGCTTTACTTTGAAAGATAATCGCGTTCTTTCGAAAGTTTATTAATTTCACGAAAGCTTTAGTAAGAAAGGCACATGCGTTTCTTTGTAACAACAAGCAGTGGTTTGCTACGTGTGAAAGCACTGTTTGAACTGAGATCAGTGCTTCTTTTCTCAGTACAAGCTTTACTTTGAAAGATAATCACGTTCTTTTGAAAGTTTATTAATTTCACGAAAGTTTTAGTTAGAAAGGCCCATACGATTCTTTGGAAAGACAAGCAGTGGTATTCTACGTTTGAAAGCACTGTTAGAACTGAGATCATTGTTCCTGTTCTCAGTACAAGCTTTACTTTGAAAGATGATCGCGTTCTTTCGAAAGATTATTAATTTCACGAAAGCTTTAGTAGAAAGGCACATGCGTTTCTTCGTAACGACAAGCAGTGGTTTGGTACGTGTGAAAGCACTGTTTGAACTGAGATCAGTGTTTCTTTTCTCAGTACAAGCTATATTTTGAAAGATAATCGCGTTCTTTCCAAAGTTTATTAATTTCACGAAAGATTAGTAAGAAACGCACATGGGTTTCTTTGGAAAGACAAGCAGTGGTTTGCTATGTGTGAAACCACTGTTTGAACTGAGATCAGTGTTCCTTTTCTCAGTACAAGCTTTATTTTGAAAGATAATCGCGTTCTTTCGAAAGTTTATTAATTTCATGAAAGCTTTAGTAAGAAATGCATGTGCGTTTCTTTGTAACAACAAGCAGTGGTTTGCTCCGTGTGAAAGCACTGTTAGAATGAGATCAGTGTTCCCTTTCTCAGTACAAGCTTTACTTTGAAAGATAATCACTTTGTTTCGAAAGATTATTAATTTCACGAAACTTTATTAAGAAACGCACATGTGTTTCTTTGTAAAGGCAAGCAGTGGTTTGGTACTTGTGAAAGCACTGTTAGAACTGAGATCAGTGTTTCTTTTCTCAATACAAGCTTTACTTTGAAAGATAAACGCCTTGTTTTGAAAGTTTATTAATTTCACGAAAGCTTCATAAGAAACGAACATGGGCTTCTTTGTAAAGACAAGCAGTGGTTTGCTCCGTGTGAAAGCACTGTTAGAACTGAGATCAGTGTTCCCTTTCTCAGTACAAGCTTTACTTTGAAAGATAATCGCATTCTTTCCAAAGTTTATTAATTTCACTAAAGCTTTAGTCAGAAATGCACATGGGTTTCTTTGGAAAGACAAGCAGTGGTTTGCTACGTGTGAAAGCACTGTTCGAATTTCAATCAGTGTTCCTTTTTCAGTACAAGCTTTACTTTGAAAGATAATCGCGTTCTTTCGAAAGTTTATTAATTTCACAAAAGCTTTATTAAGAAACGCACATGCGTTTTCTTGGAAAGACAAGCTTTGGTTTGCTACGTGTGAAAGCACTGTTAGAACTGAGACCAGTGTTCCTGTTCTCAGTACAATCTTTACTTTGAAAGATAATCGCATTCTTTCGAAAGTTTAATAATTTCACGAAAGGTTTAGTAAGAAAGGCATATGCGTTTCTTTGTAACAACAAGCAGTGGTTTGCTACATGTGAAAGCACTGTTTGAACTGAGGTCAGTGCTTCTTTTCTCAGTACAGGCTTTACTTTGAAAGGTAATCGCGTTCTTTCGAAAGTTTATTAATTTCACGAAAGCTTTAGTAAGAAACGAACATGCGTTTCTTTGTAAAGACATGCAGTTGTGTGCTACGTGTGAAAGCACTGTTAGAACTGAGATCAGTGTTCCTTTTCTCAGTACAAGCTTTACTTTGAAAGATAATCACGTTCTTTCCAAAGATTATTAATTTCAGGAAAACTTTAGTAAGAAACGCACATGGGTTTTGGAAAAACAACAGTGGTTTGCTACGTTTGAAAGCACTGTGAGAACTGAGATCAGTGTTCCTTTTCTCAGTACAAGCTTTAGTTTGAAAGATAAATGCATTGTTTCGAAAGTTTATTAATTTCATGAAAGCTTTAGTAAGAAACGAACATGGGCTTCTTTGTAAAGACAAGCAGTGGTTTGCTCCGTGTGAAAGCACTGTTAGAACTGAGATCAGTGTTCCCTTTCTCAGTACAAGCTTTACTTTGAAAGATAATCGCGTTCTTTCGAAAGTTTATTAATTTCACGAAAGCTTAAGTAAGAAACGCACATGCGTTTCTTTGTAAAGACAAGCAGTGGTTTTCTACGTGTGAAAGCACTGTTTGAACTGAGATCAGTCTTTCTTTTTTCAGTACAACCTTTACTTTGAAAGATAATCGCGTTCTTTTGAAAGTTTATTAATTTCACGAAAGCTTTAGTAAGAAATGCACATGGGTTTCTTTGCAAAGACAAGCAGTGGTTTGATACCTGTGAAAGCACTGTTAGAACTGAGATCAGTGTTCCTTTGCTCAGTACAAGCTTTACTTTGAAAGATAATCGTGTTCTTTCCAAAGTTTATTAATTTCACTAAAGCTTTAGTAAGAAATGCACATGGGTTTCTTTGGAAAGACAAGCAGTGGTTTGCTACGTGGGAAAGCACTGTTAGAATTTCAATCAGTGTTCCTTTTCTCAGTACAAGCTTTACTTTGAAAGATAATCGCGTTCTTTCGAAAGTTTATTAATTTCACGAAAGCTTTAGTAAGAAATGCACATGCGTTTCTTTGTAACAACAAGCAGTGGTTTGCTACATGTGAAAGCACTGTTAGAACTGAGATAAGTGTTCCTTTTCTCAGTACAAGCTTTACTTTGATAGATAATCGGGTTCTTTCCAAAGTTTATTAATTTCACTAAAGCTTTAGTAAGAAATGCACATGGGTTTCTTTGGAAAGACAAGCAGTGGTTTGCTACGTGTGAAAGCACTGTCAGAATTTCAATCAGTGTTCCTTTTTCAGTTCAAGCTTTACTTTGAAAGATAATAGCGTTCTTTCGAAAGTTTATTAATTTCACGAAAGCTTTAGTAAGAAACGCACATGCGTTTTCTTGGAAAGACAAGGTTTGGTTTGCTACGTGTGAAAGCACTGTTAGAAGTGGGATCAGTGTTCCTTTTCTCAGTACAAGCTTTACTTTGAAAGATAATCGCGTTCTTTCGAAAGTTTATTAATTTCACGAAAGCTTTAGTAAGAAACGAACATGCGTTTCTTTGTAAAGACATGCAGTTGTGTGCTACGTGTGAAAGCACTGTTAGAACTGAGATCAGTGTTCCTTTTCTCAGTACAAGCTTTACTTTGAAAGATAATCACGTTCTTTCCAAAGATTATTAATTTCAGGAAAACTTTAGTAAGAAACGCACATGGGTTTTGGAAAAACAACAGTGGTTTGCTACGTTTGAAAGCACTGTGAGAACTGAGATCAGTGTTCCTTTTCTCAGTACAAGCTTTAGTTTGAAAGATAAATGCATTGTTTCGAAAGTTTATTAATTTCATGAAAGCTTTAGTAAGAAACGAACATGGGCTTCTTTGTAAAGACAAGCAGTGGTTTGCTCCGTGTGAAAGCACTGTTAGAACTGAGATCAGTGTTCCCTTTCTCAGTACAAGCTTTACTTTGAAAGATAATCGCGTTCTTTCGAAAGTTTATTAATTTCACGAAAGCTTAAGTAAGAAACGCACATGCGTTTCTTTGTAAAGACAAGCAGTGGTTTTCTACGTGTGAAAGCACTGTTTGAACTGAGATCAGTGTTTCTTTTTTCAGTACAACCTTTACTTTGAAAGATAATCGCGTTCTTTTGAAAGTTTATTAATTTCACGAAAGCTTTAGTAAGAAATGCACATGGGTTTCTTTGCAAAGACAAGCAGTGGTTTGATACCTGTGAAAGCACTGTTAGAACTGAGATCAGTGTTCCTTTGCTCAGTACAAGCTTTACTTTGAAAGATAATCGTGTTCTTTCCAAAGTTTATTAATTTCACTAAAGCTTTAGTAAGAAATGCACATGGGTTTCTTTGGAAAGACAAGCAGTGGTTTGCTACGTGGGAAAGCACTGTTAGAATTTCAATCAGTGTTCCTTTTCTCAGTACAAGCTTTACTTTGAAAGATAATCGCGTTCTTTCGAAAGTTTATTAATTTCACGAAAGCTTTAGTAAGAAATGCACATGCGTTTCTTTGTAACAACAAGCAGTGGTTTGCTACATGTGAAAGCACTGTTAGAAATGAGATAAGTGTTCCTTTTCTCAGAACAAGCTTTACTTTGATAGATAATCGGGTTCTTTCCAAAGTTTATTAATTTCACTAAAGCTTTAGTAAGAAATGCACATGGGTTTCTTTGGAAAGACAAGCAGTGGTTTGCTACGTGTGAAAGCACTGTCAGAATTTCAATCAGTGTTCCTTTTTCAGTTCAAGCTTTACTTTGAAAGATAATAGCGTTCTTTCGAAAGTTTATTAATTTCACGAAAGCTTTAGTAAGAAACGCACTTGCGTTTTCTTGGAAAGACAAGGTTTGGTTTGCTACGTGTGAAAGCACTGTTAGAACTGGGATCAGTGTTCCTTTTCTCAGTACAAGCTTTACTTTGAAAGATAATCGCGTTCTTTCGAAAGTTTATTAATTTCACGAAAGCTTTAGTAAGAAACGCACATACGTTTCTTTGTAAAGACAAACAGTTGTTTGCTACGTGTGAAAGCATGGTTAGAAGTCAGATCAGTGTTCCTTTTCTCAGTACAAGCTTTACTATGAAAGATAATCACGTTCTTTCGAAAGTTTATTAATTTCACGAAAGCTTTAGTAAGAAACGCACATGCGTTTCTTTGGAAAGACACGCAGTGGTTTGCTACGTGTGAAAGCACTGTTAGAACTGATATCAGTGTTCCTTTTCTCAGTATAAGCTTTACTTTGAAAGATAATCGCGTTCTTTCGAAAGTTTATTAATTTCACGAAAGCTTTAGTAAGAAACGCACTTGTGTTTTTTTGTAAAGACAAGCAGTGGTTTGCTACGTGTGAAAGCACTGTTAAAACTGAGATCAGTGTTCCTTTTCTCAGTACAAGCTTTACTTTGAAAGATAATCGCGTTCTTTGGAAAATTTATTAATTTCACGAAAGCTTTAGTAAGAAGTGCACATTCGTTTCTTTGTCAAGAATAGCAGTGGTTTGCTACGTGTGAAAGCACTGTTTGAACTGAGATCAGTGTTTCTTTTCTCAGTACAAGCTTCACTTTGAAAGAAAATCGGGTTCTTTCGAAAGTTTATTAATTTAAAGAAAGCTTTAGTAAGAAACGCACATGCGTTTCTTTCTAACGACAAGCAGTGGTTTGCTACGTGTGAAAGCACCGTTTGAACGGAGATCAGTGTTTCTTTTTTCAGTACAAGCTTTACTTTGAAAGATAATCGCGTTCTTTCGAAAGTTTATTAATTTCACGAAAGCTTTAGTAAGAAACGCACATGGGTTTTTTGTTAAAGACAAGCAGTGGTTTGCTACGTGTGAAAGCATTTTTAGAACTGAGATCAGTGTTCCTTTTCTAAGTACAAGCTTTACTTTGAAAGATAATCACGTTCTTTCGAAAGTTTATTAATTTGACGAAAGCTTTAGTAAGAAACGCACATGTGTTTCTTTGTAAAGACAAGCACTAGTTTGCTACGTGGGAAAGCACAGTTGAAACTGAGATAAGTGTTCCTTTTCTCACTACAAGCTCTACTTTGAAAGATAATCGCGTTCTTTCGAAAGTTTATTAATTTCACGAAAGCTTTAGTAAGAAACGCACATGGGTTTTTTCTTAAAGACAAGCAGTGGTTTGCTACGTGTGAAAGCACTTTTAGAACTGAGATCAGTGTTCCTTTTCTCAGTACAAGCTTTACTTTGAAAGATAATCGCGTTCTTTCGAAAGTTTATTAATTTCACGAAAGCTTTAGTAAGAAACGCACATGCGATTATTTGTAACGACAAGCAGTGGTTTTCTACGTGTGAAATAACTCTTTGAACTGAGATCAGTGTTTCTTTTCTCAGCACAAGCTTTACTTTGAAAGATAATCGCGTTCTTTCGAAAGTTTATTAATTTCACGAAAGCTTTAGTAAGAAACGCACATACGTTTCTTTGTAAAGACAAACAGTTGTTTGCTACGTGTGAAAGCATGGTTAGAAGTGAGATCAGTGTTCCTTTTCTCAGTACAAGCTTTACTATGAAAGATAATCACGTTCTTTTGAAAGTTTATTAATTTCACGAAAGCTTTAGTAAGAAACGCACATGCGTTTCTTTGGAAAGACACGCAGTGGTAGCTACGTGTGAAAGCACAGTTAGAACTGAGATCAGTGTTCCTTTTCTCAGGACAAGCTTTACTTTGAAAGATAATCGCGTTCTTTCGAAAGTTTATTATTTTCACAAAAGCTTTAGGAAGAAACGCACATGCGTTTCTTCGTAAAGCCAAGCAGTTTTTTGCTTCTTGTGAAAGCACGGTTAGAAGTGAGATCAATGTTCCTTTTCTCAGTACAAGCTTTACTTTGAAAGATAATCGCATTCTTTCGAAAGTTTATTAATTTCACGAAAGCTTTAGTGAGAAACGCAAATGTGTTTCTTCGGAAAGACAAGCAGTGATTTGCTACGTATGAAAGCACTGTTAGAACTGAGATCAGTGTTCCTTTTCTAAGTACAAGCTTTACTTTGAAAAATAATCGCGTTCTTTCGAAAGTTTATTAATTTGACGAAAGCTTTAGTTAGAAACGCACATGCGTTTCTTTGTAAAGACAAGCAGTGTTTTTCTACGTGTGAAAGCACTGTTAGAACTGAGATCAGTGTTCCTTTTCTCAGTACAAGCTTTACTTTGAAAGATAATCCCTTTCATTCGAAAGAATATTAATTTCACGAAAGCTTTAGTAAGAATCGCACATGCGTTTCTTTGGAAAGACAAGAAGTTTTTTGCTTCTTGTGAAAGCATGGTTACAACTGAGATCAGTGTTCCTTTTCTCAGTACAAACTTTACTTTGAAAGATAATCGCGTTCTTTCGAAAGTTTATTAATTTCACGACAGCTTTTGTATTAAACGAATATGGGCTTCTTTTTAAAGACAAGCATTTTTTTTGCTCCGTGTGAAAGCACTGTTAGAACTGAGATCTGTGTTCCTTTCCTCAGTACAAGCTTTAATTTGAAAGATAATTGCGTTCTTTTAAAAGTTTATTAAATTCACGAAAGCTTTAGTAAGAAACGCACATGTGTTTCTTTGTAAAGACAAGCAGTGGTTTGCTACGTGTGAAAGCAATGTTGAAACTGAGATCGGTGTTCCTTTCTCAGTACAAGCTCTACTTTGAAAGATAACCGCGTTCTTTCGAAAGTTTATTAATTTCACGAAAGCTTTAGTAAGAAACGCACATGCGATCCTTTGTAACGACAAGCAGTGGTTTGCTACGTGTGAAAGAACTGTTTGAACTGAGATCAGTGTTTCTTTTCTCAGTACAAGCTTTACTTTGATAGATAATCGCGTTCTTTCGAAAGTTTATTAATTTCGCGAAAGCTTTAGTAAGAAACGCACATGCGTTTCTTTGGAAAGACACGCAGTGGTTTGCTACGTGTGAAAGCACTGTTAGAACTTAGATCAGTGTTCCTTTTCTCAGTACAAGCTTTACTTTGAAAGATAATCGCGTTCTTTCGAAAGTTTATTAATATCACAAAAGCTTTAGGAAGAAACGCACATGCGTTTCTTCGTAAAGCCAAGCAGTTTTTTGCTTCTTGTGAAAGCACGGTTAGAAGTGAGATCAATGTTCCTTTTCTCAGTACAAGCTTTACTTTGAAAGATAATCGCGTTCTTACGAAAGTTTTTTAATTTGACGAAAGCTTTAGTAAGAAACGCACATGCGTTTCTTTGTAAAGACAAGCACTAGTTTGCTACATGTGAAAGCACTGTTAGAACTGAGATCAGTGTTCCTTTTCTCAGTACAAGTTTTACTTTGAAAGACAATCGTGTTCTTTCGAAAGTTTATTAATTTCATGAAAGCTTTAGTAAGAAACGCACATGGGTTTTTTTTAAAGACAAGCAGTTGTTTGCTACGTGTGAAAGCACTTTTAGAACTGAGATCAGTGTTCCTTTTCTCAGTACAAGCTTTGAGTTGAAAGATAATCGCGTTCTTTCGAAAGTTTATTAATTTCACAAAAGCTTTAGCAAGAAACGCATATGGGTTTCTTTGTAACGACAAGCAGTGGTTTACTATGTGTGAAAGCACTGTTTGAACTGAGATCAGGGTTTCTTTTCTCAGTACAAGCTTTACTTTGAAAGACAATCGCATTCTTTCGAAAGTTTAATAATTTCACGAAAGGTTTAGTAAGAAAGGCATATGCGTTTCTTTGTAACAACAAGCAGTGGTTTGCTACATGTGAAAGCACTGTTTGAACTGAGGTCAGTGCTTCTTTTCTCAGTACAGGCTTTACTTTGAAAGGTAATCGCGTTCTTTCGAAAGTTTATTAATTTCACGAAAGCTTTAGTAAGAAACGAACATGCGTTTCTTTGTAAAGACATGCAGTTGTGTGCTACGTGTGAAAGCACTGTTAGAACTGAGATCAGTGTTCCTTTTCTCAGTACAAGCTTTACTTTGAAAGATAATCACGTTCTTTCCAAAGATTATTAATTTCACGAAAGCTTTAGTAAGAAACGCACATGGGTTTTGGAAAAACAACAGTGGTTTGCTACGTTTGAAAGCACTGTTAGAATTGAAATCAGTGTTTCTTTCTCAGTACAAGCTTTACATTGAAAGATAATAGCGTTCATTCGAAAGTTCATTAATTTTACCAAAGCTTTAGTAAGAAAAGCACATGCGTTTTTTTGGAAAGACAAGCAGTGGTTAGCTACGTGTGAAAGCACTGTGAGAACTGAGATCAGTGTTCCTTTTCTCAGTACAAGTTTAGTTTGAAAGATAAGTGCATTGTTTCGAAAGTTTATTAATTTCATGAAAGCTTTAGTAAGAAACGAACATGGGCTTCTTTGTAAAGACAAGCAGTGGTTTGCTGCGTGTGAAAGCACTGTTAGAACTGAGATCAGTGTTCCCTTTCTCAGTACAAGCTTTACTTTGAAAGATAATCGCGTTCTTTCGAAAGTTTATTAATTTCACGAAAGCTTAAGTAAGAAACGCACATGCGTTTCTTTGTAAAGACAAGCAGTGGTTTGATACCTGTGAAAGCACTGTTAGAACTGAGATCAGTGTTCCTTTGCTCAGTACAAGCTTTACTTTGAAAGATAATCGTGTTCTTTCCAAAGTTTATTAATTTCACTAAAGCTTTAGTAAGAAATGCACATGGGTTTCTTTGGAAAGACAAGCAGGGGTTTGCTACGTGGGAAAGCACTGTTAGAATTTCAATCAGTGTTCCTTTTCTCAGTACAAGCTTTACTTTGAAAGATAATCGCGTTCTTTCGAAAGTTTATTAATTTCACGAAAGCTTTAGTAAGAAATGCACACGCGTTTCTTTGTAACAACAAGCAGTGGTTTGCTACATGTGAAAGCACTGTTAGAACTGAGATAAGTGTTCCTTTTCTCAGTACAAGCTTTACTTTGATAGACAATCGGGTTCTTTCCAAAGTTTATTAATTTCACTAAAGCTTTAGTAAGAAATGCACATGGGTTTCTTTGGAAAGACAAGCAGTGGTTTGCTACATGTGAAAGCACTGTCAGAATTTCAATCAGTGTTCCTTTTTCAGTTCAAGCTTTACTTTGAAAGATAATAGCGTTCTTTCGAAAGTTTATTAATTTCACGAAAGCTTTAGTAAGAAACGCACATGCGTTTTCTTGGAAAGACAAGGTTTGGTTTGCTACGTGTGAAAGCACTGTTAGAACTGGGATCAGTGTTCCTTTTCTCAGTACAAGCTTTACTTTGAAAGATAATCGCGTTTTTTCGAAAGTTTATTAATTTCACGAAAGCTTTAGTGAGAAACGCAAATGTGTTTCTTCGGAAAGACAAGCAGTGATTTGCTATGTATGAAAGCACTGTTAGAACTGAGATCAGTGTTCCTTTTCTAAGTACAAGCTTTACTATGAAAGATAATCACGTTCTTTCGAAAGTTTATTAATTTCACGAAAGCTTTAGTAAGACGCACATGCGTTTCTTTGGAAAGACACGCAGTGGTTTGCTACGTGTGAAAGCACTGTTAGAACTGATATCAGTGTTCCTTTTCTCAGTATAAGCTTTACTTTGAAAGATAATCGCGTTCTTTCGAAAGTTTATTAATTTCACGAAAGCTTTAGTAAGAAACGCACTTCTGTTTTTTTGTAAAGACAAGCAGTGGTTTGCTACGTGTGAAAGCACTGTTAAAACTGAGATCAGTGTTCCTTTTCTCAGTACAAGCTTTACTTTGAAAGATAATCGCGTTCTTTGGAAAGTTTATTAATTTCACGAAAGATTTAGTAAGAAGTGCACATTCGTTTCTTTGTCAAGAATAGCAGTGGTTTGCTACGTGTGAAAGCACTGTTTGAACTGAGATCAGTGTTTCTTTTCTCAGTACAAGCTTCACTTTGAAAGAAAATCGCGTTCTTTCGAAAGTTTATTAATTTAAAGAAAGCTTTAGTAAGAAACGCACATGGGTTTTTTGTTAAAGACAAGCAGTGGTTTGCTACGTGTGAAAGCATTTTTGGAACTGAGATCAGTGTTCCTTTTCTCAGTACAAGCTTTACTTTGAAAGATAATCACGTTCTTTCGAAAGTTTATTAATTTGACGAAAGCTTTAGTAAGAAACGCACATGTGTTTCTTTGTAAAGACAAGCACTAGTTTGCTACGTGGGAAAGCACAGTTGAAACTGAGATAAGTGTTCCTTTTCTCAGTACAAGCTCTACTTTGAAAGATAATCGCGTTCTTTCGAAAGTTTATTAATTTCACGAAAGCTTTAGTAAGAAACGAACATGGGTTTTTTCTTAAAGACAAGCAGTTGTTTGCTACGTGTGAAAGCACTTTTAGAACTGAGATCAGTGTTCCTTTTCTCAGTACAAGCTTTGAGTTGAAAGATAATCGCGTTCTTTCGAAAGTTTATTAATTTCACAAAAGCTTTAGCAAGAAACGCATATGGGTTTCTTTGTAACGACAAGCAGTGGTTTACTATGTGTGAAAGCACTGTTTGAACTGAGATCAGGGTTTGTTTTCTCAGTACAAGCTTTACTTTGAAAGACAATCGCATTCTTTCGAAAGTTTAATAATTTCACGAAAGGTTTAGTAAGAAAGGCATATGCGTTTCTTTGTAACAACAAGCAGTGGTTTGCTACATGTGAAAGCACTGTTTGAACTGAGGTCAGTGCTTCTTTTCTCAGTACAGGCTTTACTTTGAAAGGTAATCGCGTTCTTTCGAAAGTTTATTAATTTCACAAAAGCTTTAGTAAGAAACGAACATGCGTTTCTTTGTAAAGACATGCAGTTGTGTGCTACGTGTGAAAGCACTGTTAGAACTGAGATCAGTGTTCCTTTTCTCAGTACAAGCTTTACTTTGAAAGATAATCACGTTCTTTCCAAAGATTATTAATTTCACGAAAGCTTTAGTAAGAAACGCACATGGGTTTTGGAAAAACAACAGTGGTTTGCTACGTTTGAAAGCACTGTTAGAATAGAAATCAGTGTTTCTTTCTCAGTACAAGCTTTACATTGAAAGATAATAGCGTTCTTTCGAAAGTTCATTAATTTTACCAAAGCTTTAGTAAGAAACGCACATGCGTTTTTTTGGAAAGACAAGCAGTGGTTAGCTACGTGTGAAAGCACTGTGAGAACTGAGATCAGTGTTCCTTTTCTCAGTACAAGCTTTAGTTTGAAAGATAAATGCATTGTTTCGAAAGTTTATTAATTTCATGAAAGCTTTAGTAAGAAACGAACATGGGCTTCTTTGTAAAGACAAGCAGTGGTTTGCTCCGTGTGAAAGCACTGTTAGAACTGAGATCAGTGTTCCCTTTCTCAGTACAAGCTTTACTTTGAAAGATAATCGCGTTCTTTCGAAAGTTTATTAATTTCACGAAAGCTTAAGTAAGAAACGCACATGCGTTTCTTTGTAAAGACAAGCAGTGGTTTGATACCTGTGAAAGCACTGTTAGAACTGAGATCAGTGTTTCTTTGCTCAGTACAAGCTTTACTTTGAAAGATAATCGTGTTCTTTCCAAAGTTTATTAATTTCACTAAAGCTTTAGTAAGAAATGCACATGGGTTACTTTGGAAAGACAAGCAGTGGTTTGCTACGTGGGAAAGCACTGTTAGAATTTCAATCAGTGTTCCTTTTCTCAGTACAAGCTTTACTTTGAAAGATAATCGCGTTCTTTCGAAAGTTTATTAATTTCACGAAAGCTTTAGTAAGAAATGCACACGCGTTTCTTTGTAACAACAAGCAGTGGTTTGCTACATGTGAAAGCACTGTTAGAACTGAGATAAGTGTTCCTTTTCTCAGTACAAGCTTTACTTTGATAGACAATCGGGTTCTTTCCAAAGTTTATTAATTTCACTAAAGCTTTAGTAAGAAATGCACATGGGTTTCTTTGGAAAGACAAGCAGTGGTTTGCTACATGTGAAAGCACTGTCAGAATTTCAATCAGTGTTCCTTTTTCAGTTCAAGCTTTACTTTGAAAGATAATAGCGTTCTTTCGAAAGTTTATTAATTTCACGAAAGCTTTAGTAAGAAACGCACATGCGTTTTCTTGGAAAGACAAGGTTTGGTTTGCTACGTGTGAAAGCACTGTTAGAACTGGGATCAGTGTTCCTTTTCTCAGTACAAGCTTTACTTTGAAAGATAATCGCGTTTTTTCGAAAGTTTATTAATTTCACGAAAGCTTTAGTGAGAAACGCAAATGTGTTTCTTCGGAAAGACAAGCAGTGATTTGCTATGTATGAAAGCACTGTTAGAACTGAGATCAGTGTTCCTTTTCTAAGTACAAGCTTTACTATGAAAGATAATCACGTTCTTTCGAAAGTTTATTAATTTCACGAAAGCTTTAGTAAGACGCACATGCGTTTCTTTGGAAAGACACGCAGTGGTTTGCTACGTGTGAAAGCACTGTTAGAACTGATATCAGTGTTCCTTTTCTCAGTATAAGCTTTACTTTGAAAGATAATCGCGTTCTTTCGAAAGTTTATTAATTTCACGAAAGCTTTAGTAAGAAACGCACTTCTGTTTTTTTGTAAAGACAAGCAGTGGTTTGCTACGTGTGAAAGCACTGTTAAAACTGAGATCAGTGTTCCTTTTCTCAGTACAAGCTTTACTTTGAAAGATAATCGCGTTCTTTGGAAAGTTTATTAATTTCACGAAAGATTTAGTAAGAAGTGCACATTCGTTTCTTTGTCAAGAATAGCAGTGGTTTGCTACGTGTGAAAGCACTGTTTGAACTGAGATCAGTGTTTCTTTTCTCAGTACAAGCTTCACTTTGAAAGAAAATCGCGTTCTTTCGAAAGTTTATTAATTTAAAGAAAGCTTTAGTAAGAAACGCACATGGGTTTTTTGTTAAAGACAAGCAGTGGTTTGCTACGTGTGAAAGCATTTTTGGAACTGAGATCAGTGTTCCTTTTCTCAGTACAAGCTTTACTTTGAAAGATAATCACGTTCTTTCGAAAGTTTATTAATTTGACGAAAGCTTTAGTAAGAAACGCACATGTGTTTCTTTGTAAAGACAAGCACTAGTTTGCTACGTGGGAAAGCACAGTTGAAACTGAGATAAGTGTTCCTTTTCTCAGTACAAGCTCTACTTTGAAAGATAATCGCGTTCTTTCGAAAGTTTATTAATTTCACGAAAGCTTTAGTAAGAAACGAACATGGGTTTTTTCTTAAAGACAAGCAGTTGTTTGCTACGTGTGAAAGCACTTTTAGAACTGAGATCAGTGTTCCTTTTCTCAGTACAAGCTTTGAGTTGAAAGATAATCGCGTTCTTTCGAAAGTTTATTAATTTCACAAAAGCTTTAGCAAGAAACGCATATGGGTTTCTTTGTAACGACAAGCAGTGGTTTACTATGTGTGAAAGCACTGTTTGAACTGAGATCAGGGTTTGTTTTCTCAGTACAAGCTTTACTTTGAAAGACAATCGCATTCTTTCGAAAGTTTAATAATTTCACGAAAGGTTTAGTAAGAAAGGCATATGCGTTTCTTTGTAACAACAAGCAGTGGTTTGCTACATGTGAAAGCACTGTTTGAACTGAGGTCAGTGCTTCTTTTCTCAGTACAGGCTTTACTTTGAAAGGTAATCGCGTTCTTTCGAAAGTTTATTAATTTCACAAAAGCTTTAGTAAGAAACGAACATGCGTTTCTTTGTAAAGACATGCAGTTGTGTGCTACGTGTGAAAGCACTGTTAGAACTGAGATCAGTGTTCCTTTTCTCAGTACAAGCTTTACTTTGAAAGATAATCACGTTCTTTCCAAAGATTATTAATTTCACGAAAGCTTTAGTAAGAAACGCACATGGGTTTTGGAAAAACAACAGTGGTTTGCTACGTTTGAAAGCACTGTTAGAATAGAAATCAGTGTTTCTTTCTCAGTACAAGCTTTACATTGAAAGATAATTGCGTTCTTTCGAAAGTTCATTAATTTTACCAAAGCTTTAGTAAGAAACGCACATGCGTTTTTTTGGAAAGACAAGCAGTGGTTAGCTACGTGTGAAAGCACTGTGAGAACTGAGATCAGTGTTCCTTTTCTCAGTACAAGCTTTAGTTTGAAAGATAAATGCATTGTTTCGAAAGTTTATTAATTTCATGAAAGCTTTAGTAAGAAACGAACATGGGCTTCTTTGTAAAGACAAGCAGTGGTTTGCTCCGTGTGAAAGCACTGTTAGAACTGAGATCAGTGTTCCCTTTCTCAGTACAAGCTTTACTTTGAAAGATAATCGCGTTCTTTCGAAAGTTTATTAATTTCACGAAAGCTTAAGTAAGAAACGCACATGCGTTTCTTTGTAAAGACAAGCAGTGGTTTGATACCTGTGAAAGCACTGTTAGAACTGAGATCAGTGTTTCTTTGCTCAGTACAAGCTTTACTTTGAAAGATAATCGTGTTCTTTCCAAAGTTTATTAATTTCACTAAAGCTTTAGTAAGAAATGCACATGGGTTACTTTGGAAAGACAAGCAGTGGTTTGCTACGTGGGAAAGCACTGTTAGAATTTCAATCAGTGTTCCTTTTCTCAGTACAAGCTTTACTTTGAAAGATAATCGCGTTCTTTCGAAAGTTTATTAATTTCACGAAAGCTTTAGTAAGAAATGCACATGCGTTTCTTTGTAACAACAAGCAGTGGTTTGCTACATGTGAAAGCACTGTTAGAACTGAGATAAGTGTTCCTTTTCTCAGTACAAGCTTTACTTTGATAGACAATCGGGTTCTTTCCAAAGTTTATTAATTTCACTAAAGCTTTAGTAAGAAATGCACATGGGTTTCTTTGGAAAGACAAGCAGTGGTTTGCTACGTGTGAAAGCACTGTCAGAATTTCAATCAGTGTTCCTTTTTCAGTTCAAGCTTTACTTTGAAAGATAATAGCGTTCTTTCGAAAGTTTATTAATTTCACGAAAGCTTTAGTAAGAAACGCACATGCGTTTTCTTGGAAAGACAAGGTTTGGTTTGCTACGTGTGAAAGCACTGATAGAACTGGGATCAGTGTTCCTTTTCTCAGTACAAGCTTTACTTTGAAAGATAATCGCGTTCTTTCGAAAGTTTATTAATTTCACGAAAGCTTTAGTAAGAAACGCACATACGTTTCTTTGTAAAGACAAACAGTTGTTTGCTACGTGTGAAAGCATGGTTAGAAGTCAGATCAGTGTTCCTTTTCTCAGTACAAGCTTTACTATGAAAGATAATCACGTTCTTTCTAAAGTTTATTAATTTCACGAAAGCTTTAGTAAGAAACGCACATGCGTTTCTTTGGAAAGACACGCAGTGATTTGCTACGTGTGAAAGCACTGTTAGAACTGAGATCAGTGTTCCGTTTCTCAGTATAAGCTTTACTTTGAAAGATAATCGCGTTCTTTCGAAAGTTTATTAATTTCACGAAAGCTTTAGTAAGAAACGCACTTGTGTTTTTTTGTAAAGACAAGCAGTGGTTTGCTACGTGTGAAAGCACTGTTAAAACTGAGATCAGTGTTCCTTTTCTCAGTACAAGCTTTACTTTGAAAGATAATCGCGTTCTTTGGAAAGTTTATTAATTTCACGAAAGCTTTAGTAAGAAGTGCACATTCGTTTCTTGTCAAGAATAGCAGTGGTTTGCTACGTGTGAAAGCACTGTTTGAACTGAGATCAGTGTTTCTTTTCTCAGTACAAGCTTCACTTTGAAAGAAAATCGCGTTCTTTCGAAAGTTTATTAATTTCACGAAAGCTTTAGTAAGAAACGCACATGCATTTCTTGTAAAGAATAGCAGTGGTTTGCTACGAGTGAAAGCACTCTTTTAACAGAGATCAGTGTTTCTTTTCTCAGTACAAGCTTCACTTTGAAAGAAAATCGCGTTCTTTCGAAAGTTTATTAATTTAAAGAAAGCTTTAGTAAGAAACGCACATGCGTTTCTTTCTAACGACAAGCAGTGGTTTGCTACGTGTGAAAGCACCGTTTGAACGGAGATCAGTGTTTCTTTTTTCAGTACAAGCTTTACTTTGAAAGATAATCGCGTTCTTTCGAAAGTTTATTAATTTCACGAAAGCTTTAGTAAGAAACGCACATGGGTTTTTTGTTAAAGACAAGCAGTGGTTTGCTACGTGTGAAAGCATTTTTAGAACTGAGATCAGTGTTCCTTTTCTCAGTACAAGCTTTACTTTGAAAGATAATCACGTTCTTTCGAAAGTTTATTAATTAGACGAAAGCTTTAGTAAGAAATGCACATGTGTTTCTTTGTAAAGACAAGCACTAGTTTGCTACGTGGGAAAGCACAGTTGAAACTGAGATAAGTGTTCCTTTTCTCAGTACAAGCTCTACTTTGAAAGATAATCGCGTTCTTTCGAAAGTTTATTAATTTCACGAAAGCTTTAGTAAGAAACGCACATGGGTTTTTTCTTAAAGACAAGCAGTGGTTTGCTAAGTGTGAAAGCACTTTTAGAACTGAGATCAGTGTTCCTTTTCTCAGTACAAGCTGTACTTTGAAAGATAATCGCGTTCTTTCGAAAGTTTATTAATTTCACGAAAGCTTTAGTAAGAAACGCACATGCGATTATTTGTAACGACAAGCAGTGGTTTTCTACGTGTGAAATAACTCTTTGAACTGAGATCAGTGTTTCTTTTCTCAGCACAAGCTTTACTTTGAAAGATAATCGCGTTCTTTCGAAAGTTTATTAATTTCACGAAAGCTTTAGTAAGAAACGCACATACGTTTCTTTGTAAAGACAAACAGTTGTTTGCTACGTGTGAAAGCATGGTTAGAAGTGAGATCAGTGTTCCTTTTCTCAGTACAAGCTTTACTATGAAAGATAATCACGTTCTTTCGAAAGTTTATTAATTTCACGAAAGCTTTAGTAAGAAACGCACATGCGTTTCTTTGGAAAGACACGCAGTGGTAGCTACGTGTGAAAGCACAGTTAGAACTGAGATCAGTGTTCCTTTTCTCAGTACAAGATTTACTTTGAAAGATAATCGCGTTCTTACGAAAGTTTATTATTTTCACAAAAGCTTTAGGAAGAAACGCACATGCGTTTCTTCGTAAAGCCAAGCAGTTTTTTGCTTCATGTGAAAGCACGGTTAGAAGTGAGATCAATGTTCCTTTTCTCAGTACAAGCTTTACTTTGAAAGATAATCGCATTCTTTCGAAAGTTTATTAATTTCACGAAAGCTTTAGTGAGAAACGCAAATGTGTTTCTTCGGAAAGACAAGCAGTGATTTGCTACGTATGAAAGCACTGTTAGAACTGAGATCAGTGTTCCTTTTCTAAGTACAAGCTTTACTTTGAAAAATAATCGCGTTCTTTCGAAAGTTTATTAATTTGACGAAAGCTTTAGTTAGAAACGCACATGCGTTTCTTTGTAAAACCAAGCAGTGGTTTGCTACATGTGAAAGCACTGTTAGACCTGAGATCAGTGTTCCTTTTCTCAGTACAAGCTTTACTTTGAAAGATAATCGCGTTCTTTCGAAAGTTTATTAATTTCACGAAAGCTTTAGTAAGAAACGCACATGCATTTCTTGTAAAGAATAGCAGTGGTTTGCTACGAGTGAAAGCACTCTTTTAACAGAGATCAGTGTTTCTTTTCTCAGTACAAGCTTCACTTTAAAAGAAAATCGCGTTCTTTCGAAAGTTTATTAATTTCACGAAAGCTTTAGTAAGAAACGCACATGCGTTACTTTGTAACGACAAGCAGTGGTTTGCTACGTGTGAAAGCACCGTTTGAACTGAGATCAGTGTTTCTTTTCTCAGTACAAGTTTTACTTTGAAAGATAATCGCGTTCTTTCGAAAGTTTATTAATTTCACGAAAGCTTTAGTAAGAAACGCACATGCGTTTCTTTGTAAAGACAATCAGTTGTTTGCTACATGTGAAAGCACTGTTAGAACTGAGTTCAGTGCTAATTTTCTCAGTACAAGCTTTACTTTGAAAGATAATCGCGTTCTTTCGAAAGTTTATTAATTTCACGAAAGCTTTAGTAAGAAACGCACTTGTGTTTCTTTGTAAAGACAAGCAGTTGTTTGCTACGTGTGAAAGCACTGTTAAAACTGAGATCAGTGTTCCTTTTCTCAGTACAAGCTTTACTTTGAAAGATAAACGCGTTCTTTCGAAAGTTTATTAATTTCACGAAAGCTTTAGTAAGAAATGCACATGCGTTTCTTTGTCAAGAATAGCAGTGGTTTGCTACGTGTAAAAGCACTGTTTGAACTGAGATCAGTGTTTCTTTTCTTAGTACAAGCTTCACTTTGAAAGAAAATCGCGTTCTTTCGAAAGTTTATTAATTTCACGAAAGCTTTAGTAAGAAACGAACATGCGTTTCTTTGTAAAGACATGCAGTTGTGTGCTACGTGTGAAAGCACTGTTAGAACTGAGATCAGTGTTCCTTTTCTCAGTACAAGCTTTACTTTGAAAGATAATCGCGTTCTTTCGAAAGTTTATTAATTTCACGAAAGATTTAGTAAGAAACGCACATGCGTTTCTTTGGAAAGACAAGCCGTGGTTTGCTACATGTGAAAGCCCTGTTAGAACTGAGATCAGTGTTCCTTTTCTCAGTACAAGCTTTACTTTGAAAGATAATCGCGTTCTTTCCAAAGATTATTAATTTCAAAAAAGCTTTAGTAAGAAACGCACTTGGGTTTTTGGAAAGACTAGCAGTGGTTAGCTACGTGTGAAAGCACTCTGAGAACTGAGATCAGTGTTCCTTTTCTCAATACAAGCTTTAGTTTGAAAGATAAACGCATTGTTTCGAAAGTTTATTAATTTCATGAAAGCTTTAGTAAGAAACGAACATTGGCTTCTTTGTAAAGACAAGCAGTGGTTTGCTCCATGTGAAAGCACTGTTAGAACTGAGATCAGTGTTCCCTTTCTCAGTACAAGCTTTACTTTGAAAGATAATCGCTTTCTTTCGAAAGATTATTAATTTCACGAAACTTTATTAAGAAACGCACATGTGTTTCTTTGTAAAGGCAAGCAGTGGTTTGGTACTTGTGAAAGCACTGTTAGAACTGAGATCAGTGTTTCTTTTCTCAATACAAGCTTTACTTTGAAAGATAAACGCGTTGTTTCGAAAGTTTATTAATTTCACGAAAGCTTCATAAGAAACGAACATGGGCTTCTTTGTAAAGACAAGCAGTGGTTTGCTCCGTGTGAAAGCACTGTTAGAACTGAGATCAGTGTTCCCTTTCTCAGTACAAGCTTTACTTTGAAAGATAATCGCGTACTTTCCAAAGTTGATTAATTTCACTTAAGTTTTAGTCAGAAATGCACATGGGTTTCTTTGGAAAGACAAGCAGTGGTTTGCTACGTGTGGAAGCACTGTTAGAATTTCAATCAGTGTTCCTTTTTCAGTACAAGATTTACTTTGAAAGATAATCGCGTTCTTTCGAAAGTTTATTAATTTCACGAAAGCTTTAGTAAGAAACGCACATGTGTTTTCTTGGAAAGACAAGCTTTGGTTTGCTACGTGTGAAAGCACTGTTAGAACTGAGATCAGTGTTCCTGTTCTCAGTACAAGCTTTACTTAGAAAGATAATCACGTTCTTTCGAAAGTTTAATAGTTTCACGAAAGGTTTAATAAGAAAGGCATATGCGTTTCTTTGTAACAACAAGCAGTGGTTTGCTACATGTGAAAGCACTGTTTGAACTGATGTCAGTGCTTCTTTTCTCAGTACAGGCTTTACTTTGAAAGATAATCGCGTTCTTTCGAAAGTTTATTAGTTTCACGAAAGCTTTAGTAAGAAACGAACATGCGTTTCTTTGTAAAGACATGCAGTTGTGTGCTACGTGTGAAAGCACTGTTAGAACTGAGATCAGTGTTCCTTTTCTCAGTACAAGCTTTACTTTGAAAGATAATCGCGTACTTTCGAAAGTTTATTAATTTCAAGAAAGCTTTAGTAAGAAACGCACATGCGTTTCTTGGAAAGACAAGCAGTGGTTTGCTCGTGTGAAAGCACTGTTAGAACTGAGATCAATGTTCCTTTTCTCAGTACAAGCTTTACTTTGAAAGATAATTGCGTTCTTTCCAAAGATTATTAATTTCACGAAAGCTTTAGTAAGAAACGCACATGCGTTTTGGAAAAACAACAGTGGTTTGCTACGTGTGAAAGCACTGTTAGAATTGAAATCAGTGTTCCTTTCTCAGTACAAGCTTTACGTTGAAAGATAATCGCGTTCTTTCGAAAGTTCATTAATTTTACCAAAGCTTTAGTAAGAAACGCACATGCGTTTTTTTGGAAAGACAAGCAGTGGTTAGCTACGTGTGAAAGCACTGTGAGAACTGAGATCAGTGTTCCTTTTCTCAGTACAAGCTTTACTTTGAAAGATAATCGCTTTCTTTCGAAAGATTATTAATTTCACGAAACTTTAGTAAGAAACGCACCTGCGTTTCTTTTTAACGACAAGCAGTGGTTTGGTACTTGTGAAAGCACTGTTTGAACTGAGATCAGTGTTCCTTTTCTCAGTACAAGCTTTACTTTGAAAGATAATCCCGTTCTTTCAAAAGTTTATTAATTTCACGTATGCTTTACTAAGAAACGCACATGCGTTTCTTTCGAAAGACAAGCAGTGGTTTGCTACGTGTGAAACCAGTGTTAGAAGTGAGATCAGTGTTTCTTTTCTCATTACAAGCTTTACTTTGAAAGATAAACGCGTTGTTTCGAAAGTTAATAATTTCACGAAAGCTTCATAAGAAATGAACATGGGCTTCTTTGTAAAGACAAGCAGTGGTTTGCTCCGTGTGAAAGCACTGTTAGAACTGAGATCAGTGCTCCCTTTCTCAGTACAAGCTTTACTTTGAAAGATAATCGGGTTCTTTCCAAAGTTTATTAATTTCACGAAAGCTTTAGTAAGAAATGCACATGGGTTTCTTTGGAAAGACAAGCAGTGGTTTGCTACGTATGAAAGCACTGTTAGAATTTCATTCAGTGCTCCTTTTTCAGTACAAGCTTTACTTTGAAAGATAATCGCGTTCTTTCGAAAGTTTATTAATTTCACGAAAGCTTTAGTAAGAAACGCACATGCGTTTTCTTGGAAAGACAAGGTTTGGTTTGCGACGTGTGAAAGCACTGTTAGAACTGTGATCAGTGTTCCTTTTCTCAGTACAAGCTTTACTTTGAAAGATAATCGCGTTCTTTTGAAAGTTTATTAATTTCACGAAAGCTTTAGTAAGAAAGGCACATGCGTTTCTTTGTAACAACAAGCAGTGGTTTGCTATGTGTGAGAGCACTGTTTGAACTGAGATCAGTGCTTCTTTTCTCAGTACAAGCTTTACTTTGAAGATAATCGCGTTCTTTTGAAAGTTTATTAATTTCACGAAAGCTTTAGGAAGAAAGGCACATGCGTTTCTTGGTAACAACAATCAGTGGTTTGCTACGTGTGAAAGCACTGTTTGAACTGAGATCAGTGCTTCTTTTCTCAGTACAAGCTTTACTTTGAAAGATAATCACATTCTTTGAAAGTTTATTATTTTCACGAAAGCTTTAGTTAGAAAGGAACATACCTTTCTTTGGAAAGACAAGCAGTGGTATTCTATGTTTGCAAGCACTGTTAGAACTGAGATCAGTGTTCCTGTTCTCAGTACAAGCTTTACTTTGAAAGATAACCGCGTTCTTTCGAAAGTTTATTAATTTCACTATAGCTTTAGTAAGAAACGCACATGGGTTTCTTTGGAAAGACAAGCAGTGGTTTGCTACATGTGAAAGCACTGTTACAATTTCAATGAGTGTTCCTTTTCTCAGTACAAGCTTTACTTTGAAAGATAATCGTGTTCTTTCGAATGTATATTAATTTCACAAAAGCTTTAGAAAGAAACGCACATGCGTATCTTTGTAAAGAGAAGCAGTTTTTTACTTCTTCTGAAAGCAAGGTTAGAAGTGAGATCAGTGTTCCTTTTCTCAGTACAAGCTTTACTTTGAAAGATAATCGCGTTCTTTCGAAAGTTTATTAATTTCACGAAAGCTTTAGGAAGAAAGCCACATGCGTTTCTTGGTAACAACAATCAGTGGTTTGCTACGTGTGAAAGCACTGTTTGAACTGAGATCAGTGCTTCTTTTCTCAGTACAAGCTTTACTTTGAAAGATAATCACATTCTTTGAAAGTTTATTAATTTCACGAAAGCTTTAGTTAGAAAGGCACATACCTTTCTTTGGAAAGACAAGCAGTGGTATTCTATGTTTGCAAGCACTGTTAGAACTGAGATCAGTGTTCCTGTTCTCAGTACTAGCTTTACTTTGAAAGATAACCGCGTTCTTTCGAAAGTTTATTAATTTCACTATAGCTTTAGTAAGAAACGCACATGGGTTTCTTTGGAAAGACAAGCAGTGGTTTGCTACATGTGAAAGCACTGTTAGAATTTCAATGAGTGTTCCTTTTCTCAGTACAAGCTTTACTTTGAAAGATAATCGTGTTCTTTCGAATGTATATTAATTTCACAAAAGCTTTAGAAAGAAACGCACATGCGTATCTTTGTAAAGAGAAGCAGTTTTTTACTTCTTCTGAAAGCACGGTTAGAAGTGAGATCAGTGTTCCTTTTCTCAGTACAAGCTTTACTTTGAAAGATAATCGCGTTCTTTCGAAAATTTATTAATTTCACGAAAGCTTTTGTTAGAAAGGCACATACGTTTCTTTGGAAAGACAAGCAGTGGTATTCTATGTTTGCAAGCACTGTTAGAACTGAGATCAGTGTTCCTGTTCTCAGTACAAGCTTTACTTTGAAAGCTAATCGCATTCTTTCGAAAGTTTATTAATTTCAAGAAAGCTTTAGTAAGAAACGCACATGCGTTTCTTTGTAAAGACAAGCAGTGGTTATCTACGTGTGAAAGCACTGTTTGAACTGAGATCAGTGTTTCTTTTCTCAGTACAACCTTTACTTTGAAAGATAATCACGTTCTTTCCAAAAATTATTAATTTCACGAAAGCTTTTGTAAGAAATGCACATGCGTTTCTTTGTAACGACAAGCAGTGGTTTGCTACATGTGAAAGCACTGTTAGAACTGAGATCAGTGTTCCTTTTCTCAGTACAAGCTTTACTTTGAAATATAGTTGCGTTCTTTTGAAAGTTTAATAATTTGAAGAAAGCTTTAGTAAGAAATGCACATGCGTTTCTTTGTAACGACAAGCAGTGGTTTGCTACGTGTGAAAGCACTGTTAGAACTGAGATCAGTGTTCCTTTCCTCAGTACAAGGTTTACTTTGAAAGATAATCGCGTTCTTTCCAAAGTTTATTAATTTCCCTAAAGCTTTAGTAAGAAATGCACATGGGTTTCTTTGGAAAGACAAGCAGTGGTTGCTACGTGTGAAAGCACTTTTAGAAGTTCAATGAGTGTTCCTTTTCTCAGTACAAACTTTACTTTGAAAGATAATCGCGTTCTTTCGAATGTATATTAATTTCACAAAACCTTTAGAAAGAAACGCACATACGTATCTTTGTAAAGACAAGCAGTTTTTTACTTCTTCTGAAAGCACGGTTAGAAGTGAGATCAGTGTTCCTGTTCTCAGTACAAGCTTTACTTTGAAAGATAATCGCGTTCTTTCAAAAGATTATTAATTTCACGAAAGCTTTAGTAAGAAACGCACATGCGTTTCTTTGTAAAGACAAGCAGTGGTTTTCTATGTGTGAAAGCACTGTTTGAACTGAGATCAGTCTTTCTTTTTTCAGTACAAACTTTACTTTGAAAGATAATCGCGTTTTTTCGAAAGTTTATTAATTTCACGAAAGCTTTAGTAAGAAAGGCACATGCGTTTCTTTGTAACAACAAGCAGTGGTTTGCTACGTGTGAAAGCACTGTTAGAACTGAGATCAGTGTTCCTTTTCTCATTACAAGCTTTACTTTGAAAGATAATCGTGTTCTTTCAAAAGTTTATTAATTTCACTAAAGCTTTAGTAAGAAACGCACATGGGCTTCTTTGTAAAGACAAGCAGTTGTTTGCTCCGTGTGAAAGCACTGTTAGAACTGAGATCAGTGTTCCCTTTCTCAGTACAAGCTTTACTTGAAAGATAATCACGTTCTTTTGAAAGATTATTAATTTCATGAAAGCTTTAGAAAGAAACGCACACGGGTTTCTTTGTAACGACAACCAGTGGTTTGCTACGTGTGAAAGCACTGTTTGAACTGACATCAGTGTTTTTTTTTCAGTACGAGCTTTACTTTGAAAGATAATTGCATTCTTTTGAAAGTTTATTAAATTCACGAAAGCTTTATTAATAAAGGCACATGCGTTTCTTTGTAATGACAAGCAGTGGTTTGGTACGTGTGAAAGCACTGTTAGACTTTCAATCAGTGTTCCTTTTCTCAGTACAAGCTTTACTTTGAAAGATAATCGCGTTGTTTCGAAAGTTTATTAATTTCACGAAAGCTTTAGTAAGAAACGCTCATGCGTTTCTTTGGAAAGACAAGCACTGGTTTGCTACGTGTGAAAGCACTGTTAGAACTGAGATCAGTGTTCCTTTTCTCAGTACAAGCTTTACTTTGAAAGATAATCGCGTTCTTTCGAAAGTTTATTAATTTCACGAAAGCTTTAGTAAGAAACGCACCTGCGTTTCTTTGTAAAGACAAGCAGTGGTTTGCTCTGTGTGAAAGCACTGTTAGAACTGAGATCAGTGTTCCCTTTCTCAGTACAAGCTTTACTTTGAAAGATAATCGCGTTCTTTCGAAAGTTTATTAATTTCACGAAAGCTTTAGTAAGAAACGCACATGCGTTTCTTTGTAAAGACAATCAGTTGTTTGCTACATGTGAAAGCACTGTTAGAACTGAGTTCAGTGCTAATTTTCTCAGTACAAGCTTTACTTTGAAAGATAATCGCGTTCTTTCGAAAGTTTATTAATTTCATGAAAGCTTTAGTAAGAAACGCACTTGTGTTTCTTTGTAAAGACAAGCAGTGGTTTGCTACGTGTGAAAGCACTGTTTGAACTGAGATCAGTGTTTCTTTTCTCAGTACAAGCTTCACTTTGAAAGAAAATCGCGTTCTTTCGAAAGTTTATTAATTTCACGAAAGCTTTAGTAAGAAACGAACATGCGTTTCTTTGTAAAGACATGCAGTTGTGTGCTACGTGTGAAAGCACTGTTAGAACTGAGATCAGTGTTCCTTTTCTCAGTACAAGCTTTACTTTGAAAGATAATCGCTTTCTTTCGAAAGATTATTAATTTCACGAAACTTTATTAAGAAACGCACATGTGTTTCTTTGTAAAGGCAAGCAGTGGTTTGGTACTTGTGAAAGCACTGTTAGAACTGAGATCAGTGTTTCTTTTCTCAATACAAGCTTTACTTTGAAAGATAAACGCGTTCTTACGAAAGTTTATTAATTTCACGAAAGCTTCATAAGAAACGAACATGGGCTTCTTTGTAAAGACAAGCAGTGGTTTGCTCCGTATGAAAGCACTGTTAGAACTGAGATCAGTGTTCCCTTTCTCAGTACAAACTTTACTTTGAAAGATAATCGCGTTCTTTCCAAAGTTTATTAATTTCACTTAAGTTTTAGTCAGAAATGCATTTGGGTTTCTTTGGAAAGACAAGCAGTGGTTTGCTACGTGTGGAAGCACTGTTAGAATTTCAATCAGTGTTCCTTTTTCAGTACAAGATTTACTTTGAAAGATAATCGCGTTCTTTCGAAAGTTTATTAATTTCACGAAAGCTTTAGTAAGAAACGCACATGCGTTTTCTTGGAAAGACAAGCTTTGGTTTGCTACGATTGAAAGCACTGTTAGAACTGAGATCAGTGTTCCTGTTCTCAGTACAAGCTTTACTTAGAAAGATAATCGCGTTCTTTCGAAAGTTTAATAGTTTCACGAAAGGTTTAATAAGAAAGGCATATGCGTTTCTTTGTAACAACAAGCAGTGGTTTGCTACATGTGAAAGCACTGTTTGAACTGAGGTCAGTGCTTCTTTTCTCAGTACAGGCTTTACTTTGAAAGATAATCGCGTTCTTTCGAAAGTTTATTAGTTTCACGAAAGCTTTAGTAAGAAACGAACATGCGTTTCTTTGTAAAGACATGCAGTTGTGTGCTACGTGTGAAAGCACTGTTAGAACTGAGATCAGTGTTCCTTTTCTCAGTACAACCTTTACTTTGAAAGATAATCGCGTTCTTTTGAAAGTTTATTAATTTCACGAAAGCTTTAGTAAGAAACGCACATGGGTTTCTTTGCAAAGACAAGCAGTGGTTTGATACCTGTGAAAGCACTGTAGAACTGAGATCAGAGTTGCTTTTCTCAGTACAAGCTTTACTTTGAAAGATAATCGTGTTCTTTCCAAAGTTTATTAATTTCACTAAAGCTTTAGTAAGAAATGCACATGGGTTTCTTTGGAAAGACAAGCAGTGGTTTGCTACGTGGGAAAGCACTGTTAGAATTTCAATCAGTGTTCCTTTTCTCAGTACAAGCTTTACTTTGAAAGATAATCGCATTCTTTCGAAGTTTATTAATTTCAAGAAAGCTTTAGTAAGAAACGCACATGCGTTTTTTTGAAAGACAAGCTTTGGTTTGCTACGTGTGAAAGCACTGTTAGAACTGAGTTCAGTGTTCCTTTTCGCAGTACAAGCTTTACTTTGAAAGATAATCGTGTTCTTTCGAATGTATATTAATTTCACGAAAGCTTTAGTAAGAAACGGCACATGCGTATCTTTGTAAAGACAAGCAGTTTTTTACTTCGTCTGAAAGCACGGTTAGAAGTGAGACCAGTGTTCCTTTTCTCAGTACAAGCTTTACTTTGAAAGATAATCGCGTTCTTTCGAAAGTTTATTAATTTCACGAAAGCTTTAGTAAGAAATGCACATGCGTTTCTTTGTAACGACAAGCAGTGGTTTGCTACGTATGAAAGCACTGTTAGAACTGAGATAAGTGTTCCTTTTCTCAGTACAAGCTTTACTATGATAGATAATCGGGTTCTTTCCAAAGTTTATTAATTTCACTAAAGCTTCATAAGAAACGAACATGGGCTTCTTTGTAAAGACAAGCAGTGGTTTGCTCCGTGTGAAAGTACTGTTAGAACTGAGATCAGTGCTCCCTTTCTCAGTACAAGCTTTACTTTGAAAGATAATCGCGTTCTTTCGAAAGTTTATTAATTTCACGAAAGCTTTAGTAAGAAACGCACATGCGTTTCTTTGTAAAGACAATCAGTTGTTTGCTACATGTGAAAGCACTGTTAGAACTGAGTTCAGTGCTCGTTTTCTCAGTACAAGCTTTACTTTGAAAGATAATCGTGTTCTTTCGAAAGTTTATTAATTTCACGAAAGCTTTAGTAAGAAACGCACTTGTGTTTCTTTGTAAAGACAAGCAGTTGTTTGCTACGTGTGAAAGCACTGTTAAAACTGAGATCAGTGTTCCTTTTCTCAGTACAAGCTTTACTTTGAAAGATAATCGCGTTCTTTCGAAAGTTTATTAATTTCACGAAAGCTTTAGTAAGAAATGCACATGCGTTTCTTTGTCAAGAATAGCAGTGGTTTGCTACGTGTGAAAGCACTGTTTGAACTGAGATCAGTGTTTCTTTTCTTAGTACAAGCTTCACTTTGAAAGAAAATCGCGTTCTTTCGAAAGTTTATTAATTTCACGAAAGCTTTAGTAAGAAACGAACATGCGTTTCTTTGTAAAGACATGCAGTTGTGTGCTACGTGTGAAAGCACTGTTAGAACTGAGATCAGTGTTCCTTTTCTCAGTACAAGCTTTACTTTGAAAGATAATCGCGTTCTTTCGAAAGTTTATTAATTTCACGAAAGATTTAGTAAGAAACGCACATGCGTTTCTTTGGAAAGACAAGCCGTGGTTTGCTACATGTGAAAGCCTTGTTAGAACTGAGATCAGTGTTCCTTTTCTCAGTACAAGCTTTACTTTGAAAGATAATCGCGTTCTTTCCAAAGATTATTAATTTCAAAAAAGCTTTAGTAAGAAACGCACTTGGGTTTTTGGAAAGACTAGCAGTGGTTAGCTACGTGTGAAAGCACTCTGAGAACTGAGATCAGTGTTCCTTTTCTCAATACAAGCTTTAGTTTGAAAGATAAACGCATTGTTTCGAAAGTTTATTAATTTCATGAAAGCTTTAGTAAGAAACGAACATTGGCTTCTTTGTAAAGACAAGCAGTGGTTTGCTCCATGTGAAAGCACTGTTAGAACTGAGATCAGTGTTCCCTTTCTCAGTACAAGCTTTACTTTGAAAGATAATCGCTTTCTTTCGAAAGATTATTAATTTCACGAAACTTTATTAAGAAACGCACATGTGTTTCTTTGTAAAGGCAAGCAGTGGTTTGGTACTTGTGAAAGCACTGTTAGAACTGAGATCAGTGTTTCTTTTCTCAATACAAGCTTTACTTTGAAAGATAAACGCGTTGTTTCGAAAGTTTATTAATTTCACGAAAGCTTCATAAGAAACGAACATGGGCTTCTTTGAAAAGACAAGCAGTGGTTTGCTCCGTGTGAAAGCACTGTTAGAACTGAGATCAGTGTTCCCTTTCTCAGTACAAGCTTTACTTTGAAAGATAATCGCGTTCTTTCCAAAGTTGATTAATTTCACTTAAGTTTTAGTCAGAAATGCACATGGGTTTCTTTGGAAAGACAAGCAGTGGTTTGCTACGTGTGGAAGCACTGTTAGAATTTCAATCAGTGTTCCTTTTTCAGTACAAGATTTACTTTGAAAGATAATCGCGTTCTTTCGAAAGTTTATTAATTTCACGAAAGCTTTAGTAAGAAACGCACATGCGTTTTCTTGGAAAGACAAGCTTTGGTTTGCTACGTGTGAAAGCACTGTTAGAACTGAGATCAGTGTTCCTGTTCTCAGTACAAGCTTTACTTAGAAAGATAATCGCGTTCTTTCGAAAGTTTAATAGTTTCACGAAAGGTTTAATAAGAAAGGCATATGCGTTTCTTTGTAACAACAAGCAGTGGTTTGCTACATGTGAAAGCACTGTTTGAACTGATGTCAGTGTTTCTTTTCTCAGTACAGGCTTTACTTTGAAAGATAATCGCGTTCTTTCGAAAGTTTATTAGTTTCACGAAAGCTTTAGTAAGAAACGAACATGCGTTTCTTTGTAAAGACATGCAGTTGTGTGCTACGTGTGAAAGCACTGTTAGAACTGAGATCAGTGTTCCTTTTCTCAGTACAAGCTTTACTTTGAAAGATAATCGCGTACTTTCGAAAGTTTATTAATTTCAAGAAAGCTTTAGTAAGAAACGCACATGCGTTTCTTGGAAAGACAAGCAGTGGTTTGCTCGTGTGAAAGCACTGTTAGAACTGAGATCAATGTTCCTTTTCTCAGTACAAGCTTTACTTTGAAAGATAATCGCGTTCTTTCCAAAGATTATTAATTTCACGAAAGCTTTAGTAAGAAACGCACATGCGTTTTGGAAAAACAACAGTGGTTTGCTACGTGTGAAAGCACTGTTAGAATTGAAATCAGTGTTCCTTTCTCAGTACAAGCTTTACGTTGAAAGATAATCGCGTTCTTTCGAAAGTTCATTAATTTTACCAAAGCTTTAGTAAGAAACGCACATGCGTTTTTTTGGAAAGACAAGCAGTGGTTAGCTACGTGTGAAAGCACTGTGAGAACTGAGATCAGTGTTCCTTTTCTCAGTACAAGCTTTACTTTGAAAGATAATCGCTTTCTTTCGAAAGATTATTAATTTCACGAAACTTTAGTAAGAAACGCACCTGCGTTTCTTTTTAACGACAAGCAGTGGTTTGGTACTTGTGAAAGCACTGTTTGAACTGAGATCAGTGTTCCTTTTCTCAGTACAAGCTTTACTTTGAAAGATAATCCCGTTCTTTCAAAAGTTTATTAATTTCACGTATGCTTTACTAAGAAACGCACATGCGTTTCTTTCGAAAGACAAGCAGTGGTTTGCTACGTGTGAAACCAGTGTTAGAAGTGAGATCAGTGTTTCTTTTCTCATTACAAGCTTTACTTTGAAAGATAAACGCGTTGTTTCGAAAGTTAATAATTTCACGAAAGCTTCATAAGAAACGAACATGGGCTTCTTTGTAAAGACAAGGTTTGGTTTGCGACGTGTGAAAGCACTGTTAGAACTGTGATCAGTGTTCCTTTTCTCAGTACAAGCTTTACTTTGAAAGATAATCGCGTTCTTTTGAAAGTTTATTAATTTCACGAAAGCTTTAGTAAGAAAGGCACATGCGTTTCTTTGTAACAACAAGCAGTGGTTTGCTATGTGTGAGAGCACTGTTTGAACTGAGATCAGTGCTTCTTTTCTCAGTACAAGCTTTACTTTGAAGATAATCGCGTTCTTTTGAAAGTTTATTAATTTCACGAAAGCTTTAGGAAGAAAGGCACATGCGTTTCTTGGTAACAACAATCAGTGGTTTGCTACGTGTGAAAGCACTGTTTGAACTGAGATCAGTGCTTCTTTTCTCAGTACAAGCTTTACTTTGAAAGATAATCACATTCTTTGAAAGTTTATTATTTTCACGAAAGCTTTAGTTAGAAAGGCACATACCTTTCTTTGGAAAGACAAGCAGTGGTATTCTATGTTTGCAAGCACTGTTAGAACTGAGATCAGTGTTCCTGTTCTCAGTACAAGCTTTACTTTGAAAGATAACCGCGTTCTTTCGAAAGTTTATTAATTTCACTATAGCTTTAGTAAGAAACGCACATGGGTTTCTTTGGAAAGACAAGCAGTGGTTTGCTACATGTGAAAGCACTGTTACAATTTCAATGAGTGTTCCTTTTCTCAGTACAAGCTTTACTTTGAAAGATAATCGTGTTCTTTCGAATGTATATTAATTTCACAAAAGCTTTAGAAAGAAACGCACATGCGTATCTTTGTAAAGAGAAGCAGTTTTTTACTTCTTCTGAAAGCAAGGTTAGAAGTGAGATCAGTGTTCCTTTTCTCAGTACAAGCTTTACTTTGAAAGATAATCGCGTTCTTTCGAAAATTTATTAATTTCACGAAAGCTTTAGGAAGAAAGGCACATGCGTTTCTTGGTAACAACAATCAGTGGTTTGCTACGTGTGAAAGCACTGTTTGAACTGAGATCAGTGCTTCTTTTCTCAGTACAAGCTTTACTTTGAAAGATAATCACATTCTTTGAAAGTTTATTAATTTCACGAAAGCTTTAGTTAGAAAGGCACATACCTTTCTTTGGAAAGACAAGCAGTGGTATTCTATGTTTGCAAGCACTGTTAGAACTGAGATCAGTGTTCCTGTTCTCAGTACTAGCTTTACTTTGAAAGATAACCGCGTTCTTTCGAAAGTTTATTAATTTCACTATAGCTTTAGTAAGAAACGCACATGGGTTTCTTTGGAAAGACAAGCAGTGGTTTGCTACATGTGAAAGCACTGTTAGAATTTCAATGAGTGTTCCTTTTCTCAGTACAAGCTTTACTTTGAAAGATAATCGTGTTCTTTCGAATGTATATTAATTTCACAAAAGCTTTAGAAAGAAACGCACATGCGTATCTTTGTAAAGAGAAGCAGTTTTTTACTTCTTCTGAAAGCACGGTTAGAAGTGAGATCAGTGTTCCTTTTCTCAGTACAAGCTTTACTTTGAAAGATAATCGCGTTCTTTCGAAAATTTATTAATTTCACGAAAGCTTTTGTTAGAAAGGCACATACGTTTCTTTGGAAAGACAAGCAGTGGTATTCTATGTTTGCAAGCACTGTTAGAACTGAGATCAGTGTTCCTGTTCTCAGTACAAGCTTTACTTTGAAAGCTAATCGCATTCTTTCGAAAGTTTATTAATTTCAAGAAAGCTTTAGTAAGAAACGCACATGCGTTTCTTTGTAAAGACAAGCAGTGGTTATCTACGTGTGAAAGCACTGTTTGAACTGAGATCAGTGTTTCTTTTCTCAGTACAACCTTTACTTTGAAAGATAATCACGTTCTTTCCAAAAATTATTAATTTCACGAAAGCTTTTGTAAGAAATGCACATGCGTTTCTTTGTAACGACAAGCAGTGGTTTGCTACATGTGAAAGCACTGTTAGAACTGAGATCAGTGTTCCTTTTCTCAGTACAAGCTTTACTTTGAAATATAGTTGCGTTCTTTTGAAAGTTTAATAATTTGAAGAAAGCTTTAGTAAGAAATGCACATGCGTTTCTTTGTAACGACAAGCAGTGGTTTGCTACGTGTGAAAGCACTGTTAGAACTGAGATCAGTGTTCCTTTCCTCAGTACAAGGTTTACTTTGAAAGATAATCGCGTTCTTTCCAAAGTTTATTAATTTCCCTAAAGCTTTAGTAAGAAATGCACATGGGTTTCTTTGGAAAGACAAGCAGTGGTTGCTACGTGTGAAAGCACTTTTAGAAGTTCAATGAGTGTTCCTTTTCTCAGTACAAACTTTACTTTGAAAGATAATCGCGTTCTTTCGAATGTATATTAATTTCACAAAACCTTTAGAAAGAAACGCACATACGTATCTTTGTAAAGACAAGCAGTTTTTTACTTCTTCTGAAAGCACGGTTAGAAGTGAGATCAGTGTTCCTGTTCTCAGTACAAGCTTTACTTTGAAAGATAATCGCGTTCTTTCAAAAGATTATTAATTTCACGAAAGCTTTAGTAAGAAACGCACATGCGTTTCTTTGTAAAGACAAGCAGTGGTTTTCTATGTGTGAAAGCACTGTTTGAACTGAGATCAGTCTTTCTTTTTTCAGTACAAACTTTACTTTGAAAGATAATCGCGTTTTTTCGAAAGTTTATTAATTTCACGAAAGCTTTAGTAAGAAAGGCACATGCGTTTCTTTGTAACAACAAGCAGTGGTTTGCTACGTGTGAAAGCACTGTTAGAACTGAGATCAGTGTTCCTTTTCTCATTACAAGCTTTACTTTGAAAGATAATCGTGTTCTTTCAAAAGTTTATTAATTTAACGAAAGCTTTAGTAAGAAACGCACATGCGTTTTCTTGGAAAGACAAGCTTTGGTTTGCTACGTGTGAAAGCACTGTTAAAACTGTGATCAGTGTTCCTTTTCTCAGTACAAGCTTTACTTTGAAAGATAATCGCGTTTTTTCGAAAGTTTATTAATTTCACGAAAGCTTTAGTAAGAAAGGCACATGCGTTTCTTTGTAACAACAAGCAGTGGTTTGCTACGTGTGAAAGCACTGTTTGAACTGAGATCAGTGCTTCTTTTCTCAGTACAAGCTTTACTTTGAATGATAATCGGTTCTTTTGAAAGTTTATTAATTTCACGAAAGCTTTAGTAAGAAATGCACATGCGTTTCTTTGTAACAACAAGCAGTGGTTTGCTATGTGTAAAAGCACTGTTTGAACTGAGATCAGTGCTTCTTTTCTCAGTACAAGCTTTACTTTGAAGATAATCGCGTTCTTTTGAAAGTTTATTAATTTCACGAAAGCTTTAGGAAGAAAGGCACATGCGTTTCTTGGTAACAACAATCAGTGGTTTGCTACGTGTGAAAGCACTGTTTGAACTGAGATCAGTGCTTCTTTTCTCAGTACAAGCTTTACTTTGAAAGATAATCACATTCTTTGAAAGTTTATTAATTTCACGAAAGCTTTAGTTAGAAAGGCACATACCTTTCTTTGGAAAGACAAGCAGTGGTATTCTATGTTTGCAAGCACTGTTAGAACTGAGATCAGTGTTCCTGTTCTCAGTACAAGCTTTACTTTGAAAGATAACCGCGTTCTTTCGAAAGTTTATTAATTTCACTATAGCTTTAGTAAGAAACGCACATGGGTTTCTTTGGTAAGACAAGCAGTGGTTTGCTACATGTGAAAGCACTGTTACAATTTCAATGAGTGTTCCTTTTCTCAGTACAAGCTTTAGTTTGAAAGATAATCGTGTTCTTTCGAATGTATATTAATTTCACAAAAGCTTTAGAAAGAAACGCACATGCGTATCTTTGTAAAGAGAAGCAGTTTTTTACTTCTTCTGAAAGCAAGGTTAGAAGTGAGATCAGTGTTCCTTTTCTCAGTACAAGCTTTACTTTGAAAGATAATCGCGTTCTTTCGAAAGATTATTAATTTCACGAAAGCTTTAGGAAGAAAGGCACATGCGTTTCTTGGTAACAACAATCAGTGGTTTGCTACGTGTGAAAGCACTGTTTGAACTGAGATCAGTGCTTCTTTTCTCAGTACAAGCTTTACTTTGAAAGATAATCACATTCTTTGAAAGTTTATTAATTTCACGAAAGCTTTAGTTAGAAAGGCACATACCTTTCTTTGGAAAGACAAGCAGTGGTATTCTATGTTTGCAAGCACTGTTAGAACTGAGATCAGTGTTCCTGTTCTCAGTACAAGCTTTACTTTGATAGACAATCGGGTTCTTTCCAAAGTTTATTAATTTCACTAAAGCTTTAGTAAGAAATGCACATGGGTTTCTTTGGAAAGACAAGCAGTGGTTTGCTACATGTGAAAGCACTGTCAGAATTTCAATCAGTGTTCCTTTTTCAGTTCAAGCTTTACTTTGAAAGATAATAGCGTTCTTTCGAAAGTTTATTAATTTCAGAAATCTTTAGTAAGAAACGCACATGCGTTTTCTTGGAAAGACAAGGTTTGGTTTGCTACGTGTGAAAGCACTGTTAGAACTGGGATCAGTGTTCCTTTTCTCAGTACAAGCTTTACTTTGAAAGATAATCGCGTTTTTTCGAAAGTTTATTAATTTCACGAAAGCTTTAGTGAGAAACGCAAATGTGTTTCTTCGGAAAGACAAGCAGTGATTTGCTACGTATGAAAGCACTGTTAGAACTGAGATCAGTGTTCCTTTTCTAAGTACAAGCTTTACTATGAAAGATAATCACGTTCTTTCGAAAGTTTATTAATTTCACGAAAGCTTTAGTAAGACGCACATGCGTTTCTTTGGAAAGACACGCAGTGGTTTGCTACGTGTGAAAGCACTGTTAGAACTGATATCAGTGTTCCTTTTCTCAGTATAAGCTTTACTTTGAAAGATAATCGCGTTCTTTCGAAAGTTTATTAATTTCACGAAAGCTTTAGTAAGAAACGCACTTGTGTTTTTTTGTAAAGACAAGCAGTGGTTTGCTACGTGTGAAAGCACTGTTAAAACTGAGATCAGTGTTCCTTTTCTCAGTACAAGCTTTACTTTGAAAGATAATCGCGTTCTTTGGAAAGTTTATTAATTTCACGAAAGATTTAGTAAGAAGTGCACATTCGTTTCTTTGTCAAGAATAGCAGTGGTTTGCTACGTGTGAAAGCACTGTTTGAACTGAGATCAGTGTTTCTTTTCTCAGTACAAGCTTCACTTTGAAAGAAAATCGCGTTCTTTCGAAAGTTTATTAATTTAAAGAAAGCTTTAGTAAGAAACGCACATGGGTTTTTTGTTAAAGACAAGCAGTGGTTTGCTACGTGTGAAAGCATTTTTGGAACTGAGATCAGTGTTCCTTTTCTCAGTACAAGCTTTACTTTGAAAGATAATCACGTTCTTTCGAAAGTTTATTAATTTGACGAAAGCTTTAGTAAGAAACGCACATGTGTTTCTTTGTAAAGACAAGCACTAGTTTGCTACGTGGGAAAGCACAGTTGAAACTGAGATAAGTGTTCCTTTTCTCAGTACAAGCTCTACTTTGAAAGATAATCGCGTTCTTTCGAAAGTTTATTAATTTCACGAAAGCTTTAGTAAGAAACGAACATGGGTTTTTTCTTAAAGACAAGCAGTTGTTTGCTACGTGTGAAAGCACTTTTAGAACTGAGATCAGTGTTCCTTTTCTCAGTACAAGCTTTGAGTTGAAAGATAATCGCGTTCTTTCGAAAGTTTATTAATTTCACAAAAGCTTTAGCAAGAAACGCATATGGGTTTCTTTGTAACGACAAGCAGTGGTTTACTATGTGTGAAAGCACTGTTTGAACTGAGATCAGGGTTTGTTTTCTCAGTACAAGCTTTACTTTGAAAGACAATCGCATTCTTTCGAAAGTTTAATAATTTCACGAAAGGTTTAGTAAGAAAGGCATATGCGTTTCTTTGTAACAACAAGCAGTGGTTTGCTACATGTGAAAGCACTGTTTGAACTGAGGTCAGTGCTTCTTTTCTCAGTACAGGCTTTACTTTGAAAGGTAATCGCGTTCTTTCGAAAGTTTATTAATTTCACAAAAGCTTTAGTAAGAAACGAACATGCGTTTCTTTGTAAAGACATGCAGTTGTGTGCTACGTGTGAAAGCACTGTTAGAACTGAGATCAGTGTTCCTTTTCTCAGTACAAGCTTTACTTTGAAAGATAATCACGTTCTTTCCAAAGATTATTAATTTCACGAAAGCTTTAGTAAGAAACGCACATGGGTTTTGGAAAAACAACAGTGGTTTGCTACGTTTGAAAGCACTGTTAGAATAGAAATCAGTGTTTCTTTCTCAGTACAAGCTTTACATTGAAAGATAATAGCGTTCTTTCGAAAGTTCATTAATTTTACCAAAGCTTTAGTAAGAAACGCACATGCGTTTTTTTGGAAAGACAAGCAGTGGTTAGCTACGTGTGAAAGCACTGTGAGAACTGAGATCAGTGTTCCTTTTCTCAGTACAAGCTTTAGTTTGAAAGATAAATGCATTGTTTCGAAAGTTTATTAATTTCATGAAAGCTTTAGTAAGAAACGAACATGGGCTTCTTTGTAAAGACAAGCAGTGGTTTGCTCCGTGTGAAAGCACTGTTAGAACTGAGATCAGTGTTCCCTTTCTCAGTACAAGCTTTACTTTGAAAGATAATCGCGTTCTTTCGAAAGTTTATTAATTTCACGAAAGCTTAAGTAAGAAACGCACATGCGTTTCTTTGTAAAGACAAGCAGTGGTTTGATACCTGTGAAAGCACTGTTAGAACTGAGATCAGTGTTTCTTTGCTCAGTACAAGCTTTACTTTGAAAGATAATCGTGTTCTTTCCAAAGTTTATTAATTTCACTAAAGCTTTAGTAAGAAATGCACATGGGTTACTTTGGAAAGACAAGCAGTGGTTTGCTACGTGGGAAAGCACTGTTAGAATTTCAATCAGTGTTCCTTTTCCCAGTACAAGCTTTACTTTGAAAGATAATCGCGTTCTTTCGAAAGTTTATTAATTTCACGAAAGCTTTAGTAAGAAATGCACATGCGTTTCTTTGTAACAACAAGCAGTGGTTTGCTACATGTGAAAGCACTGTTAGAACTGAGATAAGTGTTCCTTTTCTCAGTACAAGCTTTACTTTGATAGACAATCGGGTTCTTTCCAAAGTTTATTAATTTCACTAAAGCTTTAGTAAGAAATGCACATGGGTTTCTTTGGAAAGACAAGCAGTGGTTTGCTACGTGTGAAAGCACTGTCAGAATTTCAATCAGTGTTCCTTTTTCAGTTCAAGCTTTACTTTGAAAGATAATAGCGTTCTTTCGAAAGTTTATTAATTTCACGAAAGCTTTAGTAAGAAACGCACATGCGTTTTCTTGGAAAGACAAGGTTTGGTTTGCTACGTGTGAAAGCACTGATAGAACTGGGATCAGTGTTCCTTTTCTCAGTACAAGCTTTACTTTGAAAGATAATCGCGTTCTTTCGAAAGTTTATTAATTTCACGAAAGCTTTAGTAAGAAACGCACATACGTTTCTTTGTAAAGACAAACAGTTGTTTGCTACGTGTGAAAGCATGGTTAGAAGTCAGATCAGTGTTCCTTTTCTCAGTACAAGCTTTACTATGAAAGATAATCACGTTCTTCCTAAAGTTTATTAATTTCACGAAAGCTTTAGTAAGAAACGCACATGCGTTTCTTTGGAAAGACACGCAGTGGTTTGCTACGTGTGAAAGCACTGTTAGAACTGAGATCAGTGTTCCTTTTCTCAGTATAAGCTTTACTTTGAAAGATAATCGCGTTCTTTCGAAAGTTTATTAATTTCACGAAAGCTTTAGTAAGAAACGCACTTGTGTTTTTTTGTAAAGACAAGCAGTGGTTTGCTACGTGTGAAAGCACTGTTAAAACTGAGATCAGTGTTCCTTTTCTCAGTACAAGCTTTACTTTGAAAGATAATCGCGTTCTTTGGAAAGTTTATTAATTTCACGAAAGCTTTAGTAAGAAGTGCACATTCGTTTCTTGTCAAGAATAGCAGTGGTTTGCTACGTGTGAAAGCACTGTTTGAACTGAGATCAGTGTTTCTTTTCTCAGTACAAGCTTCACTTTGAAAGAAAATCGCGTTCTTTCGAAAGTTTATTAATTTAAAGAAAGCTTTAGTAAGAAACGCACATGCGTTTCTTTCTAACGACAAGCAGTGGTTTGCTACGTGTGAAAGCACCGTTTGAACGGAGATCAGTGTTTCTTTTTTCAGTACAAGCTTTACTTTGAAAGATAATCGCGTTCTTTCGAAAGTTTATTAATTTCACGAAAGCTTTAGTAAGAAACGCACATGGGTTTTTTGTTAAAGACAAGCAGTGGTTTGCTACGTGTGAAAGCATTTTTAGAACTGAGATCAGTGTTCCTTTTCTCAGTACAAGCTTTACTTTGAAAGATAATCACGTTCTTTCGAAAGTTTATTAATTTGACGAAAGCTTTAGTAAGAAATGCACATGTGTTTCTTTGTAAAGACAAGCAATAGTTTGCTACGTGGGAAAGCACAGTTGAAACTGAGATAAGTGTTCCTTTTCTCAGTACAAGCTCTACTTTGAAAGATAATCGCGTTCTTTCGAAAGTTTATTAATTTCACGAAAGCTTTAGTAAGAAACGCACATGGGTTTTTTCTTAAAGACAAGCAGTGGTTTGCTAAGTGTGAAAGCACTTTTAGAACTGAGATCAGTGTTCCTTTTCTCAGTACAAGCTGTACTTTGAAAGATAATCGCGTTCTTTCGAAAGTTTATTAATTTCACGAAAGCTTTAGTAAGAAACGCACATGCGATTATTTGTAACGACAAGCAGTGGTTTTCTACGTGTGAAATAACTCTTTGAACTGAGATCAGTGTTTCTTTTCTCAGCACAAGCTTTACTTTGAAAGATAATCGCGTTCTTTCGAAAGTTTATTAATTTCACGAAAGCTTTAGTAAGAAACGCACATACGTTTCTTTGTAAAGACAAACAGTTGTTTGCTACGTGTGAAAGCATGGTTAGAAGTGAGATCAGTGTTCCTTTTCTCAGTACAAGCTTTACTATGAAAGATAATCACGTTCTTTCGAAAGTTTATTAATTTCACGAAAGCTTTAGTAAGAAACGCACATGCGTTTCTTTGGAAAGACACGCAGTGGTAGCTACGTGTGAAAGCACAGTTAGAACTGAGATCAGTGTTCCTTTTCTCAGTACAAGATTTACTTTGAAAGATAATCGCGTTCTTACGAAAGTTTATTATTTTCACAAAAGCTTTAGGAAGAAACGCACATGCGTTTCTTCGTAAAGCCAAGCAGTTTTTTGCTTCATGTGAAAGCACGGTTAGAAGTGAGATCAATGTTCCTTTTCTCAGTACAAGCTTTACTTTGAAAGATAATCGCATTCTTTCGAAAGTTTATTAATTTCACGAAAGCTTTAGTGAGAAACGCAAATGTGTTTCTTCGGAAAGACAAGCAGTGATTTGCTACGTATGAAAGCACTGTTAGAACTGAGATCAGTCTTCCTTTTCTAAGTACAAGCTTTACTTTGAAAAATAATCGCGTTCTTTCGAAAGTTTATTAATTTGACGAAAGCTTTAGTTAGAAACGCACATGCGTTTCTTTGTAAAACCAAGCAGTGGTTTGCTACATGTGAAAGCACTGTTAGACCTGAGATCAGTGTTCCTTTTCTCAGTACAAGCTTTACTTTGAAAGATAATCGCGTTCTTTCGAAAGTTTATTAATTTCACGAAAGCTTTAGTAAGAAACGCACATGCATTTCTTGTAAAGAATAGCAGTGGTTTGCTACGAGTGAAAGCACTCTTTTAACAGAGATCAGTGTTTCTTTTCTCAGTACAAGCTTCACTTTAAAAGAAAATCGCGTTCTTTCGAAAGTTTATTAATTTCACGAAAGCTTTAGTAAGAAACGCACATGCGTTACTTTGTAACGACAAGCAGTGGTTTGCTACGTGTGAAAGCACCGTTTGAACTGAGATCAGTGTTTCTTTTCTCAGTACAAGTTTTACTTTGAAAGATAATCGCGTTCTTTCGAAAGTTTATTAATTTCACGAAAGCTTTAGTAAGAAACGCACATGCGTTTCTTTGTAAAGACAATCAGTTGTTTGCTACATGTGAAAGCACTGTTAGAACTGAGTTCAGTGCTAATTTTCTCAGTACAAGCTTTACTTTGAAAGATAATCGCGTTCTTTCGAAAGTTTATTAATTTCACGAAAGCTTTAGTAAGAAACGCACTTGTGTTTCTTTGTAAAGACAAGCAGTTGTTTGCTACGTGTGAAAGCACTGTTAAAACTGAGATCAGTGTTCCTTTTCTCAGTACAAGCTTTACTTTGAAAGATAAACGCGTTCTTTCGAAAGTTTATTAATTTCACGAAAGCTTTAGTAAGAAATGCACATGCGTTTCTTTGTCAAGAATAGCAGTGGTTTGCTACGTGTGAAAGCACTGTTTGAACTGAGATCAGTGTTTCTTTTCTTAGTACAAGCTTCACTTTGAAAGAAAATCGCGTTCTTTCGAAAGTTTATTAATTTCACGAAAGCTTTAGTAAGAAACGAACATGCGTTTCTTTGTAAAGACATGCAGTTGTGTGCTACGTGTGAAAGCACTGTTAGAACTGAGATCAGTGTTCCTTTTCTCAGTACAAGCTTTACTTTGAAAGATAATCGCGTTCTTTCGAAAGTTTATTAATTTCACGAAAGATTTAGTAAGAAACGCACATGCGTTTCTTTGGAAAGACAAGCCGTGGTTTGCTACATGTGAAAGCCCTGTTAGAACTGAGATCAGTGTTCCTTTTCTCAGTACAAGCTTTACTTTGAAAGATAATCGCGTTCTTTCCAAAGATTATTAATTTCAAAAAAGCTTTAGTAAGAAACGCACTTGGGTTTTTGGAAAGACTAGCAGTGGTTAGCTACGTGTGAAAGCACTCTGAGAACTGAGATCAGTGTTCCTTTTCTCAATACAAGCTTTAGTTTGAAAGATAAACGCATTGTTTCGAAAGTTTATTAATTTCATGAAAGCTTTAGTAAGAAACGAACATTGGCTTCTTTGTAAAGACAAGCAGTGGTTTGCTCCATGTGAAAGCACTGTTAGAACTGAGATCAGTGTTCCCTTTCTCAGTACAAGCTTTACTTTGAAAGATAATCGCTTTCTTTCGAAAGATTATTAATTTCACGAAACTTTATTAAGAAACGCACATGTGTTTCTTTGTAAAGGCAAGCAGTGGTTTGGTACTTGTGAAAGCACTGTTAGAACTGAGATCAGTGTTTCTTTTCTCAATACAAGCTTTACTTTGAAAGATAAACGCGTTGTTTCGAAAGTTTATTAATTTCACGAAAGCTTCATAAGAAACGAACATGGGCTTCTTTGTAAAGACAAGCAGTGGTTTGCTCCGTGTGAAAGCACTGTTAGAACTGAGATCAGTGTTCCCTTTCTCAGTACAAGCTTTACTTTGAAAGATAATCGCGTACTTTCCAAAGTTGATTAATTTCACTTAAGTTTTAGTCAGAAATGCACATGGGTTTCTTTGGAAAGACAAGCAGTGGTTTGCTACGTGTGGAAGCACTGTTAGAATTTCAATCAGTGTTCCTTTTTCAGTACAAGATTTACTTTGAAAGATAATCGCGTTCTTTCGAAAGTTTATTAATTTCACGAAAGCTTTAGTAAGAAACGCACATGTGTTTTCTTGGAAAGACAAGCTTTGGTTTGCTACGTGTGAAAGCACTGTTAGAACTGAGATCAGTGTTCCTGTTCTCAGTACAAGCTTTACTTAGAAAGATAATCGCGTTCTTTCGAAAGTTTAATAGTTTCACGAAAGGTTTAATAAGAAAGGCATATGCGTTTCTTTGTAACAACAAGCAGTGGTTTGCTACATGTGAAAGCACTGTTTGAACTGATGTCAGTGCTTCTTTTCTCAGTACAGGCTTTACTTTGAAAGATAATCGCGTTCTTTCGAAAGTTTATTAGTTTCACGAAAGCTTTAGTAAGAAACGAACATGCGTTTCTTTGTAAAGACATGCAGTTGTGTGCTACGTGTGAAAGCACTGTTAGAACTGAGATCAGTGTTCCTTTTCTCAGTACAAGCTTTACTTTGAAAGATAATCGCGTACTTTCGAAAGTTTATTAATTTCAAGAAAGCTTTAGTAAGAAACGCACATGCGTTTCTTGGAAAGACAAGCAGTGGTTTGCTCGTGTGAAAGCACTGTTAGAACTGAGATCAATGTTCCTTTTCTCAGTACAAGCTTTACTTTGAAAGATAATCGCGTTCTTTCCAAAGATTATTAATTTCACGAAAGCTTTAGTAAGAAACGCACATGCGTTTTGGAAAAACAACAGTGGTTTGCTACGTGTGAAAGCACTGTTAGAATTGAAATCAGTGTTCCTTTCTCAGTACAAGCTTTACGTTGAAAGATAATCGCGTTCTTTCGAAAGTTCATTAATTTTACCAAAGCTTTAGTAAGAAACGCACATGCGTTTTTTTGGAAAGACAAGCAGTGGTTAGCTACGTGTGAAAGCACTGTGAGAACTGAGATCAGTGTTCCTTTTCTCAGTACAAGCTTTACTTTGAAAGATAATCGTTTCTTTCGAAAGATTATTAATTTCACGAAACTTTAGTAAGAAACGCACCTGCGTTTCTTTTTAACGACAAGCAGTGGTTTGGTACTTGTGAAAGCACTGTTTGAACTGAGATCAGTGTTCCTTTTCTCTGTACAAGCTTTACTTTGAAAGATAATCCCGTTCTTTCAAAAGTTTATTAATTTCACGTATGCTTTACTAAGAAACGCACATGCGTTTCTTTCGAAAGACAAGCAGTGGTTTGCTACGTGTGAAAGCAGTGTTAGAAGTGAGATCAGTGTTTCTTTTCTCATTACAAGCTTTACTTTGAAAGATAAACGCGTTGTTTCGAAAGTTAATAATTTCACGAAAGCTTCATAAGAAACGAACATGGGCTTCTTTGTAAAGACAAGCAGTGGTTTGCTCCGTGTGAAAGCACTGTTAGAACTGAGATCAGTGCTCCCTTTCTCAGTACAAGCTTTACTTTGAAAGATAATCGGGTTCTTTCCAAAGTTTATTAATTTCACGAAAGCTTTAGTAAGAAATGCACATGGGTTTCTTTGGAAAGACAAGCAGTGGTTTGCTACGTATGAAAGCACTGTTAGAATTTCAATCAGTGCTCCTTTTTCAGTACAAGCTTTACTTTGAAAGATAATCGCGTTCTTTCGAAAGTTTATTAATTTCACGAAAGCTTTAGTAAGAAACGCACATGCGTTTTCTTGGAAAGACAAGGTTTGGTTTGCGACGTGTGAAAGCACTGTTAGAACTGTGATCAGTGTTCCTTTTCTCAGTACAAGCTTTACTTTGAAAGATAATCGCGTTCTTTTGAAAGTTTATTAATTTCACGAAAGCTTTAGTAAGAAAGGCACATGCGTTTCTTTGTAACAACAAGCAGTGGTTTGCTATGTGTGAGAGCACTGTTTGAACTGAGATCAGTGCTTCTTTTCTCAGTACAAGCTTTACTTTGAAGATAATCGCGTTCTTTTGAAAGTTTATTAATTTCACGAAAGCTTTAGTTAGAAAGGCACATACGTTTTTTTGGAAAGACAAGCAGTGGTATTCTACGTTTGAAAGCACTGTTAGAACTGAGATCAGTGTTCCTTTTCTCAGTACAAGCTTTACTTTGAAAGATAATCGCGTTCATTCGAAAGTTTATTAATTTCACGAAAGCTTTAGTAAGAAACGCACATACGTTTCTTTGTAACGACAAGCAGTGGTTTCCTACGTGTGAAAGCACTATTTGATATGAGATGAGTGTTTCTTATCCCAGTACAAGCTTTACTTTGAAAGATAACCGCGTTCTTTCTAAAGTTTATTAATTTCACGTAAGCTTTAGTAAGAAACGCACATGCGTTTCTTTGTAAAGTCAAGCAGTGGTATTCTACGTGTGAAAGCACTGTTAGAACTGAGATCAGTGTTCCTTTTCTCAGTACAAGCTTTACTTTGAAAGATAATCCCTTTCATTCGAAAGAATATTAATTTCACGAAAGCTTTAGTAAGAATCGCACATGCGTTTCTTTGGAAAGACAAGAAGTTTTTTGCTTCTTGTGAAAGCATGGTTAGAACTGAGATCAGTGTTCCTTTTCTCAGTACAAACTTTACTTTGAAAGATAATCGCGATCTTTCGAAAGTTTATTAATTTCACGACAGCTTTTGTATTAAACGAACATGGGCTTCTTTTTAAAGACAAGCATTTTTTTTGCTCCGTGTGAAAGCACTGTTAGAACTGAGATCTGTGTTCCTTTCCTCAGTAGAAGCTTTAATTTGAAAGATAATTGCGTTCTTTTAAAAGTTTATTAAATTCACGAAAGCTTTAGTAAGAAACCCACATGTGTTTCTTTGTAAAGACAAGCAGTGGTTTGCTACGTGTGAAAGCAATGTTGAAACTGAGATCGGTGTTCCTTTCTCAGTACGAGCTCTACTTTGAAAGATAACCGCGTTCTTTCGAAAGTTTATTAATTTCACGAAAGCTTTAGTAAGAAACGCACATGCGATCCTTTGTAACGACAAGCAGTGGTTTGCTACGTGTGAAAGAACTGTTTGAACTGAGATCAGTGTTTCTTTTCTCAGTACAAGCTTTACTTTGAAAGATAATCACGTTCTTTCGAAAGTTTATTAATTTCGCGAAAGCTTTAGTAAGAAACGCACATGCGTTTCTTTGGAAAGACACGCAGTGGTTTGCTACGTGTGAAAGCACTGTTAGAACTTAGATCAGTGTTCCTTTTCTCAGTACAAGCTTTACTTTGAAAGATAATCGCGTTCTTTCGAAAGTTTATTAATATCACAAAAGCTTTAGGAAGAAACGCACATGCGTTTCTTCGTAAAGCCAAGCAGTTTTTTGCTTCTTGTGAAAGCACGGTTAGAAGTGAGATCAATGTTCCTTTTCTCAGTACAAGCTTTACGTTGAAAGATAATCGCGTTCTTACGAAAGTTTTTTAATTTGACGAAAGCTTTACTAAGAAACGCACATGCGTTTCTTTGTAAAGACAAGCAGTGGTTTGCTACATGTGAAAGCACTGTTAGAACTGAGATCAGTGTTCCTTTTCTCAGTACAAGCTTTACTTTGAAAGACAATCGTGTTCTTTCGAAAGTTTATTAATTTCATGAAAGCTTTAGTAAGAAACGCACATGGGTTTTTTTTAAAGACAAGCAGTTGTTTGCTACGTGTGAAAGCACTTTTAGAACTGAGATCAGTGTTCCTTTTCTCAGTACAAGCTTTGAGTTGAAAGATAATCGCGTTCTTTCGAAAGTTTATTAATTTCACAAAAGCTTTAGCAAGAAACGCACATGGGTTTCTTTGTAACGACAAGCAGTGGTTTACTATGTGTGAAAGCACTGTTTGAACTGAGAACAGGGTTTCTTTTCTCAGTACTAGCTTTACTTTGAAAGACAATCGCATTCTTCCGAAAGTTTATTAATTTGATGAAAGCTTTAGTAAGAAACGCACATACGTTTCGTTGGAAAGACAAGCAGTGGTATTCTACGTGTGAGAGCACTGTTATAACTGAGATCAGTGTTCCTTTTCTCAGTACAAGCTTTACTTTGAAAGATAATCGCGTTCTTTCGAAAGTTTATTAATTTCACGAAAGCTTTAGTAAGAAACGCACATGCATTTCTTGTAAAGAATAGCAGTGGTTTGCTACGAGTGAAAGCACTGTTTGAACTGAGATCAGTGTTTCTTTTCTCAGTACAAGTTTCACTTTAAAAGAAAATCGCGTTCTTTCGAAAGTTTATTAATTTCACGAAAGCTTTAGTAAGAAACGCACATGCGTTACTTTGTAACAACAAGCAGTGGTTTGCTACGTGTGAAAGCACCGTTTGAACTGAGATCAGTGTTTCTTTTCTCAGTACAAGCTTTACTTTGAAAGATAATCGCGTTCTTTCGAAAGTTTATTAATTTCACGAAAGCTTTTGTAAGAAACGCACATGCGTTTCTTTGTAAAAACAATCAGTTGTTTGCTACATGTGAAAGCACTGTTAGAACTGAGTTCAGTGCTAATTTTCTCAGTACAAGCTTTACTTTGAAAGATAATCGCGTTCTTTCGAAAGTTTATTAATTTCATGAAAGCTTTAGTAAGAAACGCACTTGTGTTTCTTTGTAAAGACAAGCAGTGGTTTGCTACGTGTGAAAGCACTGTTTGAACTGAGATCAGTGTTTCTTTTCTCAGTACAAGCTTCACTTTGAAAGAAAATCGCGTTCTTTCGAAAGTTTATTAATTTCACGAAAGCTTTAGTAAGAAACGAACATGCGTTTCTTTGTAAAGACATGCAGTTGTGTGCTACGTGTGAAAGCACTGTTAGAACTGAGATCAGTGTTCCTTTTCTCAGTACAAGCTTTACTTTGAAAGATAATCGCTTTCTTTCGAAAGATTATTAATTTCACGAAACTTTATTAAGAAACGCACATGTGTTTCTTTGTAAAGGCAAGCAGTGGTTTGGTACTTGTGAAAGCACTGTTAGAACTGAGATCAGTGTTTCTTTTCTCAATACAAGCTTTACTTTGAAAGATAAACGCGTTGTTTCGAAAGTTTATTAATTTCACGAAAGCTTCATAAGAAACGAACATGGGCTTCTTTGTAAAGACAAGCAGTGGTTTGCTCCGTATGAAAGCACTGTTAGAACTGAGATCAGTGTTCCCTTTCTCAGTACAAACTTTACTTTGAAAGATAATCGCGTTCTTTCCAAAGTTTATTAATTTCACTTAAGTTTTAGTCAGAAATGCATTTGGGTTTCTTTGGAAAGACAAGCAGTGGTTTGCTACGTGTGGAAGCACTGTTAGAATTTCAATCAGTGTTCCTTTTTCAGTACAAGATTTACTTTGAAAGATAATCGCGTTCTTTCGAAAGTTTATTAATTTCACGAAAGCTTTAGTAAGAAACGCACATGCGTTTTCTTGGAAAGACAAGCTTTGGTTTGCTACGTGTGAAAGCACTGTTAGAACTGAGATCAGTGTTCCTGTTCTCAGTACAAGCTTTACTTAGAAAGATAATCGCGTTCTTTCGAAAGTTTAATAGTTTCACGAAAGGTTTAATAAGAAAGGCATATGCGTTTCTTTGTAACAACAAGCAGTGGTTTGCTACATGTGAAAGCACTGTTTGAACTGAGGTCAGTGCTTCTTTTCTCAGTACAGGCTTTACTTTGAAAGATAATCGCGTTCTTTCGAAAGTTTATTAGTTTCACGAAAGCTTTAGTAAGAAACGAACATGCGTTTCTTTGTAAAGACATGCAGTTGTGTGCTACGTGTGAAAGCACTGTTAGAACTGAGATCAGTGTTCCTTTTCTCAGTACAACCTTTACTTTGAAAGATAATCGCGTTCTTTTGAAAGTTTATTAATTTCACGAAAGCTTTAGTAAGAAACGCACATGGGTTTCTTTGCAAAGACAAGCAGTGGTTTGATACCTGTGAAAGCACTGTAGAACTGAGATCAGAGTTGCTTTTCTCAGTACAAGCTTTACTTTGAAAGATAATCGTGTTCTTTCCAAAGTTTATTAATTTCACTAAAGCTTTAGTAAGAAATGCACATGGGTTTCTTTGGAAAGACAAGCAGTGGTTTGCTACGTGGGAAAGCACTGTTAGAATTTCAATCAGTGTTCCTTTTCTCAGTACAAGCTTTACTTTGAAAGATAATCGCATTCTTTCGAAGTTTATTAATTTCAAGAAAGCTTTAGTAAGAAACGCACATGCGTTTTTTTGAAAGACAAGCTTTGGTTTGCTACGTGTGAAAGCACTGTTAGAACTGAGTTCAGTGTTCCTTTTCGCAGTACAAGCTTTACTTTGAAAGATAATCGTGTTCTTTCGAATGTATATTAATTTCACGAAAGCTTTAGTAAGAAACGGCACATGCGTATCTTTGTAAAGACAAGCAGTTTTTTACTTCGTCTGAAAGCACGGTTAGAAGTGAGACCAGTGTTCCTTTTCTCAGTACAAGCTTTACTTTGAAAGATAATCGCGTTCTTTCGAAAGTTTATTAATTTCACGAAAGCTTTAGTAAGAAATGCACATGCGTTTCTTTGTAACGACAAGCAGTGGTTTGCTACGTATGAAAGCACTGTTAGAACTGAGATAAGTGTTCCTTTTCTCAGTACAAGCTTTACTATGATAGATAATCGGGTTCTTTCCAAAGTTTATTAATTTCACTAAAGCTTCATAAGAAACGAACATGGGCTTCTTTGTAAAGACAAGCAGTGGTTTGCTCCGTGTGAAAGTACTGTTAGAACTGAGATCAGTGCTCCCTTTCTCAGTACAAGCTTTACTTTGAAAGATAATCGCGTTCTTTCGAAAGTTTATTAATTTCACGAAAGCTTTAGTAAGAAACGCACATGCGTTTCTTTGTAAAGACAATCAGTTGTTTGCTACATGTGAAAGCACTGTTAGAACTGAGTTCAGTGCTAATTTTCTCAGTACAAGCTTTACTTTGAAAGATAATCGTGTTCTTTCGAAAGTTTATTAATTTCACGAAAGCTTTAGTAAGAAACGCACTTGTGTTTCTTTGTAAAGACAAGCAGTTGTTTGCTACGTGTGAAAGCACTGTTAAAACTGAGATCAGTGTTCCTTTTCTCAGTACAAGCTTTACTTTGAAAGATAATCGCGTTCTTTCGAAAGTTTATTAATTTCACGAAAGCTTTAGTAAGAAATGCACATGCGTTTCTTTGTCAAGAATAGCAGTGGTTTGCTACGTGTGAAAGCACTGTTTGAACTGAGATCAGTGTTTCTTTTCTTAGTACAAGCTTCACTTTGAAAGAAAATCGCGTTCTTTCGAAAGTTTATTAATTTCACGAAAGCTTTAGTAAGAAACGAACATGCGTTTCTTTGTAAAGACATGCAGTTGTGTGCTACGTGTGAAAGCACTGTTAGAACTGAGATCAGTGTTCCTTTTCTCAGTACAAGCTTTACTTTGAAAGATAATCGCGTTCTTTCGAAAGTTTATTAATTTCACGAAAGATTTAGTAAGAAACGCACATGCGTTTCTTTGGAAAGACAAGCCGTGGTTTGCTACATGTGAAAGCCTTGTTAGAACTGAGATCAGTGTTCCTTTTCTCAGTACAAGCTTTACTTTGAAAGATAATCGCGTTCTTTCCAAAGATTATTAATTTCAAAAAAGCTTTAGTAAGAAACGCACTTGGGTTTTTGGAAAGACTAGCAGTGGTTAGCTACGTGTGAAAGCACTCTGAGAACTGAGATCAGTGTTCCTTTTCTCAATACAAGCTTTAGTTTGAAAGATAAACGCATTGTTTCGAAAGTTTATTAATTTCATGAAAGCTTTAGTAAGAAACGAACATTGGCTTCTTTGTAAAGACAAGCAGTGGTTTGCTCCATGTGAAAGCACTGTTAGAACTGAGATCAGTGTTCCCTTTCTCAGTACAAGCTTTACTTTGAAAGATAATCGCTTTCTTTCGAAAGATTATTAATTTCACGAAACTTTATTAAGAAACGCACATGTGTTTCTTTGTAAAGGCAAGCAGTGGTTTGGTACTTGTGAAAGCACTGTTAGGACTGAGATCAGTGTTTCTTTTCTCAATACAAGCTTTACTTTGAAAGATAAACGCGTTGTTTCGAAAGTTTATTAATTTCACGAAAGCTTCATAAGAAACGAACATGGGCTTCTTTGAAAAGACAAGCAGTGGTTTGCTCCGTGTGAAAGCACTGTTAGAACTGAGATCAGTGTTCCGTTTCTCAGTACAAGCTTTACTTTGAAAGATAATCGCGTTCTTTCCAAAGTTGATTAATTTCACTTAAGTTTTAGTCAGAAATGCACATGGGTTTCTTTGGAAAGACAAGCAGTGGTTTGCTACGTGTGGAAGCACTGTTAGAATTTCAATCAGAGTTCCTTTTTCAGTACAAGATTTACTTTGAAAGATAATCGCGTTCTTTCGAAAGTTTATTAATTTCACGAAAGCTTTAGTAAGAAACGCACATGCGTTTTCTTGGAAAGACAAGCTTTGGTTTGCTACGTGTGAAAGCACTGTTAGAACTGAGATCAGTGTTCCTGTTCTCAGTACAAGCTTTACTTAGAAAGATAATCGCGTTCTTTCGAAAGTTTAATAGTTTCACGAAAGGTTTAATAAGAAAGGCATATGCGTTTCTTTGTAACAACAAGCAGTGGTTTGCTACATGTGAAAGCACTGTTTGAACTGATGTCAGTGTTTCTTTTCTCAGTACAGGCTTTACTTTGAAAGATAATCGCGTTCTTTCGAAAGTTTATTAGTTTCACGAAAGCTTTAGTAAGAAACGAACATGCGTTTCTTTGTAAAGACATGCAGTTGTGTGCTACGTGTGAAAGCACTGTTAGAACTGAGATCAGTGTTCCTTTTCTCAGTACAAGCTTTACTTTGAAAGATAATCGCGTTCTTTCCAAAGATTATTAATTTCACGAAAGCTTTAGTAAGAAACGCACATGCGTTTTGGAAAAACAACAGTGGTTTGCTACGTGTGAAAGCACTGTTAGAATTGAAATCAGTGTTCCTTTCTCAGTACAAGCTTTACGTTGAAAGATAATCGCGTTCTTTCGAAAGTTCATTAATTTTACCAAAGCTTTAGTAAGAAACGCACATGCGTTTTTTTGGAAAGACAAGCAGTGGTTAGCTACGTGTGAAAGCACTGTGAGAACTGAGATCAGTGTTCCTTTTCTCAGTACAAGCTTTACTTTGAAAGATAATCGCTTTCTTTCGAAAGATTATTAATTTCACGAAACTTTAGTAAGAAACGCACCTGCGTTTCTTTTTAACGACAAGCAGTGGTTTGGTACTTGTGAAAGCACTGTTTGAACTGAGATCAGTGTTCCTTTTCTCAGTACAAGCTTTACTTTGAAAGATAATCCCGTTCTTTCAAAAGTTTATTAATTTCACGTATGCTTTACTAAGAAACGCACATGCGTTTCTTTCGAAAGACAAGCAGTGGTTTGCTACGTGTGAAACCAGTGTTAGAAGTGAGATCAGTGTTTCTTTTCTCATTACAAGCTTTACTTTGAAAGATAAACGCGTTGTTTCGAAAGTTAATAATTTCACGAAAGCTTCATAAGAAACGAACATGGGCTTCTTTGTAAAGACAAGCAGTGGTTTGCTCCGTGTGAAAGCACTGTTAGAACTGAGATCAGTGCTCCCTTTCTCAGTACAAGCTTTACTTTGAAAGATAATCGGGTTCTTTCCAAAGTTTATTAATTTCACGAAAGCTTTAGTAAGAAATGCACATGGGTTTCTTTGGAAAGACAAGCAGTGGTTTGCTACGTATGAAAGCACTGTTAGAATTTCATTCAGTGCTCCTTTTTCAGTACAAGCTTTACTTTGAAAGATAATCGCGTTCTTTCGAAAGTTTATTAATTTCACGAAAGCTTTAGTAAGAAACGCACATGCGTTTTCTTGGAAAGACAAGGTTTGGTTTGCGACGTGTGAAAGCACTGTTAGAACTGTGATCAGTGTTCCTTTTCTCAGTACAAGCTTTACTTTGAAAGATAATCGCGTTCTTTTGAAAGTTTATTAATTTCACGAAAGCTTTAGTAAGAAAGGCACATGCGTTTCTTTGTAACAACAAGCAGTGGTTTGCTATGTGTGAGAGCACTGTTTGAACTGAGATCAGTGCTTCTTTTCTCAGTACAAGCTTTACTTTGAAGATAATCGCGTTCTTTTGAAAGTTTATTAATTTCACGAAAGCTTTAGGAAGAAAGGCACATGCGTTTCTTGGTAACAACAATCAGTGGTTTGCTACGTGTGAAAGCACTGTTTGAACTGAGATCAGTGCTTCTTTTCTCAGTACAAGCTTTACTTTGAAAGATAATCACATTCTTTGAAAGTTTATTATTTTCACGAAAGCTTTAGTTAGAAAGGCACATACCTTTCTTTGGAAAGACAAGCAGTGGTATTCTATGTTTGCAAGCACTGTTAGAACTGAGATCAGTGTTCCTGTTCTCAGTACAAGCTTTACTTTGAAAGATAACCGCGTTCTTTCGAAAGTTTATTAATTTACTATAGCTTTAGTAAGAAACGCACATGGGTTTCTTTGGAAAGACAAGCAGTGGTTTGCTACATGTGAAAGCACTGTTACAATTTCAATGAGTGTTCCTTTTCTCAGTACAAGCTTTACTTTGAAAGATAATCGTGTTCTTTCGAATGTATATTAATTTCACAAAAGCTTTAGAAAGAAACGCACATGCGTATCTTTGTAAAGAGAAGCAGTTTTTTACTTCTTCTGAAAGCAAGGTTAGAAGTGAGATCAGTGTTCCTTTTCTCAGTACAAGCTTTACTTTGAAAGATAATCGCGTTCTTTCGAAAGTTTATTAATTTCACGAAAGCTTTAGGAAGAAAGGCACATGCGTTTCTTGGTAACAACAATCAGTGGTTTGCTACGTGTGAAAGCACTGTTTGAACTGAGATCAGTGCTTCTTTTCTCAGTACAAGCTTTACTTTGAAAGATAATCACATTCTTTGAAAGTTTATTAATTTCACGAAAGCTTTAGTTAGAAAGGCACATACCTTTCTTTGGAAAGACAAGCAGTGGTATTCTATGTTTGCAAGCACTGTTAGAACTGAGATCAGTGTTCCTGTTCTCAGTACTAGCTTTACTTTGAAAGATAACCGCGTTCTTTCGAAAGTTTATTAATTTCACTATAGCTTTAGTAAGAAACGCACATGGGTTTCTTTGGAAAGACAAGCAGTGGTTTGCTACATGTGAAAGCACTGTTAGAATTTCAATGAGTGTTCCTTTTCTCAGTACAAGCTTTACTTTGAAAGATAATCGTGTTCTTTCGAATGTATATTAATTTCACAAAAGCTTTAGAAAGAAACGCACATGCGTATCTTTGTAAAGAGAAGCAGTTTTTTACTTCTTCTGAAAGCACGGTTAGAAGTGAGATCAGTGTTCCTTTTCTCAGTACAAGCTTTACTTTGAAAGATAATCGCGTTCTTTCGAAAATTTATTAATTTCACGAAAGCTTTTGTTAGAAAGGCACATACGTTTCTTTGGAAAGACAAGCAGTGGTATTCTATGTTTGCAAGCACTGTTAGAACTGAGATCAGTGTTCCTGTTCTCAGTACAAGCTTTACTTTGAAAGCTAATCGCATTCTTTCGAAAGTTTATTAATTTCAAGAAAGCTTTAGTAAGAAACGCACATGCGTTTCTTTGTAAAGACAAGCAGTGGTTATCTACGTGTGAAAGCACTGTTTGAACTGAGATCAGTGTTTCTTTTCTCAGTACAACCTTTACTTTGAAAGATAATCACGTTCTTTCCAAAAATTATTAATTTCACGAAAGCTTTTGTAAGAAATGCACATGCGTTTCTTTGTAACGACAAGCAGTGGTTTGCTACATGTGAAAGCACTGTTAGAACTGAGATCAGTGTTCCTTTTCTCAGTACAAGCTTTACTTTGAAATATAGTTGCGTTCTTTTGAAAGTTTAATAATTTGAAGATAGCTTTAGTAAGAAATGCACATGCGTTTCTTTGTAACGACAAGCAGTGGTTTGCTACGTGTGAAAGCACTGTTAGAACTGAGATCAGTGTTCCTTTCCTCAGTACAAGGTTTACTTTGAAAGATAATCGCGTTCTTTCCAAAGTTTATTAATTTCCCTAAAGCTTTAGTAAGAAATGCACATGGGTTTCTTTGGAAAGACAAGCAGTGGTTGCTACGTGTGAAAGCACTTTTAGAAGTTCAATGAGTGTTCCTTTTCTCAGTACAAACTTTACTTTGAAAGATAATCGCGTTCTTTCGAATGTATATTAATTTCACAAAACCTTTAGAAAGAAACGCACATACGTATCTTTGTAAAGACAAGCAGTTTTTTACTTCTTCTGAAAGCACGGTTAGAAGTGAGATCAGTGTTCCTGTTCTCAGTACAAGCTTTACTTTGAAAGATAATCGCGTTCTTTCAAAAGATTATTAATTTCACGAAAGCTTTAGTAAGAAACGCACATGCGTTTCTTTGTAAAGACAAGCAGTGGTTTTCTATGTGTGAAAGCACTGTTTGAACTGAGATCAGTCTTTCTTTTTTCAGTACAAACTTTACTTTGAAAGATAATCGCGTTCTTTTGAAAGTTTATTAATTTCACTAAAGCTTTAGTAAGAAACGCACATGGGTTTATTTGTAACGACAAGCAGTGGTTTGCTAATTGTAAAAGCACTGTTTGAACTGAGATCAGTGTTCCTTTTCTCAGTACAAGCTTTACTTTGAAAGATAATCGTGTTCTTTCAAAAGTTTATTAATTTCACGAAAGCTTTAGTAAGAAACGCACATGCGTTTTCTTGGAAAGACAAGCTTTGGTTTGCTACGTGTGAAAGCACTGTTAAAACTGTGATCAGTGTTCCTTTTCTCAGTACAAGCTTTACTTTGAAAGATAATCGCGTTTTTTCGAAAGTTTATTAATTTCACGAAAGCTTTAGTAAGAAAGGCACATGCGTTTCTTTGTAACAACAAGCAGTGGTTTGCTACGTGTGAAAGCACTGTTTGAACTGAGATCAGTGCTTCTTTTCTCAGTACAAGCTTTACTTTGAATGATAATCGGTTCTTTTGAAAGTTTATTAATTTCACGAAAGCTTTAGTAAGAAATGCACATGCGTTTCTTTGTAACAACAAGCAGTGGTTTGCTATGTGTGAAAGCACTGTTTGAACTGAGATCAGTGCTTCTTTTCTCAGTACAAGCTTTACTTTGAAGATAATCGCGTTCTTTTGAAAGTTTATTAATTTCACCAAAGCTTTAGGAAGAAAGGCACATGCGTTTCTTGGTAACAACAATCAGTGGTTTGCTACGTGTGAAAGCACTGTTTGAACTGAGATCAGTGCTTCTTTTCTCAGTACAAGCTTTACTTTGAAAGATAATCACATTCTTTGAAAGTTTATTAATTTCACGAAAGCTTTAGTTAGAAAGGCACATACCTTTCTTTGGAAAGACAAGCAGTGGTATTCTATGTTTGCAAGCACTGTTAGAACTGAGATCAGTGTTCCTGTTCTCAGTACAAGCTTTACTTTGAAAGATAACCGCGTTCTTTCGAAAGTTTATTAATTTCACTATAGCTTTAGTAAGAAACGCACATGGGTTTCTTTGGAAAGACAAGCAGTGGTTTGCTACATGTGAAAGCACTGTTACAATTTCAATGAGTGTTCCTTTTCTCAGTACAAGCTTTACTTTGAAAGATAATCGTGTTCTTTCGAATGTATATTAATTTCACAAAAGCTTTAGAAAGAAACGCACATGCGTATCTTTGTAAAGAGAAGCAGTTTTTTACTTCTTCTGAAAGCAAGGTTAGAAGTGAGATCAGTGTTCCTTTTCTCAGTACAAGCTTTACTTTGAAAGATAATCGCGTTCTTTCGAAAGTTTATTAATTTCACGAAAGCTTCAGGAAGAAAGGCACATGCGTTTCTTGGTAACAACAATCAGTGGTTTGCTACGTGTGAAAGCACTGTTTGAACTGAGATCAGTGCTTCTTTTCTCAGTACAAGCTTTACTTTGAAAGATAATCACATTCTTTGAAAGTTTATTAATTTCACGAAAGCTTTAGTTAGAAAGGCACATACCTTTCTTTGGAAAGACAAGCAGTGGTATTCTATGTTTGCAAGCACTGTTAGAACTGAGATCAGTGTTCCTGTTCTCAGTACTAGCTTTACTTTGAAAGATAACCGCGTTCTTTCGAAAGTTTATTAATTTCACTATAGCTTTAGTAAGAAACGCACATGGGTTTCTTTGGAAAGACAAGCAGTGGTTTGCTACATGTGAAAGCACTGTTAGAATTTCAATGAGTGTTCCTTTTCTCAGTACAAGCTTTACTTTGAAAGATAATCGTGTTCTTTCGAATGTATATTAATTTCACAAAAGCTTTAGAAAGAAACGCACATGCGTATCTTTGTAAAGAGAAGCAGTTTTTTACTTCTTCTGAAAGCACGGTTAGAAGTGAGATCAGTGTTCCTTTTCTCAGTACAAGCTTTACTTTGAAAGATAATCGCGTTCTTTCGAAAATTTATTAATTTCACGAAAGCTTTTGTTAGAAAGGCACATACGTTTCTTTGGAAAGACAAGCAGTGGTATTCTATGTTTGCAAGCACTGTTAGAACTGAGATCAGTGTTCCTGTTCTCAGTACAAGCTTTACTTTGAAAGCTAATCGCATTCTTTCGAAAGTTTATTAATTTCAAGAAAGCTTTAGTAAGAAACGCACATGCGTTTCTTTGTAAAGACAAGCAGTGGTTATCTACGTGTGAAAGCACTGTTTGAACTGAGATCAGTGTTTCTTTTCTCAGTACAACCTTTACTTTGAAAGATAATCACGTTCTTTCCAAAAATTATTAATTTCACGAAAGCTTTTGTAAGAAATGCACATGCGTTTCTTTGTAACGACAAGCAGTGGTTTGCTACATGTGAAAGCACTGTTAGAACGGAGATCAGTGTTCCTTTTCTCAGTACAAGCTTTACTTTGAAATATAGTTGCGTTCTTTTGAAAGTTTAATAATTTGAAGAAAGCTTTAGTAAGAAATGCACATGCGTTTCTTTGTAACGACAAGCAGTGGTTTGCTACGTGTGAAAGCACTGTTAGAACTGAGATCAGTGTTCCTTTCCTCAGTACAAGGTTTACTTTGAAAGATAATCGCGTTCTTTCCAAAGTTTATTAATTTCCCTAAAGCTTTAGTAAGAAATGCACATGGGTTTCTTTGGAAAGACAAGCAGTGGTTGCTACGTGTGAAAGCACTTTTAGAAGTTCAATGAGTGTTCCTTTTCTCAGTACAAACTTTACTTTGAAAGATAATCGCGTTCTTTCGAATGTATATTAATTTCACAAAACCTTTAGAAAGAAACGCACATACGTATCTTTGTAAAGACAAGCAGTTTTTTACTTCTTCTGAAAGCACGGTTAGAAGTGAGATCAGTGTTCCTGTTCTCAGTACAAGCTTTACTTTGAAAGATAATCGCGTTCTTTCAAAAGATTATTAATTTCACGAAAGCTTTAGTAAGAAACGCACATGCGTTTCTTTGTAAAGACAAGCAGTGGTTTTCTATGTGTGAAAGCACTGTTTGAACTGAGATCAGTCTTTCTTTTTTCAGTACAAACTTTACTTTGAAAGATAATCGCGTTTTTTCGAAAGTTTATTAATTTCACGAAAGCTTTAGTAAGAAAGGCACATGCGTTTCTTTGTAACAACAAGCAGTGGTTTGCTACGTGTGAAAGCACTGTTAGAACTGAGATCAGTGTTCCTTTTCTCATTACAAGCTTTACTTTGAAAGATAATCGTGTTCTTTCAAAAGTTTATTAATTTCACTAAAGCTTTAGTAAGAAACGCACATGGGCTTCTTTGTAAAGACAAGCAGTTGTTTGCTCCGTGTGAAAGCACTGTTAGAACTGAGATCAGTGTTCCCTTTCTCAGTACAAGCTTTACTTGAAAGATAATCACGTTCTTTTGAAAGATTATTAATTTCATGAAAGCTTTAGAAAGAAACGCACACGGGTTTCTTTGTAACGACAACCAGTGGTTTGCTACGTGTGAAAGCACTGTTTGAACTGACATCAGTGTTTTTTTTTCAGTACGAGCTTTACTTTGAAAGATAATTGCATTCTTTTGAAAGTTTATTAAATTCACGAAAGCTTTATTAAGAAAGGCACATGCGTTTCTTTGTAATGACAAGCAGTGGTTTGGTACGTGTGAAAGCACTGTTAGACTTTCAATCAGTGTTCCTTTTCTCAGTACAAGCTTTACTTTGAAAGATAATCGCGTTGTTTCGAAAGTTTATTAATTTCACGAAAGCTTTAGTAAGAAACGCTCATGCGTTTCTTTGGAAAGACAAGCACTGGTTTGCTACGTGTGAAAGCACTGTTAGAACTGAGATCAGTGTTCCTTTTCTCAGTACAAGCTTTACTTTGAAAGATAATCGCGTTCTTTCGAAAGTTTATTAATTTCACGAAAGCTTTAGTAAGAAACGCACCTGCGTTTCTTTGTAAAGACAAGCAGTGGTTTGCTCTGTGTGAAAGCACTGTTAGAACTGAGATCAGTGTTCCCTTTCTCAGTACAAGCTTTACTTTGAAAGATAATCACGTTCTTTCGAAAGATTATTAATTTCACGAAAGCTTTAGTAAGAAACGCACATGGGTTTTTGGAAAGACAAGCAGTCGTTTGCTACGTGTGAAAGTACTGTTAGAACTGAGATCAGTGTTCCTTTTCTCAGTACAAGCTTTAATTTGAAAGATAATCGCGTTCTTTCGAAAGTTTATTAATTTCACGAAAGCTTTAGTAAGAAACGCTCATGCGTTTCTTTGTAACGTCCAGCAGTGGTTTGCTAAGTGTGAAAGCACTGTTAGAATTTCAATCAGAGTTCCTTTTTCAGTACAAGATTTACTTTGAAAGATAATCGCGTTCTTTCGAAAGTTTATTAATTTCACGAAAGCTTTAGTAAGAAACGCACATGCGTTTTCTTGGAAAGACAAGCTTTGGTTTGCTACGTGTGAAAGCACTGTTAGAACTGAGATCAGTGTTCCTGTTCTCAGTACAAGCTTTACTTAGAAAGATAATCGCGTTCTTTCGAAAGTTTAATAGTTTCACGAAAGGTTTAATAAGAAAGGCATATGCGTTTCTTTGTAACAACAAGCAGTGGTTTGCTACATGTGAAAGCACTGTTTGAACTGATGTCAGTGTTTCTTTTCTCAGTACAGGCTTTACTTTGAAAGATAATCGCGTTCTTTCGAAAGTTTATTAGTTTCACGAAAGCTTTAGTAAGAAACGAACATGCGTTTCTTTGTAAAGACATGCAGTTGTGTGCTACGTGTGAAAGCACTGTTAGAACTGAGATCAGTGTTCCTTTTCTCAGTACAAGCTTTACTTTGAAAGATAATCGCGTTCTTTCCAAAGATTATTAATTTCACGAAAGCTTTAGTAAGAAACGCACATGCGTTTTGGAAAAACAACAGTGGTTTGCTACGTGTGAAAGCACTGTTAGAATTGAAATCAGTGTTCCTTTCTCAGTACAAGCTTTACGTTGAAAGATAATCGCGTTCTTTCGAAAGTTCATTAATTTTACCAAAGCTTTAGTAAGAAACGCACATGCGTTTTTTTGGAAAGACAAGCAGTGGTTAGCTACGTGTGAAAGCACTGTGAGAACTGAGATCAGTGTTCCTTTTCTCAGTACAAGCTTTACTTTGAAAGATAATCGCTTTCTTTCGAAAGATTATTAATTTCACGAAACTTTAGTAAGAAACGCACCTGCGTTTCTTTTTAACGACAAGCAGTGGTTTGGTACTTGTGAAAGCACTGTTTGAACTGAGATCAGTGTTCCTTTTCTCAGTACAAGCTTTACTTTGAAAGATAATCCCGTTCTTTCAAAAGTTTATTAATTTCACGTATGCTTTACTAAGAAACGCACATGCGTTTCTTTCGAAAGACAAGCAGTGGTTTGCTACGTGTGAAACCAGTGTTAGAAGTGAGATCAGTGTTTCTTTTCTCATTACAAGCTTTACTTTGAAAGATAAACGCGTTGTTTCGAAAGTTAATAATTTCACGAAAGCTTCATAAGAAACGAACATGGGCTTCTTTGTAAAGACAAGCAGTGGTTTGCTCCGTGTGAAAGCACTGTTAGAACTGAGATCAGTGCTCCCTTTCTCAGTACAAGCTTTACTTTGAAAGATAATCGGGTTCTTTCCAAAGTTTATTAATTTCACGAAAGCTTTAGTAAGAAATGCACATGGGTTTCTTTGGAAAGACAAGCAGTGGTTTGCTACGTATGAAAGCACTGTTAGAATTTCATTCAGTGCTCCTTTTTCAGTACAAGCTTTACTTTGAAAGATAATCGCGTTCTTTCGAAAGTTTATTAATTTCACGAAAGCTTTAGTAAGAAACGCACATGCGTTTTCTTGGAAAGACAAGGTTTGGTTTGCGACGTGTGAAAGCACTGTTAGAACTGTGATCAGTGTTCCTTTTCTCAGTACAAGCTTTACTTTGAAAGATAATCGCGTTCTTTTGAAAGTTTATTAATTTCACGAAAGCTTTAGTAAGAAAGGCACATGCGTTTCTTTGTAACAACAAGCAGTGGTTTGCTATGTGTGAGAGCACTGTTTGAACTGAGATCAGTGCTTCTTTTCTCAGTACAAGCTTTACTTTGAAGATAATCGCGTTCTTTTGAAAGTTTATTAATTTCACGAAAGCTTTAGGAAGAAAGGCACATGCGTTTCTTGGTAACAACAATCAGTGGTTTGCTACGTGTGAAAGCACTGTTTGAACTGAGATCAGTGCTTCTTTTCTCAGTACAAGCTTTACTTTGAAAGATAATCACATTCTTTGAAAGTTTATTATTTTCACGAAAGCTTTAGTTAGAAAGGCACATACCTTTCTTTGGAAAGACAAGCAGTGGTATTCTATGTTTGCAAGCACTGTTAGAACTGAGATCAGTGTTCCTGTTCTCAGTACAAGCTTTACTTTGAAAGATAACCGCGTTCTTTCGAAAGTTTATTAATTTACTATAGCTTTAGTAAGAAACGCACATGGGTTTCTTTGGAAAGACAAGCAGTGGTTTGCTACATGTGAAAGCACTGTTACAATTTCAATGAGTGTTCCTTTTCTCAGTACAAGCTTTACTTTGAAAGATAATCGTGTTCTTTCGAATGTATATTAATTTCACAAAAGCTTTAGAAAGAAACGCACATGCGTATCTTTGTAAAGAGAAGCAGTTTTTTACTTCTTCTGAAAGCAAGGTTAGAAGTGAGATCAGTGTTCCTTTTCTCAGTACAAGCTTTACTTTGAAAGATAATCGCGTTCTTTCGAAAGTTTATTAATTTCACGAAAGCTTTAGGAAGAAAGGCACATGCGTTTCTTGGTAACAACAATCAGTGGTTTGCTACGTGTGAAAGCACTGTTTGAACTGAGATCAGTGCTTCTTTTCTCAGTACAAGCTTTACTTTGAAAGATAATCACATTCTTTGAAAGTTTATTAATTTCACGAAAGCTTTAGTTAGAAAGGCACATACCTTTCTTTGGAAAGACAAGCAGTGGTATTCTATGTTTGCAAGCACTGTTAGAACTGAGATCAGTGTTCCTGTTCTCAGTACTAGCTTTACTTTGAAAGATAACCGCGTTCTTTCGAAAGTTTATTAATTTCACTATAGCTTTAGTAAGAAACGCACATGGGTTTCTTTGGAAAGACAAGCAGTGGTTTGCTACATGTGAAAGCACTGTTAGAATTTCAATGAGTGTTCCTTTTCTCAGTACAAGCTTTACTTTGAAAGATAATCGTGTTCTTTCGAATGTATATTAATTTCACAAAAGCTTTAGAAAGAAACGCACATGCGTATCTTTGTAAAGAGAAGCAGTTTTTTACTTCTTCTGAAAGCACGGTTAGAAGTGAGATCAGTGTTCCTTTTCTCAGTACAAGCTTTACTTTGAAAGATAATCGCGTTCTTTCGAAAATTTATTAATTTCACGAAAGCTTTTGTTAGAAAGGCACATACGTTTCTTTGGAAAGACAAGCAGTGGTATTCTATGTTTGCAAGCACTGTTAGAACTGAGATCAGTGTTCCTGTTCTCAGTACAAGCTTTACTTTGAAAGCTAATCGCATTCTTTCGAAAGTTTATTAATTTCAAGAAAGCTTTAGTAAGAAACGCACATGCGTTTCTTTGTAAAGACAAGCAGTGGTTATCTACGTGTGAAAGCACTGTTTGAACTGAGATCAGTGTTTCTTTTCTCAGTACAACCTTTACTTTGAAAGATAATCACGTTCTTTCCAAAAATTATTAATTTCACGAAAGCTTTTGTAAGAAATGCACATGCGTTTCTTTGTAACGACAAGCAGTGGTTTGCTACATGTGAAAGCACTGTTAGAACTGAGATCAGTGTTCCTTTTCTCAGTACAAGCTTTACTTTGAAATATAGTTGCGTTCTTTTGAAAGTTTAATAATTTGAAGATAGCTTTAGTAAGAAATGCACATGCGTTTCTTTGTAACGACAAGCAGTGGTTTGCTACGTGTGAAAGCACTGTTAGAACTGAGATCAGTGTTCCTTTCCTCAGTACAAGGTTTACTTTGAAAGATAATCGCGTTCTTTCCAAAGTTTATTAATTTCCCTAAAGCTTTAGTAAGAAATGCACATGGGTTTCTTTGGAAAGACAAGCAGTGGTTGCTACGTGTGAAAGCACTTTTAGAAGTTCAATGAGTGTTCCTTTTCTCAGTACAAACTTTACTTTGAAAGATAATCGCGTTCTTTCGAATGTATATTAATTTCACAAAACCTTTAGAAAGAAACGCACATACGTATCTTTGTAAAGACAAGCAGTTTTTTACTTCTTCTGAAAGCACGGTTAGAAGTGAGATCAGTGTTCCTGTTCTCAGTACAAGCTATACTTTGAAAGATAATCGCGTTCTTTCAAAAGATTATTAATTTCACGAAAGCTTTAGTAAGAAACGCACATGCGTTTCTTTGTAAAGACAAGCAGTGGTTTTCTATGTGTGAAAGCACTGTTTGAACTGAGATCAGTCTTTCTTTTTTCAGTACAAACTTTACTTTGAAAGATAATCGCGTTCTTTTGAAAGTTTATTAATTTCACTAAAGCTTTAGTAAGAAACGCACATGGGTTTATTTGTAACGACAAGCAGTGGTTTGCTAATTGTAAAAGCACTGTTTGAACTGAGATCAGTGTTCCTTTTCTCAGTACAAGCTTTACTTTGAAAGATAATCGTGTTCTTTCAAAAGTTTATTAATTTCACGAAAGCTTTAGTAAGAAACGCACATGCGTTTTCTTGGAAAGACAAGCTTTGGTTTGCTACGTGTGAAAGCACTGTTAAAACTGTGATCAGTGTTCCTTTTCTCAGTACAAGCTTTACTTTGAAAGATAATCGCGTTTTTTCGAAAGTTTATTAATTTCACGAAAGCTTTAGTAAGAAAGGCACATGCGTTTCTTTGTAACAACAAGCAGTGGTTTGCTACGTGTGAAAGCACTGTTTGAACTGAGATCAGTGCTTCTTTTCTCAGTACAAGCTTTACTTTGAATGATAATCGGTTCTTTTGAAAGTTTATTAATTTCACGAAAGCTTTAGTAAGAAATGCACATGCGTTTCTTTGTAACAACAAGCAGTGGTTTGCTATGTGTGAAAGCACTGTTTGAACTGAGATCAGTGCTTCTTTTCTCAGTACAAGCTTTACTTTGAAGATAATCGCGTTCTTTTGAAAGTTTATTAATTTCACGAAAGCTTTAGGAAGAAAGGCACATGCGTTTCTTGGTAACAACAATCAGTGGTTTGCTACGTGTGAAAGCACTGTTTGAACTGAGATCAGTGCTTCTTTTCTCAGTACAAGCTTTACTTTGAAAGATAATCACATTCTTTGAAAGTTTATTAATTTCACGAAAGCTTTAGTTAGAAAGGCACATACCTTTCTTTGGAAAGACAAGCAGTGGTATTCTATGTTTGCAAGCACTGTTAGAACTGAGATCAGTGTTCCTGTTCTCAGTACAAGCTTTACTTTGAAAGATAACCGCGTTCTTTCGAAAGTTTATTAATTTCACTATAGCTTTAGTAAGAAACGCACATGGGTTTCTTTGGAAAGACAAGCAGTGGTTTGCTACATGTGAAAGCACTGTTACAATTTCAATGAGTGTTCCTTTTCTCAGTACAAGCTTTACTTTGAAAGATAATCGTGTTCTTTCGAATGTATATTAATTTCACAAAAGCTTTAGAAAGAAACGCACATGCGTATCTTTGTAAAGAGAAGCAGTTTTTTACTTCTTCTGAAAGCAAGGTTAGAAGTGAGATCAGTGTTCCTTTTCTCAGTACAAGCTTTACTTTGAAAGATAATCGCGTTCTTTCGAAAGTTTATTAATTTCACGAAAGCTTCAGGAAGAAAGGCACATGCGTTTCTTGGTAACAACAATCAGTGGTTTGCTACGTGTGAAAGCACTGTTTGAACTGAGATCAGTGCTTCTTTTCTCAGTACAAGCTTTACTTTGAAAGATAATCACATTCTTTGAAAGTTTATTAATTTCACGAAAGCTTTAGTTAGAAAGGCACATACCTTTCTTTGGAAAGACAAGCAGTGGTATTCTATGTTTGCAAGCACTGTTAGAACTGAGATCAGTGTTCCTGTTCTCAGTACTAGCTTTACTTTGAAAGATAACCGCGTTCTTTCGAAAGTTTATTAATTTCACTATAGCTTTAGTAAGAAACGCACATGGGTTTCTTTGGAAAGACAAGCAGTGGTTTGCTACATGTGAAAGCACTGTTAGAATTTCAATGAGTGTTCCTTTTCTCAGTACAAGCTTTACTTTGAAAGATAATCGTGTTCTTTCGAATGTATATTAATTTCACAAAAGCTTTAGAAAGAAACGCACATGCGTATCTTTGTAAAGAGAAGCAGTTTTTTACTTCTTCTGAAAGCACGGTTAGAAGTGAGATCAGTGTTCCTTTTCTCAGTACAAGCTTTACTTTGAAAGATAATCGCGTTCTTTCGAAAATTTATTAATTTCACGAAAGCTTTTGTTAGAAAGGCACATACGTTTCTTTGGAAAGACAAGCAGTGGTATTCTATGTTTGCAAGCACTGTTAGAACTGAGATCAGTGTTCCTGTTCTCAGTACAAGCTTTACTTTGAAAGCTAATCGCATTCTTTCGAAAGTTTATTAATTTCAAGAAAGCTTTAGTAAGAAACGCACATGCGTTTCTTTGTAAAGACAAGCAGTGGTTATCTACGTGTGAAAGCACTGTTTGAACTGAGATCAGTGTTTCTTTTCTCAGTACAACCTTTACTTTGAAAGATAATCACGTTCTTTCCAAAAATTATTAATTTCACGAAAGCTTTTGTAAGAAATGCACATGCGTTTCTTTGTAACGACAAGCAGTGGTTTGCTACATGTGAAAGCACTGTTAGAACGGAGATCAGTGTTCCTTTTCTCAGTACAAGCTTTACTTTGAAATATAGTTGCGTTCTTTTGAAAGTTTAATAATTTGAAGAAAGCTTTAGTAAGAAATGCACATGCGTTTCTTTGTAACGACAAGCAGTGGTTTGCTACGTGTGAAAGCACTGTTAGAACTGAGATCAGTGTTCCTTTCCTCAGTACAAGGTTTACTTTGAAAGATAATCGCGTTCTTTCCAAAGTTTATTAATTTCCCTAAAGCTTTAGTAAGAAATGCACATGGGTTTCTTTGGAAAGACAAGCAGTGGTTGCTACGTGTGAAAGCACTTTTAGAAGTTCAATGAGTGTTCCTTTTCTCAGTACAAACTTTACTTTGAAAGATAATCGCGTTCTTTCGAATGTATATTAATTTCACAAAACCTTTAGAAAGAAACGCACATACGTATCTTTGTAAAGACAAGCAGTTTTTTACTTCTTCTGAAAGCACGGTTAGAAGTGAGATCAGTGTTCCTGTTCTCAGTACAAGCTTTACTTTGAAAGATAATCGCGTTCTTTCAAAAGATTATTAATTTCACGAAAGCTTTAGTAAGAAACGCACATGCGTTTCTTTGTAAAGACAAGCAGTGGTTTTCTATGTGTGAAAGCACTGTTTGAACTGAGATCAGTCTTTCTTTTTTCAGTACAAACTTTACTTTGAAAGATAATCGCGTTTTTTCGAAAGTTTATTAATTTCACGAAAGCTTTAGTAAGAAAGGCACATGCGTTTCTTTGTAACAACAAGCAGTGGTTTGCTACGTGTGAAAGCACTGTTAGAACTGAGATCAGTGTTCCTTTTCTCATTACAAGCTTTACTTTGAAAGATAATCGTGTTCTTTCAAAAGTTTATTAATTTCACTAAAGCTTTAGTAAGAAACGCACATGGGCTTCTTTGTAAAGACAAGCAGTTGTTTGCTCCGTGTGAAAGCACTGTTAGAACTGAGATCAGTGTTCCCTTTCTCAGTACAAGCTTTACTTGAAAGATAATCACGTTCTTTTGAAAGATTATTAATTTCATGAAAGCTTTAGAAAGAAACGCACACGGGTTTCTTTGTAACGACAACCAGTGGTTTGCTACGTGTGAAAGCACTGTTTGAACTGACATCAGTGTTTTTTTTTCAGTACGAGCTTTACTTTGAAAGATAATTGCATTCTTTTGAAAGTTTATTAAATTCACGAAAGCTTTATTAAGAAAGGCACATGCGTTTCTTTGTAATGACAAGCAGTGGTTTGGTACGTGTGAAAGCACTGTTAGACTTTCAATCAGTGTTCCTTTTCTCAGTACAAGCTTTACTTTGAAAGATAATCGCGTTGTTTCGAAAGTTTATTAATTTCACGAAAGCTTTAGTAAGAAACGCTCATGCGTTTCTTTGGAAAGACAAGCACTGGTTTGCTACGTGTGAAAGCACTGTTAGAACTGAGATCAGTGTTCCTTTTCTCAGTACAAGCTTTACTTTGAAAGATAATCGCGTTCTTTCGAAAGTTTATTAATTTCACGAAAGCTTTAGTAAGAAACGCACCTGCGTTTCTTTGTAAAGACAAGCAGTGGTTTGCTCTGTGTGAAAGCACTGTTAGAACTGAGATCAGTGTTCCCTTTCTCAGTACAAGCTTTACTTTGAAAGATAATCACGTTCTTTCGAAAGATTATTAATTTCACGAAAGCTTTAGTAAGAAACGCACATGGGTTTTTGGAAAGACAAGCAGTCGTTTGCTACGTGTGAAAGTACTGTTAGAACTGAGATCAGTGTTCCTTTTCTCAGTACAAGCTTTAATTTGAAAGATAATCGCGTTCTTTCGAAAGTTTATTAATTTCACGAAAGCTTTAGTAAGAAACGCTCATGCGTTTCTTTGTAACGTCCAGCAGTGGTTTGCTAAGTGTGAAAGCACTGTTTGAACTGAGATCACTGTTCCTTTTGTCATTACAAGCTTTACTTTGAAAGATTATCGCGTTCTTTCGAAAGTTTATTAATTTCACGAAAGCTTTAGTAAGAAGGCACATGCGTTTCTTTGGAACGACAAGCAGTGGTTTGCTACATGTGAAAGCACTGTTTGAACTGAGATCAGTGTTTCTTTTCTCAGTACAAGCTTTACTTTGAAAGATAATCGCGTTCTATGGAAGTTTATTAATTTCACGAAAGCTTTATTAACAAAGGCACATGCGTTTCTTTGTAATGACAAGCAGTGGTTTGGTACCTGTGAAAGCACTGTTTGAACTGAGATCATTGTTGCTTTTCTCAGTACAAGCTTTAATTTGAATGATAAACGCGTTCTTTCGAAAGTTTATTAATTTCACGAAAGCTTTAGTAAGAAACGAACATGGGCTTCTTTGTAAAGACAAGCAGTGCTTTGCTCCGTGTGAAAGCACTGTTAGAACTGAGATCAGTGTTCCTTTTCTCAGTACAAGCTTTACTTTGAAAGGTAATCGCGTTCTTTCCAAAGTTTATTAATTTCACGAAAGCTTATTAGAAAGAAAGGCACATGAGTTTCTTTGTAACGACAATCAGTGGTTTGGTACGTGTGAAAGCACTGTTTGAACTGAGATCAGTGTTTCTTTTCTCAGTACAAGCTTTACTTTGAATGATAAACGCGTTCTTTCGAAAGTTTATTAATTTCACGAAAGCTTTAGTAAGAAACGAACATGGGCTTCTTTGTAAAGACAAGCAGTGCTTTGCTCCGTGTGAAAGCACTGTTAGAACTGAGATCAGTGTTCCTTTCTCAGTACAAGCTTTATTTGAAAGAAAATCGCATTCTTTCCAAAGTTTATTAATTTCACTAATGCTTTAGTAAGAAATGCACATGGGTTTCTTTGGAAAGACAAGCATTGGTTTTCTACGTGTGAAAGCACTGTTAGACTTTCAATCAGTGTTCCTTTTCTCAGTACAAGCTTTACTTTGAAAGATAATCGCGTTCATACGAAGTTTATTAATTTCACGAAAGCTTTAGTAAGAAACGCACATGGGCTTCTTTGTAAAGACAAGCAGTGGTTTGCTCCGTGTGAAAGCACTGTTAGAACTGAGATCAGTGTTCCCTTTCTCAGTACAAGCTTTACTTGAAAGATAATCACGTTCTTTTGAAAGATTATTAATTTCATGAAAGCTTTAGAAAGAAACGCACACGGGTTCCTTGGAAAGAGAAGCAGTGGTTTGCTACGTGTGAAAGCACTGTTAGAACTGAGATCAGTGTTCCTTTTCTCAGCACAACCTTTACTTTGAAAGATAATTGCGTTCTTTCGAAAGTTTATTAATTTCACGAAAGCTTTAGTAAGAAATGCACATGGGTTTCTTTGGAAAGACAAGCACTGGTTTGCTACGTGTGAAAGCACTGTTAGAACTGAGATCAGTGTTCCTTTTCTCAGTACCAGCTTTACTTTGAAAGATAATCGCGTTCTATCGAAAGTTTATTAATTTCACGAAAGCTTTAGTAAGAAACGCACCTGCGTTTCTTTGTAAAGACAAGCAGTGGTTTGCTCCGTGTGAAAGCACTGTTAGAACTGAGATCAGTGTTCCCTTTCTCAGTACAAGCTTTACTTTGAAAGATAATCACGTTCTTTCGAAAGATTATTAATTTCACGAAATTTTAGTAAGAAACGCACATGGGTTTCTTTGGAAAGACAAGCAGTCGTTTGCTACGTGTGAAAGTACTGTTAGAACTGAGATCAGTGCTTCTTTTCTCAGTACAAGCTTTACTTTGAAAGATAATCGCGTTCTTTCGAAAGTTTATTAATTTCACGAAAGCTTTAGCAAGAAAGGCGCTTGCGTTTCTTTGTAACGTCCAGCAGTGGTTTGCTACGTGTGAAAGCACTGTTTGAACTGAGATCAGTGTTCCTTTTATCAGTACAAACTTTACTTTGAAAGATAATCGCGTTCTTTCGAAAGTTTATTAATTTCACGAAAGCTTTAGTAAGAAGGCACATGCGTTTCTTTGTAACGACAACCAGTGGTTTGCTACGTGTGAAAGCAGTGTTTGAACTGAGATCAGTGTTTCCTTTCTCAGTACAAGCTTTACTTTGAAAGATAATCGCATTCTTTCGAAAGTTTATTAATTTCACGAAAGCTTTATTAACAAAGGCACATGCGTTTCTTTGTAATGACAAGCAGTGGTTTGGTACCTGTGAAAGCACTGTTTGAACTGAGGTCATTGTTGCTTTTCTCAGTACAAGCTTTAATTTGAATGATAAACGCGTTCTTTCGAAAGTTTATTAATTTCACGAAAGCTTTAGTAAGAAACGAACATGGGCTTCTTTGTAAAGACAAGCAGTGCTTTGCTCCGTGTGAAAGCACTGTTAGAACTGAGATCAGTGTTCCCTTTCTTAGTACAAGCTTTACTTTGAAAGATAATCGCGTTCTTTCCAAAGTTTATTAATTTCAAGAAAGCTTTAGTAAGAAACGCACATGGGTTTCTTTGGAAAGACAAGCAGTGGTTTGGTACTTGTGAAAGCACTGTTAGAATTTCAATAAGTGTTCCTTTTCTCAGTACAAGCTTTAATTTGAAAGATAATCGCGTTCTTTCGAAAGTTTATTAATTTCACGAAAGCTTTAGTAAGAAACGCACATGCGTTTCTTTGTAAAGACATGCAGTTGTTTGCTATGTGTGAAAGCAATGTTAGAACTGAGATCAGTGTTCCTTTTCTCAGTACAAGCTTTTTTTGAAAGATAATCGCATTCTTTCCAAAGTTTATTAATTTCACTAAATCTTTAGTAAGAAATGCACATGGGTTTCTTTGGAAAGACAAGCAGTGGTTTGCTACGTGTGAAAGCACTGTTAGACTTTCAATCAGTGTTCCTTTTCTCAGTACAAGCTTTACTTTGAAAGATAATCGCGTTCTTTCGAAAGTTTATTAATTTCACGAAAGCTTTAGTAAGAAACGCTCATGCGTTTCTTTGGAAAGACAAGCACTGGTTTGCTACGTGTGAAAGCACTGTTAGAACTGAGATCAGTGTTCCTTTTCTCAGTACAAGCTTTACTTTGAAAGATAATCGCGTTCTTTCGAAAGTTTATTAATTTCACGAAAGCTTTAGTAAGAAACGCACCTGCGTTTCTTTGTAAAGACAAGCAGTGGTTTGCTCCCTGTGAAAGCACTGTTAGAACTGAGATCAGTGTTCCCTTTCTCAGTACAAGCTTTACTTTGAAAGATAATCACGTTCTTTCGAAAGATTATTAATTTCACGAAAGCTTTAGTAAGAAACGCACATGCGTTTCTTTGTAAAGACATGCAGTTGTTTGCTATGTGTGAAAGCAATGTTAGAACTGAGATCAGTGTTCCTTTTCTCAGTACAAGCTTTTTTTGAAAGATAATCGCATTCTTTCCAAAGTTTATTAATTTCACTAAAGCTTTAGTAAGAAATGCACATGGGTTTCTTTGGAAAGACAAGCAGTGGTTTGCTACGTGTGAAAGCACTGTTAGACTTTCAATCAGTGTTCCTTTTCTCAGTACAAGCTTTACTTTGAAAGATAATCGCGTTCTTTCGAAAGTTTATTAATTTCACGAAAGCTTTAGTAAGAAACGCTCATGCGTTTCTTTGGAAAGACAAGCACTGGTTTGCTACGTGTGAAAGCACTGTTAGAACTGAGATCAGTGTTCCTTTTCTCAGTACAAGCTTTACTTTGAAAGATAATCGCGTTCTTTCGAAAGTTTATTAATTTCACGAAAGCTTTAGTAAGAAACGCTCATGCGTTTCTTTGTAAAGACAAGCAGTGGTTTGCTCCGTGTGAAAGCACTGTTAGAACTGAGATCAGTGTTCCCTTTCTCAGTACAAGCTTTACTTTGAAAGATAATCACGTTCTTTCGAAAGATTATTAATTTCACGAAAGCTTTAGTAAGAAACGCACATGGGTTTTTTGGAAAGACAAGCAGTCGTTTGCTACGTGTGAAAGTACTGTTAGAACTGAGATCAGTGTTCCTTTTCTCAGTACAAGCTTTAATTTGAAAGATAATAGCGTTCTTTCGAAAGTTTATTAATTTCACGAAAGCTTTAGTAAGAAACGCTCATGCGTTTCTTTGTAACGTCCAGCAGTGGTTTGCTAAGTGTGAAAGCACTGTTTTAACTGAGATCAGTGTTCCTTTTGTCATTACAAGCTTTACTTTGAAAGATAATCGCGTTCTTTCGAAAGTTTATTAATTTCACGAAAGCTTTATTAAGAAGGCACATGCGTTTCTTTGGAACGACAAGCAGTGGTTTGGTACCTGTGAAAGCACTGTTTGAACTGAGATCATTGTTGCTTTTCTCAGTACAAGCTTTAATTTGAATGATAAACGCGTTCTTTCGAAAGTTTATTAATTTCACGAAAGCTTTAGTAAGAAACGAACATGGGCTTCTTTGTAAAGACAAGCAGTGCTTTGCTCCGTGTGAAAGCACTGTTAGGACTGAGATCAGTGTTCCTTTTCTCAGTACAAGCTTTATTTTGAAAGGTAATTTCGTTCTTTCGAAAGTTTATTAATTTCACGAAAGGTATAGTAAGAAAGGCACATTAGTTTCTTTGTAACGACAATCAGTGTTTTGCTACGTGTGAAAGCACTGTCTGAACTGAGATCAGTGTTTCTTTTCTCAGTACAAGCTTTACTTTGAAAGATAATCGCGTTCTTTCCAAAGATTCTTAATTTCACGAAAGCTTTAGTAAAAAACGAACATGGGCTTCTTTGTAAAGAAAGCAGTGGTTTGCTACGTGTGAAATCACTGTTAGAACTGAGATCAGTGTTCCTTTTCTTAGTACAAGCTTTACTTTGAAAGATAATCGCGTTCTTTCCAAAGTTTATTAATTTCAAGAAAGCTTTATTAAGAAAGGCACATGGGTTTCTTTGTAAAGACAAGCAGTGGTTTGCTACGTGTGAAAGCACTGTTAGAATTTCAATAAGTGTTCCTTTTCTCAGTACAAGCTTTATTTGAAAGATAATCGCATTCTTTCCAAAGTTTATTAATTTCACTAAAGCTTTAGTAAGAAATGCACATGGGTTTCCTAGGAAAGACACGCATTGGTTTTCTACGTGTGAAAGCACTGTTAGACTTTCAATCAGTGTTCCTTTTCTCAGTACAAGCTTTACTTTGAAAGATAATCGCGTTCATAAAAGTTTATTAATTTCACGAAAGCTTTAGTAAGAAACGCACATGGGCTTCTTTGTAAAGACAAGCAGTGGTTTGCTCCGTGTGAAAGCACTGATAGAACTGAGATCAGTGTTCCCTATCTCAGTACAAGCTTTACTTTGAAAGATAATCACGTACTTTCGAAAGATTATTAATTTCACGAAAGCTTTAGTAAGAAACGCACATGGGTTTCTTTGGAAAGACAAGCAGTGGTTTGCTACGTGTGAAAGCACTGTTAGAACTGAGATTAGTGTTCCTTTTCTCAGTACAAGCTTTACTTTGAAAGATAAAAGCTTTCTTTCGATAGTTTATTAATTTCACGAAAGCTTTAGTAAGAAACGCTCATGCGTTTCTTTGTAATGACAAGCAGTGGTTTGGTACGTGTGAAAGCACTGTTTGAACTGAGATCAGTGTTTCTTTTCTCAGTACAAGCTTTACTTTGAAAGATAATCGCGTTCTTTCCAAAGTTTATTAATTTCACCAAAGCTTTATTAAGAAAGGCACATGCGTTTCTTTGTAATAACAAGCAGTGGTTTGGTACCTGTGAAAGCACTGCGTTTCTTTGTAAAGACATGCTGTTGTTTGCTATGTGTGAAAGCACTGTTAGAACTGAGATCAGTGTTCCTTTTCTCAGTACAAGCTTTATTTGAAAGATAATCGCATTCTTTCCAAAGTTTATTAATTTCACTAAAGCTTTAGTAAGAAATGCACCTGGGTTTCTTTGGAAAGACAAGCATTGGTTTTCTACGTGTGAAAGCACTGTTAGACTTTCAATCAGTGTTCCTTTTCTCAGTACAAGTTTTACTTTGAAAGATAATCGCATTCTTACGAAAGTTTATTAATTTCACGAAAGCTTTAGTAAGAAGCGCACATGGGCTTCTTTGTAAAGACAAGCAGTGGTTTGCTCCGTGTGAAAGCACTGTTAGAACTGAAATCAGTGTTCCCTTTCTCAGTACAAGCTTTACTTTGAAAGATAATCACGTCCTTTCGAAAGGTTATTAATTTCAGGAAAGCTTTAGTAAGAAACACACATGGGTTTCTTTGGAAAGACAAGCAGTGGTTTGCTACGTGTGAAAGCACTGTTAGAACTGAGATTAGTGTTCCTTTTCTCAGTACAAGCTTTACTTTGAAAGATATTCGTGTTCCTTCGAAAGTTTATTAATTTCACGAAAGCTTTAGTAAGGAAGGCACATGCGTTTCTTTGTAACGACAAGCAGTGGTTTGCTACGTGTGATAGCACTGTTTGAACTGAGATAAGTGTTTCTTTTCTCAGTACAAGCTTTACTTTGAAAGATAATCGCATTCTTTCGAAATTTTATTAATTTCACAAAAGCTTTATTAACAAAGGCACATGCGTTTCTTTGTAATGACAAGAAGTCGTTTGGTACGAGTGAAAGCACTGTTTGAACTGAGATCAGTGTTGCTTTTCTCAGTACACGCTTTACTTTGAAAGATAAACGCGTTCTTTTGAAAGTTTATTAATTACACGAAAGCTTTAGTAAGAAACGAACAGGGGCTTCTTTGTTAAGACAAGCAGAGGTTTGCTCCGTGTGAAAGCACTGTTAGAACTGAGATCAGTGTTCCCTTTCTTAGTACAAGCTTTACTTTGAAAGATAATCGCGTTCTTTCCAAAGTTCATTAATTTCAAGAAAGCTTTATTAAGAAAGGCACATGGGTTTCTTTGTAAAGACAAGCAGTGGTTTGCTACGTGTGAAAGCACTGTTAGAATTTCAATAAGTGTTCCTTTTCTCAGTACAAGCTTTAATTTGAAAGATAATAGCATTCTTTCGAAAGTTTATTAATTTCACGAAAGTTTAGTAAGAAACGCACATGCATTTCTTTGTAAAGACATGCAGTTGTTTGCTATGTGTGAAAGCACTGTTAGAATTGAGATCATTGTTTCTTTTCTCAGTACAAGCTTTACTTTGAAAGATAATCACGTTCTTTTTAAATTTTATTAATTTCACGAAAGCTTAAGTAAGAAACGCACATGGGTTTCTTTGTAAAGACAAGCAGTGGTTTGCTACGTGTGAAAGCACTGTTAGAACTGAGATCAGTGTTCCTTTTCTCAGTACAAGCATTACTTTGAAAGATAATCGCGTTCTTTCCAATGTTTATTAATTTCACGAAAGCTTTAGTAAGAAACGCTCATGCGTTTCTTTGTAATGACAAGCGGTGGTTTGCTACATGTGAAAGCACTGTTTGAACTGAGATCAGTGTTTCTTTTCTCAGTACAAGCTTTACTGTGAAAGATAATCGTGTTCTTTCGAAAGTTTATTAATTTCTCGAAAGCTTTAGTTAGAAAGGCACATATGTTTCTTTGGAAAGACAAGTAGTGGTATTCTACGTTTGAAAGCACTGTTAGAAATGAGATCAGTGTTCCTGTTCTCAGTACAAGCTTTACTTTGAAAGATAATCGCGTTCTTTCCAAAGTTTATTAATTTCATGAAAGCTTTAAGAAGAAAAGCACCTGCGTTTCTATGTAAAGGCAAGCAGTTGTTTGCTACGTGTGAAACCACTGTTAGAACTGATATCAGTGTTCCTTTTTCAGTACAAGCTTTACTTTGAAAGATAATCGCGTTCTTTCCAAAGATTATTAATTTCAGGAAAGCTTTAGTAAGAAACGCATATGGGTTTCTTTGTAAAGACAAGCAGTGGTTTGCTACGTGTGAAAGCACTGTTAGAATTTCAATAAGTGTTCCTTTTCTCAGTACAAGCTTTATTTGAAAGATAATCGCATTCTTTCCAAAGTTTATTAATTTCACTAAAGCTTTAGTAAGAAATGCACCTGGGTTTTTTGGAAAGACAAGCATTGGTTTTCTACGTGTGAAAGCACTGTTAGACTTTCAATCAGTGTTCCTTTTCTCAGTACAAGTTTTACTTTGAAAGATAATCGCATTCTTACGAAAGTTTATTAATTTCACGAAAGCTTTAGTAAGAAACGCACATGGGCTTCTTTGTAAAGACAAGCAGTGGTTTGCTCCGTGTGAAAGCACTGTTAGAACTGAAATCAGTGTTCCCTTTCTCAGTACAAGCTTTACTTTGAAAGATAATCACGTCCTTTCGAAAGGTTATTAATTTCAGGAAAGCTTTAGTAAGAAACACACATGGGTTTCTTTGGAAAGACAAGCAGTGGTTTGCTACGTGTGAAAGCACTGTTAGAACTGAGATTAGTGTTCCTTTTCTCAGTACAAGCTTTACTTTGAAAGATATTCGTGTTCTTTCGAAAGTTTATTAATTTCACGAAAGCTTTAGTAAGGAAGGCACATGCGTTTCTTTGTAACGACAAGCAGTGGTTTGCTACGTGTGAAAGCACTGTTAGAACTGAGATAAGTGTTTCTTTTCTCAGTACAAGCTTTACTTTGAAAGATAATCGCATTCTTTCGAAATTTTATTAATTTCACGAAAGCTTTATTAACAAAGGCACATGCGTTTCTTTGTAATGACAAGAAGTCGTTTGGTACGAGTGAAAGCACTGTTTGAACTGAGATCAGTGTTGCTTTTCTCAGTACACGCTTTACTTTGAAAGATAAACGCGTTCTTTTGAAAGTTTATTAATTACACGAAAGCTTTAGTAAGAAACGAACAGGGGCTTCTTTGTTAAGACAAGCAGTGGTTTGCTCCGTGTGAAAGCACTGTTAGAACTGAGATCAGTGTTCCCTTTCTTAGTACAAGCTTTACTTTGAAAGATAATCGCGTTCTTTCCAAAGTTCATTAATTTCAAGAAAGCTTTATTAAGAAAGGCACATGGGTTTCTTTGTAAAGACAAGCAGTGGTTTGCTACGTGTGAAAGCACTGTTAGAATTTCAATAAGTGTTCCTTTTCTCAGTACAAGCTTTAATTTGAAAGATAATAGCATTCTTTCGAAAGTTTATTAATTTCACGAAAGTTTAGTAAGAAACGCACATGCATTTCTTTGTAAAGACATGCAGTTGTTTGCTATGTGTGAAAGCACTGTTAGAATTGAGATCATTGTTTCTTTTCTCAGTACAAGCTTTACTTTGAAAGATAATCACGTTCTTTTTAAATTTTATTAATTTCACGAAAGCTTAAGTAAGAAACGCACATGGGTTTCTTTGTAAAGACAAGCAGTGGTTTGCTACGTGTGAAAGCACTGTTAGAACTGAGATCAGTGTTCCTTTTCTCAGTACAAGCATTACTTTGAAAGATAATCGCGTTCTTTCCAATGTTTATTAATTTCACGAAAGCTTTAGTAAGAAACGCTCATGCGTTTCTTTGTAATGACAAGCGGTGGTTTGCTACATGTGAAAGCACTGTTTGAACTGAGATCAGTGTTTCTTTTCTCAGTACAAGCTTTACTGTGAAAGATAATCGTGTTCTTTCGAAAGTTTATTAATTTTTCGAAAGCTTTAGTTAGAAAGGCACATATGTTTCTTTGGAAAGACAAGTAGTGGTATTCTACGTTTGAAAGAACTGTTAGAAATGAGATCAGTGTTCCTGTTCTCAGTACAAGCTTTACTTTGAAAGATAATCGCGTTCTTTCCAAAGTTTATTAATTTCATGAAAGCTTTAATAAGAAAACCACCTGCGTTTCTATGTAAAGGCAAGTAGTTGTTTGCTACGTGTGAAACGACTGTTAGAACTGATATCAGTGTTCCTTTTCTCAGTACAAGCTTTACTTTGAAAGATAATCGCGTTCTTTCCAAAGATTATTAATTTCTGGAAAGCTTTAGTAAGAAACGCATATGGGTTTCTTAGTAAAGACAAGCAGTGGTTTGCTCCGTGTGAAAGCACTGTTAGAACTGAGATCAGTGTTCCTTTTCTCAGTACAAGCTTTACTTTGAAAGATAATCGCGTTCTTTCCAAAGTTTATTAATTTCACGAAAGCTTTATTAAGAAAGGCACATGCATTTCTTTGTAATGACAAGCAGTGGTTTGGTATGTGTGAAAGCACTGTTAGAACTGAGATCAGTGATCCTTTTCTCAGTACAAGCTTTACTTTGAAAGATAATCGCGTTCTTTCCAAAGTTTATTAATTTCAAGAAAGCTTTAGTAAGAAATGCACATGGGTTTCTTTGGAAAGACAACCAGTGGTTTGCTACGTGTGAAAGCACTGTTAGAATTTCAATAAGTGTTCCTTTTCTCAGTACAAGCTTTAATTTGAAAGATAATCGCGTTCTTTCCAAAGTTTATTAATTTCACGAAAGCTTTAGTAAGAATCGCACATGCGTTTCTTTGTAAAGACATGCAGTTGTTTGCTTTGTGTGAAAGCACTGTTAGAACTGAGATCAATGTTCCTTTTCTCAGTACAAGCTTTATTTGAAAGATAATCGCATTCTTTCCAAAGTTTATTAATTTCACTAAAGCTTTAGTAAGAAATGCACATGGGTTTCGTTGGAAAGACAAGCAGTGGTTTGCTACGTGTGAAAGCACTGTTAGACTTTCAATCAGTGTTCCTTTTCTCAGTACAAGCTTTACTTTGAAAGATAATCGCGTTCTTACGAATGTTTATTAATATCACGAAAGCTTTAGTAAGAAACGCACATGGACTTATTTGTAAAGACAAGCAGTGGTTTGCTCCGTGTGAAAGCACTCATAGAACTGAGATCAGTGTTCCCTTTCTTAGTACAAGCTTTACTTTGAAAGATAATCGCTTTCTTTCGAAAGATTATTAATTTCAAGAAAGCTTTAGTAAGAAACGCACATGCGTTTCTTTGTAACGACAAGCAGTGGTTTGGTACGTGTAAAAGCACTGTTTGAACTGAGATCAGTGTTTCTTTTCTCTGTACAAGCTTTACTTTGAAAGATAATCGCATTCTTTCCAAAGTTTATTAATTTCAAGAAAGCTTTAGTAAGAAACGCACATGGGTTTCTTTGGAAAGACAAGCAGTGGTTTGCTACGTGTGAAAGCACTGTTAGAATTTCAATAAGTCTTCCTTTTGTCAGTACAAGCTTTAATTTGAAAGATAATCGCGTTCTTTCCAAAGTTTATTAATTTCACGAAAGCTTTACTAAGAAACGCACATGCGTTTCTTTGTAAAGACAAGCAGTGTTTTTCTACGTGTGAAACCACTGTTTGAACTGAGATCAGTGTTTCTTTTCTCAGTACAAGCTTTACTTTGAAAGATAATCGCGTTCTTTAGAAAGTTTATTAATTTCACGAAAGCTTTAGTAAGAAACGCACATGGGCTTCTTTGTAAAGACAAGCAGTGGTTTGCTCCGTGTGAAAGCACTGTTAGAACTGAGATCAGTGTTCCTTTTCGCAGTACAAGCTGTACTTTGAAAGATAATCGCGTTCTTTCGAAAGTTTATTAATTTCACGAGAGCTTTAGTAAGAAACGCACATGGGCTTCTTTGTAAAGACAAGCAGTGGTTTGCTCCGTGTGAAAGCACTTTTAGAACTGAGATCAGTGTTGCTTTTCTCAGTACAAGCTGTACTTTGAAAGATAATTGCGTTCATTCGAAAGTTTATTAATTTCAAGAAAGCTTTAGTAAGAAAAGCACAAGCGTTTCTTTGTAACGACAAGCAGTGGTTTGCTACGTGTGAAAGAACTGTTTGAACTGAGATCAGTGTTTCTTTTCTCAGTACATGCTTTACTTTGAAAGATAATCGCGTTCTTTCGAAACTTTATTAATTTCACGAAAGCTTTATTAAGAAAGGCACATGTGTTTCTTTGTAATGACAAGCAGTGGTTTGCTACGTGTGAAAGCACTGTTAGAATTTCAATAAGTCTTCCTTTTCTCAGTACAAGCTTTAATTTGAAAGATAATCGCGTTTTTTCCAAAGTTTATTAATTTCACGAAAACTTTACTAATAAACGCACATGCGTTTCTTTGTAAAGACAAGCAGTGTTTTTCTACGTGTGAAAGCACTGTTTGAACTGAGATCAGTGTTTCTTTTCTCCGTACAAGCTTTACTTTGAAAGATAATCGCGTTCTTTCGACAGTTTATTAATTTCACGAAAGCTTTAGTAAGAAATGCACGTGGTTTTCTTTGTAACGACAGGCAGTTGTTTGCTACATGTGAAAGCACTGTTAGACTTTCAATCACTGTTCCTTTTCTCAGTACAAGCTTTACTTTGAAAGATAATCGCGTTCTTATGAAAGTTTATTAATTTCACGAAAGCGTTAGGAAGAAACGCACATGGGCGTTTTTGTAAAGACAAGCAGTGGTTTGCTCCGTGTGAAAGCACTGTTAGAACTGAGATCAGTGTTCCCTTTCTCAGTACAAGCTTTACTTTGAAAGATAATCACGTTCTTTCGAAAGATTATTAATTTCATGAAAGCTTTAGTAAGAAACGCTCATGGGTTTCTTTGGAAAGACAAGCAGTGGTTTGCTACGTGTGAAAGCACTGTTAGAACTGAGATCAGTGTTCCTTTTCTCAGTACAAGCTTTACCTTGAAAGATAATCGCGTTCTTTCGAAAGTTTATTAATTTCACGAAAGCTTTAGTAAGAAACGCTCATGCGTTTATTTGTAACGACAAGCAGTGGTTTGCTACATGTGAAAGCACTGTTAGAACTGAGATCAGTGTTTCTTTTCTCAGTACAAGCTTTACTTTGAATGATAATCGCGTTCTTTTGAAGGTTTATTAATTTCACGAAAGCTTTAGTAAGAAATGCACATGCTTTTCTTTGTAACGACAAGCAGTCGTTTGCTACATGTGAAAGCACTGTTAGAACTTAGATCAGTGTTCCTTTTCTCAGTACAAGCTTTACTTTGAAAGATAATCGCGTTCTTTCCAAAGTTTATTAATTTCACTAAAGCTTTAGTAAGAAATGCACATGGGTTTCTTTGGAAAGACAACCAGTGGTTTGCTACGTGTGAAAGCACTGTTAGACTTTCAATCAGTGTTCCTTTTCTCAGTACAAGCTTTACATTGAAAGATAATCGCGTTCTTACGAAAGTTTATTAATTTCACGAAAGCTTTAGTAAGAAACGCACATGCGCTTCTTTGTAAAGACAAGCAGTGGTTTGCTCCGTATGAAAGCACTGTTAGAACTGAGATCAGTGTTACTTTACTCAGTACAAGCTTTACTTTGAAAGATAATCGAGTTCTTTCGAAAGTTTTTTAATTTCACAAAAGCTTTAGTAAGAAAGGCACATGCGTTTCTTTGTAACGACAAGCAGTGGTTTGCTACGTGTGAAAGCACTGTTTGAACTGAGATCAGTGTTTTTTTTCTCAGTACAAGCTTTACTTTGAAAGATAATAGCATTCTTTCGAAAGTTTATTAATTTCACGAAAGCTTTATTAAGAAAGGTACATGCGTTTCTTTGTAATGACAAGCAGTGGTTTGGTACGTGTGAAAGCACTGTTTGAACTGAGATCAGTGTTTTTTTTCTCAGTACAAGCTTTACTTTGAAAGATAAATGCGTTCTTTCGAAAAATTATTAATTTCACGAAAGTTTTAGTAAGAAACGAACAGGGGCTTCTTTGTAAAGACAAGCAGTGGTTTGCTCCGTGTGAAAGCACTGTCAGAACTGAGATCAGTGTTCCCTTTCTTAGTACAAGCTTTACTTTGAAAGATAATCGCTTTCTTTTGAAAGGTTATTAATTTCAAGAAAGCTTTAGTAAGAAACGCACATGCGTTTCTTTGTAACGACAAGCAGTGGTTTGGTACGTGTGAAAGCACTGTTTGAACTGAGATCAGTGTTTCTTTTCTCAGTACAAGCTTTACTTTGAAAAATAATCGCGTTCTTTCCAAAATTTATTAATTTCAAGAAAGCTTTAGTAAGAAACGCACATGGGTTTCTTTGGAAAGACAAGCAGTGGTTTGCTACGTGTGAAAGCACTGATAGAATTTCAATAAGGCTTTCTTTTCTCAGTACAAGCTCTAATTTGAAAGATAATCGCGTTCTTTTCAAAGTTTATTAATTTCACGAAAGCTTTACTAAGAAACGCACATGCGTTTCTTTGTAAAGACAAGCAGTGTTTTTCTACGTGTGAAAGCACTGTTTGAACTGAGATCAGTGTTTCTTTTCTCAGTACAAGCTTTACTTTGAAAGATAATCGCGTTCTTTTGATAGTTTATTAATTTCACGAAATCTTTAGGAAGAAACGAACATGGGTTTCTTTGTAAAGACAAGTAATGGTATGCTACGTGTGAAAGCACTGTTAGAACTGAGATCAGTGTTTCTTTTCTCAGTACAAGATTTACTTTGAATGATAATCGCGTTCTTTCGAAAGTTTATTAATTTCACGAAAGCTTTAGTAAGAAATGCACATGCTTTTCTTTGTAATGACAAGCAGTTGTTTGCTACATGTGAAAGCACTGTTAGACTTTCAATCAGTGTTCCTTTTCTCAGTACAAGCTTTACTTTGAAAGATAATCGCGTTCTTACGAAAGTTTATTAATTTCACGAAAGATTTAGTAAGAAACGCACATGGGCTTCTTTGTAAAGACAAGCAGTGGTTTGCTCCGTGTGAAAGCACTGTTAGAACTGAGATCAGTGTTCTATTTCTCAGTACAAGCTTTACTTTGAAAGATAATCGCGTTCTTTCCAAAGTTTATTAATTTCACGAAACCTTTACTAAGAAACGCACATGCGTTTCTATGTAAAGACAAGCAGTGTTTTTCTACGTGTGAAAGCACTGTTTGAACTGAGATCAGTGTTTCTTTTCTCAGTACAAGCTTTACTTTGAAAGATAATCGCGTTCTTTTGAAAGTTTATTAATTTCACGAAAGCTTTAGTAAGAAACGCACATGGGCTTCTTTGTAAAGACAAGCAGTGGTTTGCTCCGTGTGAAAGCACTGTTAGAACTGAGATCAGTGTTCCTTTTCGCAGTACAAGCTGTACTTTGAAAGATAATTGCGTTCATTCGAAAGTTTATTAATTTCAAGAAAGCTTTAGTAAGAAAGGCACAAGCGTTTCTTTGTAACGACAAGCAGTGGTTTCCTACGTGTGAAAGAACTGTTTGAACTGAGATCAGTGTTTCTTTTCTCAGTACATGCTTTACTTTGAAAGATAATCGCGTTCTTTCGAAACTTTATTAATTTCACGAAAGCTTTATTAAGAAAGGCACATGTGTTTCTTTGTAATGACAAGCAGTGGTTTGCTACGAATGAAAGCACTGTTAGAATTTCAATAAGTCTTCCTTTTCTCAGTACAAGCTTTAATTTGAAAGATAATCGCGTTCTTTCCAAAGTTTATTAATTTCACGAAAGCTTTACTAATAAACGCACATGCGTTTCTTTGTAAAGACAAGCAGTGTTTTTCTACGTGTGAAAGCACTGTTTGAACTGAGATCAGTGTTTCTTTTCTCAGTACAAGCTTTACTTTGAAAGATAATCGCGTTCTTTCGAAAGTTTATTAATTTCATGAAAGCTTTAGTAAGAAACGCTCATGGGTTTCTTTGGAAAGACAAACAGTGGTTTGCTACGTTTGAAAGCACTGTTAGAACTGAGATCAGTGTTCCTTTTCTCAGTACAAGCTTTACTTTGAATGATAATCGCGTTCTTTTGAAAGTTTATTAATTTCACGAAAGCTTTAGTAAGAAAGGCTCATGCGTTTCTTTGTAACGACAAGCAGTCGTTTGCTACATGTGAAAGCAGTGTTAGAACTTAGATCAGTGTTTCTTTTCTCAGTACAAGCTTTACTTTGAAAGATAATCGCGTTCTTTCCAAAGTTTATTAATTTCTCTAAAGCTTTAGTAAGAAATGCACATGGGTTTCTTTGGAAAGACAACCAGTTGTTTGCTACCTGTGAAAGCACTGTTCGACTTTCAATCAGTGTTCCTTTTCTCAGTACAAGCTTTACATTGAAAGATAATCGCGTTCTTACGAAAGTTTATTAATTTCACGAAAGCTTTAGTAAGAAACGCACATGGGCTTCTTTGTAAAGACAAGCAGTGGTTTGCTCCGTGTGAAAGCACTGTTAGAACTGAGATCAGTGTTCTATTTCTCAGTACAAGCTTTACTTTGAAAGATAATCGCGTTCTTTCCAAAGTTTATTAATGTCACGAAACCTTTACTAAGAAACGCACATGCGTTTCTATGTAAAGACAAGCAGTGTTTTTGTACGTGTGAAAGCACTGTTTGAACTGAGATCAGTGTTTCTTTTCTCAGTACAAGCTTTATTTGAAAGATAATCGCGTTCTTTTGAAAGTTTATTAATTTCACGAAAGCTTTAGTAAGAAACGCACATGGGCTTCTTTGTAAAGACAAGCAGTGGTTTGCTCCGTGTGAAAGCACTGTTAGAACTGAGATCAGTGTTCCTTTTCGCAGTACAAGCTGTACTTTGAAAGATAATTGCGTTCATTCGAAAGTTTATTAATTTCACGAAAGCTTTAGTAAGAAAGGCACAAGCGTTTCTTTGTAACGACAAGCAGTGGTTTGCTACGTGTGAAAGAACTGTTTGAACTGTGATCAGTGTTTCTTTTCTCAGTACATGCTTTACTTTGAAAGATAATCGCGTTCTTTCGAAACTTTATTAATTTCACGAAAGCTTTATTAAGAAAGGCACATGTGTTTCTTTGTAATGACAATCAGTGGTTTGCTACGTGTGAAAGCACTGTTAGAATTTCAATAAGTCTTCCTTTTCTCAGTACAAGCTTTAATTTGAAAGATAATCGCGTTCTTTCCAAAGTTTATTAATTTCACGAAAGCTTTACTAATAAACGCACATGCGTTTCTTTGTAAAGACAAGCAGTGTTTTTCTACGTGTGAAAGCACTGTTTGAACTGAGATCAGTGTTTCTTTTCTCAGTACAAGCTTTACTTTGAAAGATAATCGCGTTCTTTCGAAAGTTTATTAATTTCACGAAAGCTTTAGTAAGAAATGCACATGGTTTTCTTTGTAACGACAGGCAGTTGTTTGCAACATGTGAAAGCACTGTTAGACTTTCAATCACTGTTCCTTTTCTCAGTACAAGCTTTACTTTGAAAGATAATCGCGTTCTTACGAAAGTTTATTAATTTCACGAAAGCGTTAGTAAGAAACGCACATGGGCGTTTTTGTAAAGACAAGCAGTGGTTTGCTCCGTGTGAAAGCAGTGTTAGAACTGAGATCAGTGTTTCCTTTCTCAGTACAAGCTTTACTTTGAAAGATAATCATGTTCTTTCGAAAGATTATTAATTTCATGAAAGCTTTAGTAAGAAACGCTCATGGGTTTCTTTGGAAAGACAAACAGTGGTTTGCTACGTGTGAAAGCACTGTTAGAACTGAGATCAGTGTTCCTTTTCTCAGTACAAGCTTTACCTTGAAAGATAATCGCGTTCTTTCGAAAGTATATTAATTTCACGAAAGCTTTAGTAAGAAACGCTCATGCGTTTATTTGTAACGACAAGCAGTGGTTTGCTACATGTGAAAGCACTGTTAGAACTGAGATCAGTGTTTCTTTTCTCTGTACAAGCTTTACTTTGAATGATAATCGCGTTCTTTTGAAAGTTTATTAATTTCACGAAAGCTTTAGTAAGAAATGCACATGCTTTTCTTTGTAACGACAAGCAGTCGTTTGCTACATGTGAAAGCACTGTTAGAACTTAGATCAGTGTTCCTTTTCTCAGTACAAGCTTTACTTTGAAAGATAATCGCGTTCTTTCCAAAGTTTATTAATTTCACTAAAGCTTTAGTAAGAAATGCACATGGGTTTCTTTGGAAAGACAACCAGTGGTTTGCTACCTGTGAAAGCACTTTTAGACTTTCAATCAGTGTTCCTTTTCTCAGTACAAGCTTTACATTGAAAGATAATCGCGTTCTTACGAAAGTTTATTAATTTCACGAAAGCTTTAGAAAGAAACGCACATGGGCTTCTTTTAAAGACAAGCAGTGGTTTGCTCCGTATGAAAGCACTGTTAGAACTGAGATCAGTGTTACTTTTCTCAGTACAAGCTTTACTTTGAAAGATAATCGAGTTCTTTCGAAAGTTTATTAATTTCACAAAAGCTTTAGTAAGAAAGGCACATGCGTTTCTTTGTAACGACAAGCAGTGGTTTGCTACATGTGAAAGCACTGTTTGAACTGAGATCAGTGTTTCTTTTCTCAGTACAAGCTTTACTTTGAAAGATAATCGCATTCTTTCGAAAGTTTATTAATTTCACGAAAGTTTTAGTAAGAAACGCACAGGGGCTTCTTTGTAAAGACAAGCAGTGGTTTGCTCCGTGTGAAAGCACTGTTAGAACTGAGATCAGTGTTCCCTTTACTTTGAAAGATAATCGCATTCTTTCGAAAGGTTATTAATTTCACGAAAGTTTTAGTAAGAAACGCACATGGGCTTCTTTTAAAGACAAGCAGTGGTTTGCTCCGTATGAAAGCACTGTTAGAACTGAGATCAGTGTTACTTTTCTCAGTACAAGCTTTACTTTGAAAGATAAATGCGTTCTTTCGAAAAATTATTAATTTCACGAAAGTTTTAGTAAGAAACGAACAGGGGCTTCTTTGTAAAGACAAGCAGTGGTTTGCTCCGTGTGAAAGCACTGTTAGAACTGAGATCAGTGTTCCCTTTACTTTGAAAGATAATCGCTTTCTTTCGAAAGGTTATTAATTTCAAGAAAGCTTTAGTAAGAAACGCACATGCGTTTCTTTGTAACGACAAGCAGTGGTTTGGTACGTGTGAAAGCACTGTTTGGACTGAGATCAGTGTTTCTTTTCTCAGTACAAGCTTTACTTTGAAAGATAATCGCGTTCTTTCCAAAATTTATTAATTTCAAGAAAGCTTTAGTAAGAAACGCACATGGGTTTCTTTGGAAAGACAAGCAGTGGTTTGCTACGTGTGAAAGCACTGATAGAATTTCAATAAGGCTTTCTTTTCTCAGTACAAGCTCTAATTTGAAAGATAATCGCGTTCTTTTCAAAGTTTATTAATTTCACGATAGCTTTACTAAGAAACGCACATGCGTTTCTTTGTAAAGACAAGCAGTGTTTTTCTACTTGTGAAAGCACTGTTTGAACTGAGATCAGTGTTTCTTTTCTCAGTACAAGCTTTACTTTGAAAGATAATCGCGTTCTTTTGATAGTTTTTTAATTTCACGAAAGCTTTAGGAAGAAACGAACATGGGTTTCTTTGTAAAGACAAGTAATGGTATGTTACGTGTGAAAGCACTGTTAGAACTGAGATCAGTGTTCCCTTTCTCAGTACAAGCTTTACTTTGAAAGATAATCGCGTTCTTTCCAAAGTTTATTAATTTCACGAAACCTTTACTAAGAAACGCACATGCGTTTCTATGTAAAGACAAGCAGTGTTTTTCTACGTGTGAAAGCACTGTTTGAACTGAGATCAGTGTTTCTTTTCTCGGTACAAGCTTTATTTTGAAAGATAATCGCGTTCTTTTGAAAGTTTATTAATTTCACGAAAGCTTTAATAAGAAACGCACATGGGCTTCTTTGTAAAGACAAGCAGTGGTTTGCTCCGTGTGAAAGCACTGTTAGAACTGAGATCAGTGTTCCTTTTCGCAGTACAAGCTGTACTTTGAAAGATAATTGCGTTCATTCGAAAGTTTATTAATTTCAAGAAAGCTTTAGTAAGAAAGGCACAAGCGTTTCTTTGTAACGACAAGCAGTGGTTTGCTACGTGTGAAAGAACTGTTTGAACTGAGATCAGTGTTTCTTTTCTCAAGACATGCTTTACTTTGAAAGATAATCGCGTTCTTTCGAAACTTTATTAATTTCACGAAAGCTTTATTAAGAAAGGCACATGTGTTTCTTTGTAATGACAAGCAGTGGTTTGCTACGTGTGAAAGCACTGTTAGAATTTCAATAAGTCTTCCTTTTCTCAGTAAAAGCTTTAATTTGAAAGATAATCGCGTTCTTTCCAAAGTTTATTAATTTCACGAAAGCTTTACTAATAAACGCACATGCGTTTCCTTTGTAAAGACAAGCAGTGTTTTTCTACGTGTGAAAGCACTGTTTGAACTGAGATCACTGTTCCTTTTGTCATTACAAGCTTTACTTTGAAAGATTATCGAGTTCTTTCGAAAGTTTATTAATTTTACGAAAGCTTTAGTAAGAAGGCACATGCGTTTCTTTGGAACGACAAGCAGTGGTTTGCTACATGTGAAAGCACTGTTAGACTTTCAATCAGTGTTCCTTTTCTCAGTACAAGCTATACTTTGAAAGATAATCGCGTTCTTACGAAAGTTTATTAATTTCACGAAAGCGTTAGTAAGAAACGCACATGGGCGTTTTTGTAAAGACAAGCAGTGGGTTGCTCCAAGTGAAAGCACTGTTAGAACTGAGATCAGTGTTCCCTGTCTCAGTACAAGCTTTACTTTGAAAGATAATCATGTTCTTTCGAAAGATTATTAATTTCATGAAAGCTTTAGTAAGAAACGCTCATGGGTTTCTTTGGAAAGACAAACAGTGGTTTGGTACGTGTGAAAGCACTGTTAGAACTGAGATCAGTGTTCCTTTTCTCAGTACAAATTTTACCTTGAAAGATAATCGCGTTCTTTCGAAAGTTTATTAATTTCACGAAAGCTTTAGTAAGAAACGCTCATGCGTTTATTTGTAACGACAAGCAGTGGTTTCCTACATGTGAAAGCACTGTTAGAACTGAGATCAGTGTTTCTTTTCTCTGTACAAGCTTTACTTTGAATGATAATCGCGTTCTTTTGAAAGTTTATTAATTTCACGAAAGCTTTAGTAAGAAATGCACATGCTTTTCTTTGTAACGACAAGCAGTCGTTTGCTACATGTGAAAGCACTGTTAGAACTTAGATCAGTGTTCCTTTTCTCAGTACAAGCTTTAATTTGAAAGATAATCGCGTTCTTTCCAAAGTTTATTATTTTCACTAAAGCTTTAGTAAGAAATGCACATGGGTTTCTTTGGAAAGACAACAAGTGGTTTGCTACGTGTGAAAGCACTGTTAGACTTTCAATCAGTGTTCCTTTTCTCAGTACAAGCTTTACATTGAAAGATAATCGCGTTCTTACGAAAGTTTATTAATTTCACGAAAGCTTTAGTAAGAAACGCACATGGGCTTCTTTGTAAAGGAAGCAGTGGTTTGCTCCGTATGAAAGCACTGTTAGAACTGAGATCAGTGTTACTTTTCTCAGTACAAGCTTTACTTTGAAAGATAATCGAGTTCTTTCGAAAGTTTATTAATTTCACAAAAGCTTTAGTAAGAAAGGCACATGCGTTTCTTTGTAACGACAAGCAGTGGTTTGCTACGTGTGAAAGCACTGTTTGAACTGAGATCAGTGTTTCTTTTCTCAGTACAAGCTTTACTTTGAAAGATAATCGGATTCTTTCGAAAGTTTATTAATTTCACAAAAGCTTTATTAAGAAAGGTACATGCGTTTCTTTGTAATGACAAGCAGTGGTTTGGTACGTGTGAAAGCACTGTTTGAACTGAGATCAGTGTTTCTTTTCTCAGTACAAGCTTTACTTTGAAAGATAAATGGGTTCTTTCGAAAAATTATTAATTTCACGAAAGTTTTAGTAAGAAACGAACAGGGGCTTCTTTGTAAAGACAAGCAGTGGTTTGCTCCGTGTGAAAGCACTGTTAGAACTGAGATCAGTGTTCCCTGTCTTAGTACAAGCTTTACTTTGAAAGATAATCGCTTTCTTTCGAAAGGTTATTAATTTCAAGAAAGCTTTAGTAAGAAACGCACATGCGTTTCTTGGTAACGACAAGCAGTGGTTTGGTACGTGTGAAAGCACTGTTTGAACTGAGATCAGTGTTTCTTTTCTCAGTACAAGCTTTACTTTGAAACATAAATGCGTTCTTTCGAAAGTTTATTAATTTCACGAAAGTTTTAGTAAGAAACGAACAGGGGCTTCTTTGTAAAGACAAGCAGTGGTTTGCTCCGTGTGAAAGCACGGTTAGAACTGAGATCAGTGTTCCCTTTCTTAGTACAAGCTTTACTTTGAAAGATAATTGCTTTCTTTCGAAAGATTATTAATTTCAAGAAAGCTTTAGTAAGAAACGCACATGCGTTTCTTTGTAACGACAAGCAGTGGTTTGGTACGTGTGAAAGCACTGTTTGAACTGAGATCAGTGTTTCTTTTCTCAGTACAAGCTTTACTTTGAAAGATAATCGCTTTCTTTCCAAAATTTATTAATTTCAAGAAAGCTTTAGTAAGAAACGCACATGGGTTTCTTTGGAAAGACAAGCAGTGGTTTGCTACGTGTGAAAGCACTGTTAGAATTTCACTAAGTCTTCCTTTTCTCAGTACAAGCTTTAATTTGAAAGATAATCGCGTTCTTTCCAAAGTTTTTTAATTTCACGAAAGCTTTAGTAAGAAATGCACATGCTTTTTTTGTAACGACAAGCAGTGGTTTGCTACATGTGAAAGCACTGTTAGAACTTAGATCCGTGTTCCTTTTCTCAGTACAAGCTTTACTTTGAAAGATAATCGCGTTCTTTCCAAAGTTTATTAATTTCACTAAAGCTTTAGTAAGAAATGCACATGGGTTTCTTTGGAAAGACAACCAGTGGTTTGCTCCGTGTGAAACTGTTAGAACTGAGATCAGTGTTCCCTTTCTCAGTACAAGGTTTACTTTGAAAGATAATCGCGTTCTTTCCAAAGTTTATTAATTTCACTAAAGCTTTAGTAAGAAATGCACATGGGTTTCTTTGGAAATCAAGCAGTGGTTTGCTACGTGTGAAAGCACTCTTAGACTTTCAATCAGTGTTCCTTTTCTCAGTACAAGCTTTATATTGAAAGATAATCGCGTTCTTACGAAAGTTTATTAATTTCACGAAAGCTTTAGTAAGAAACGCACATGGGCTTCTTTGTAAAGACAAGCAGTGGTTTGCTCCGTGTGAAAGTACTGTTAGAACTGAGATCAGTGTTCCTTTTCGCAGTACAAGCTTTACTTTGAATGATAATCGCGTTCTTTCGAAAGTTTATTAATTTCACGAAAGCTTTAGTAAGAAAGGCACATGCGTTTCTTTGTAACGACAAGCAGTGGTTTGGTACGTGTGAAAGCACTGTTTGAACTGAGATCAGTGTTTCTTTTCTCAGTACAAGCTTTACTTTGAAAGATAATCGCGTTCTTTCCAAAGTTTATTAATTTCAAGAAAGCTTTAGTAAGAAACGCTCATGCGTTTATTTGTAACGACAAGCAGTGGTTTCCTACATGTGAAAGCACTGTTAGAACTGAGATCAGTGTTTCTTTTCTCTGTACAAGCTTTACTTTGAATGATAATCGCGTTCTTTTGAAAGTTTATTAATTTCACGAAAGCTTTAGTAAGAAATGCACATGCTATTCTTTGTAACGACAAGCAGTCGTTTGCTACATGTGAAAGCACTGTTAGAACTTAGATCAGTGTTCCTTTTCTCAGTACAAGCTTTAATTTGAAAGATAATCGCGTTCTTTCCAAAGTTTATTATTTTCACTAAAGCTTTAGTAAGAAATGCACATGGGTTTCTTTGGAAAGACAACAAGTGGTTTGCTACGTGTGAAAGCACTGTTAGACTTTCAATCAGTGTTCCTTTTCTCAGTACAGGCTTTACATTGAAAGATAATCGCGTTCTTACGAAAGTTTATTAATTTCACGAAAGCTTTAGTAAGAAACGCACATGGGCTTCTTTGTAAAGGAAGCAGTGGTTTGCTCCGTATGAAAGCACTGTTAGAACTGAGATCAGTGTTACTCTTCTCAGTACAAGCTTTACTTTGAAAGATAATCGAGTTCTTTCGAAAGTTTATTAATTTCACAAAAGCTTTAGTAAGAAAGGCACATGCGTTTCTTTGTAACGACAAGCAGTGGTTTGCTACGTGTGAAAGCACTGTTTGAACTGAGATCAGTGTTTCTTTTCTCAGTACAAGCTTTACTTTGAAAGATAATCGGATTCTTTCGAAAGTTTATTAATTTCACAAAAGCTTTATTAAGAAAGGTACATGCGTTTCTTTGTAATGACAAGCAGTGGTTTGGTACGTGTGAAAGCACTGTTTGAACTGAGATCAGTGTTTCTTTTCTCAGTACAAGCTTTACTTTGAAAGATAAATGCGTTCTTTCGAAAAATTATTAATTTCACGAAAGTTTTAGTAAGAAACGAACAGGGGCTTCTTTGTAAAGACAAGCAGTGGTTTGCTCCGTGTGAAAGCACTGTTAGAACTGAGATCAGTGTTCCCTGTCTTAGTACAAGCTTTACTTTGAAAGATAATCGCTTTCTTTCGAAAGGTTATTAATTTCAAGAAAGCTTTAGTAAGAAACGCACATGCGTTTCTTTGTAACGAAAAGCAGTGGTTTGGTACGTGTGAAAGCACTGTTTGAACTGAGATCAGTGTTTCTTTTCTCAGTACAAGCTTTACTTTGAAACATAAATGCGTTCTTTCGAAAGTTTATTAATTTCACGAAAGTTTTAGTAAGAAACGAACAGGGGCTTCTTTGTAAAGACAAGCAGTGGTTTGCTCCGTGTGAAAGCACGGTTAGAACTGAGATCAGTGTTCCCTTTCTTAGTACAAGCTTTACTTTGAAAGATAATTGCTTTCTTTCGAAAGATTATTAATTTCAAGAAAGCTTTAGTAAGAAACGCACATGCGTTTCTTTGTAACGACAAGCAGTGGTTTGGTACGTGTGAAAGCACTGTTTGAACTGAGATCAGTGTTTCTTTTCTCAGTACAAGCTTTACTTTGAAAGATAATCGCTTTCTTTCCAAAATTTATTAATTTCAAGAAAGCTTTAGTAAGAAACGCACATGGGTTTCTTTGGAAAGACAAGCAGTGGTTTGCTACGTGTGAAAGCACTGTTAGAATTTCACTAAGTCTTCCTTTTCTCAGTACAAGCTTTAATTTGAAAGATAATCGCGTTCTTTCCAAAGTTTTTTAATTTCATGAAAGCTTTAGTAAGAAATGCACATGCTTTTTTTGTAACGACAAGCAGTGGTTTGCTACATGTGAAAGCACTGTTAGAACTTAGATCAGTGTTCCTTTACTCAGTACAAGCTTTACATTGAAAGATAATCGCGTTCTTTCCAAAGTTTATTAATTTCACTAAAGCTTTAGTAAGAAAGGAACATGGGCTTCTTTGTAAAGACAAGCAGTGGTTTGCTCCGTGTGAAACTGTTAGAACTGAGATCAGTGTTCCCTTTCTCAGTACAAGGTTTACTTTGAAAGATAATCGCGTTCTTTCCAAAGTTTATTAATTTCACTAAAGCTTTAGTAAGAAATGCACATGGGTTTCTTTGGAAATCAAGCAGTGGTTTGCTACGTGTGAAAGCACTCTTAGACTTTCAATCAGTGTTCCTTTTCTCAGTACAAGCTTTACATTGAAAGATAATCGCGTTCTTACGAAAGTTTATTAATTTCACGAAAGCTTTAGTAAGAAACGCACATGGGCTTCTTTGTAAAGAGAAGCAGTGGTTTGCTCCGTGTGAAAGTACTGTTAGAACTGAGATCAGTGTTCCTTTTCGCAGTACAAGCTTTACTTTGAATGATAATCGCGTTCTTTCGAAAGTTTATTAATTTCACGAAAGCTTTAGTAAGAAAGGCACATGCGTTTCTTTGTAACGACAAGCAGTGGTTTGGTACGTGTGAAAGCACTGTTTGAACTGAGATCAGTGTTTCTTTTCTCAGTACAAGCTTTACTTTGAAAGATAATCGCGTTCTTTCCAAAGTTTATTAATTTCAAGAAAGCTTTAGTAAGAAACGCACATGGGTTTCTTTGTAAAGACAAGCAGTGGTTTGCTACGTGTGAAAGCACTGTTAGAATTTCAATAAGTCTTCCTTTTCTCAGTACAAATTTAATTTGAAAGATAATCACGTCCTTTCCAAAGTTTATTAATTTCATGAAAGCTTTAGTAAGAAACGCACATGGGCTTCTTTGTAACGACAAGCAGTGGTTTGCTCTGTGTGAAAGCACTGTTAGAACTGAGATCAGTGTTCCTGTTCTCAGTACAAGCTTTACTTTGAAAGATAATCGCATTCTTTCGAAAGTTTATTAATTTCACGAATGCTTTATTAAGAAAGGCACATGCGTTTCTTTGTAATGACAAGCAGTGGTTTGGTACGTGTGAAAGCACTGTTTGAACTGAGATCAGTGTTTCTTTTCTCAGTACAAGCTTTACTTTGAAAGATAAATGCGTTCTTTTGAAAGATTATTAATTTCACGAAAGTTTTATTAAGAAACGAACATGGGCTTTTTTGTAAAGACAAGCAGTGGTTTGCTCCGTGTGAAAGCACTGTTAGAACTGAGATCAGTGTTCCCTTTCTCAGTACAAGTTTTACTTTGAAAGATAATCGCGTTCTTTCCAAAGTTTATTAATTTCACGAAAGCTTTACTAAGAAACGCACATGCGTTTCTATGTAAAGACAAGCAGTGGTTTGCTACGTGTGAAAGCACCGTTAGAACTGTGATCAGTGTTCCTTTTCTCAGTAAAAGCTTTACTTTGAAAGATAATCGCGTTCTTTCCAAAGTTTATTAATTTCACGAAAGCTTTAGTAAGAAAGGCACATGCGTTTCTTTGTAATGACAAGCCGTGGTTTGGTACGTGTGAAAGCACTGTTTGAACTGAGATCAGTGTTTCTTTTCTCAGTACAAGCTTTACTTTGAAAGATAATCGCGTTCTTTCCAAAATTTATTAATTTCAAGAAAGCTTTAGTAAGAAACGCACATGGGTTTCTTTAAAAAGACAAGCTGTGGTTTGCTACGTGTGAAAGCACTGATAGAATTTCAATAAGGCTTTCTTTTCTCAGTACAAGCTCTAATTTGAAAGATAATCGCGTTCTTTTCAAAGTTTATTAATTTCACGAAAGCTTTACTAAGAAACGCAAATGCGTTTCTTTGTAAAGACAAGCAGTTTTTCTACGTGTGAAAGCACTGTTAGAACTGAGATCAGTGTTTCTTTTCTCAGTACAAGCTTTACTTTGAATGATAATCGCGTTCTTTCGAAAGTTTATTAATTTCACGAAAGCTTTAGTAAGGAATGCACATGCTTTTCTTTGTAATGACAAGCAGTTGTTTGCTACATGTGAAAGCACTGTTAGACTTTCAATCAGTGTTCCTTTTCTCAGTACAAGCTTTACTTTGAAAGATAATCGCGTTCATACGAAAGTTTATTAATTTCACGAAAGCTTTAGTAAGAAACGCACATGGGCTTCTTTGTAAAGACAAGCAGTGGTTTGCTCCGTGTGAAAGCACTGTTAGAACTGAGATCAGTGTTCCTTTTCTCAGTACAAGCTTTACTTTGAAAGATAATCGCGTTCTTTCCAAAGTTTATTAATTTCACGAAAGCTTTACTAAGAAACGCACATGCGTTTCTATGTAAAGAAAGCAGTGTTTTTCTACGTGTGAAAGCACTGTTTGAACTGAGATCAGTGTTTCTTTTCTCAGTACAAGCTTTACTTTGAAAGATAATCACGTTCTTTTGAAAGTTTATTAATTTCACGAAAGCTTTAGTAAGAAACGCACATGGGCTTCTTTGTAAAGACAAGCAGTGGTTTGCTCCGTGTGAAAGCACTGTTAGAACTGAGATCAGTGTTCCTTTTCGCAGTACAAGCTGTACTTTGAAAGATAATTGCGTTCATTCGAAAGTTTATTAATTACAAGAAAGCTTTAGTAAGAAAGGCACAAGCGTTTCTTTGTAACGACAAGCAGTGGTTTGCTACGTGTGAAAGAACTGTTTGAACTGAGATCAGTGTTTCTTTTCTCAGTACATGCTTTACTTTGAAAGATAATCGCGTTCTTTCGAAACTTTATTAATTTCACGAAAGCTTTATTAAGAAAGGCACATGTGTTTCTTTGTAATGACAAGCAGTGGTTTGCTACGTGTGAAAGCACTGTTAGAATTTCAATAAGTCTTCCTTTTCTTAGTACAAGCTTTACTTTTAAAGATAATCGCGTTCTTTCGAATGTTTATTAATTTCACGAAAGCTTTAGTAAGAAACGCTCATACGTTTATTTGTAAAGACAAGCAGTGGTTTGCTACATGTGAAAGCACTGTTAGAACTGAGATCAGTGTTTCTTTTCTCAGTACAAGCTTTACTTTGAATGATAATCGCGTTCTTTTGAAAGTTTATTAATTTCACGAAAGCTTTAGTAAGAAATGCACATGCTTTTCTTTGTAACGACAAGCAGTCATTTGCTACATGTGAAAGCACTGTTAGAACTTAGATCAGTGTTCCTTTTCTCAGTACAAGCTTTACTTTGAAAGATAATCGCGTTCTTTCCAAAGTTTATTAATTTCACTAAAGCTTTAGTAAGAAATGCACATGGGTTTCTTTGGAAAGACAACCAGTAGTTGGCTACGTTTGAAAGCACTGTTAGACTTTCAGTCAGTGTTCCTTTTCTCAGAACATGCTTTACATTGAAAGATAATCGCGTTCTTACGAAAGTTTATTAATTTCACGAAAGCTTTAGTAAGAAACGCACATGGGCTTCTTTGTAAAGACAAGCAGTGGTTTGCTCCGTGTGAAAGCACTGTTAGAACTGAGATCAGTGTTCCTTTTCTCAGTACAGGCTTTACTTTGAAAGATAAATGCGTTCTTTCGAAAGATTATTAATTTCACGAAAGTTTTAGTAAGAAACGAACATGGGCTTCTTTGTCAAGACAAGCAGTGGTTTGCTCCGTGTCAAAGCACTCATAGAACTGAGATCAGTGTTCCCTTTCTTAGTACAAGCTTTACTTTGAAAGATAATCGCTTTCTTTCAAAAGATTATAAATTTCAGGAAAGCTTTAGTAAGAAACGCACATGCGTTTCTTTGTAAAGACAAGCAGTGGTTTGGTACGTGTGAAAGCACTGTTTGAACTGAGATTAGTGATTGTTTTCTCAGTACAAGCTTTACTTTGAAAGATAATCGCGTTCTTACGAAAGTTTATTAATTTCACGAAAGGTTTAGAAAGAAACGCACATGGGCTTCTTTGTAAAGACAAGCAGTGGTTTGCTCCATGTGAAAGCACTGTTAGAACTGAGATCAGTGTTCCCTTTCTCAGTACAAGCTTTACTTTGAAAGATAATCACGTTCTTTCCAAAGTTTATTAATTTCACGAAAGCTTTACTAAGAAACGCACATGCGTTTCTATGTAAAGCCAAGCAGTGTTTTTCTACGTGTGAAAGCACTGTTTGAACTGAGATCAGTGTTTCTTTTCTCAGTACAAGCTTTACTTTGAAAGATAATCGCGTTCTTTCGAAAGTTTATTAAGTTCACGAAAGCTTTAGTAAGAAAGGCACATGCGTTTCTTTGTAACGACAAGCAGTGGTTTGCTACATGTGAAAGCACTGTTAGAACTTAGATCAGTGTTCCTTTTCTCAGTACAAGCTTTACTTTGAAAGATAATCGCGTTCTCTCCAAAGTTTATTAATTACACTAAAGCTTTAGTAAGAAATGCACATGGGTTTCTTTGGAAAGACAAGCAGTGGTTTGCTACGTGTGAAAGCACTGTTAGACTTTCAATCAGTGTTCCTTTTCTCAGAACAAGCTTTAAATTGAAAGATAATCGCGTTCTTACGAAAGTTTATTAAATTCACAAAAGCTTTAGTAAGAAAGGCACATGCGTTTCTTTGTAACGACAAGCAGTTGTTTGCTCCGTGGGAAACTGTTAGAACTGAGATCAGTGTTCCCTTTCTCAGTACAAGCTTTACTTTAAAAGATAATCGCATTCTTTCCAAAGTTTATTAATTTCACTAAAGCTTTAGTAAGAAATGCACATGGGTTTCTTTGGAAAGACAAGCAGTGGTTTGCTCCATGTGAAAGCACTGTTAGAACTGAGATCAGTGTTCCTTTTCGCAGTACAACCTTTACTTTGAATGATAATTGCGTTCATTCGAAAGTTTATTAATTTCAAGAAAGCTTTAGTAAGAAAGGCACAAGCCTTTCTTTGTAACGACAAACAGTGGTTTGCTACGTGTGAAAGAACTGTTTGAACTGAGATCACTGTTTCTTTTCTCAGTACATGCTTTACTTTGAAAGATAATCGCGTTCTTTCGAAACTTTATTAATTTCACGAAAGCTTTATTAAGAAAGGCACATGTGTTTCTTTGTAATGACAAGCAGTGGTTTGGTACGTGTGAAAGCACTGTTTGAACTGAGATCAGTGTTTCTTTTCTCAGTACAAGCTTTACTTTGAAAGATAATCGCGTTCTTTCCAAAATTTATTAATTTCAAGAAAGCTTTAGTAAGAAACGCACATGGGTTTCTTTAAAAAGACAAGCTGTGGTTTGCTACGTGTGAAAGCACTGATAGAATTTCAATAAGGCTTTCTTTTCTCAGTACAAGCTCTAATTTGAAAGATAATCGCGTTCTTTTCAAAGTTTATTAATTTCACGAAAGCTTTACTAAGAAACGCAAATGCGTTTCTTTGTAAAGACAAGCAGTTTTTCTACGTGTGAAAGCACTGTTAGAACTGAGATCAGTGTTTCTTTTCTCAGTACAAGCTTTACTTTGAATGATAATCGCGTTCTTTCGAAAGTTTATTAATTTCACGAAAGCTTTAGTAAGGAATGCACATGCTTTTCTTTGTAATGACAAGCAGTTGTTTGCTACATGTGAAAGCACTGTTAGACTTTCAATCAGTGTTCCTTTTCTCAGTACAAGCTTTACTTTGAAAGATAATCGCGTTCATACGAAAGTTTATTAATTTCACGAAAGCTTTAGTAAGAAACGCACATGGGCTTCTTTGTAAAGACAAGCAGTGGTTTGCTCCGTGTGAAAGCACTGTTAGAACTGAGATCAGTGTTCCTTTTCTCAGTACAAGCTTTACTTTGAAAGATAATCGCGTTCTTTCCAAAGTTTATTAATTTCACGAAAGCTTTACTAAGAAACGCACATGCGTTTCTATGTAAAGAAAGCAGTGTTTTTCTACGTGTGAAAGCACTGTTTGAACTGAGATCAGTGTTTCTTTTCTCAGTACAAGCTTTACTTTGAAAGATAATCACGTTCTTTTGAAAGTTTATTAATTTCACGAAAGCTTTAGTAAGAAACGCACATGGGCTTCTTTGTAAAGACAAGCAGTGGTTTGCTCCGTGTGAAAGCACTGTTAGAACTGAGATCAGTGTTCCTTTTCGCAGTACAAGCTGTACTTTGAAAGATAATTGCGTTCATTCGAAAGTTTATTAATTACAAGAAAGCTTTAGTAAGAAAGGCACAAGCGTTTCTTTGTAACGACAAGCAGTGGTTTGCTACGTGTGAAAGAACTGTTTGAACTGAGATCAGTGTTTCTTTTCTCAGTACATGCTTTACTTTGAAAGATAATCGCGTTCTTTCGAAACTTTATTAATTTCACGAAAGCTTTATTAAGAAAGGCACATGTGTTTCTTTGTAATGACAAGCAGTGGTTTGCTACGTGTGAAAGCACTGTTAGAATTTCAATAAGTCTTCCTTTTCTTAGTACAAGCTTTACTTTTAAAGATAATCGCGTTCTTTCGAATGTTTATTAATTTCACGAAAGCTTTAGTAAGAAACGCTCATACGTTTATTTGTAAAGACAAGCAGTGGTTTGCTACATGTGAAAGCACTGTTAGAACTGAGATCAGTGTTTCTTTTCTCAGTACAAGCTTTACTTTGAATGATAATCGCGTTCTTTTGAAAGTTTATTAATTTCACGAAAGCTTTAGTAAGAAATGCACATGCTTTTCTTTGTAACGACAAGCAGTCATTTGCTACATGTGAAAGCACTGTTAGAACTTAGATCAGTGTTCCTTTTCTCAGTACAAGCTTTACTTTGAAAGATAATCGCGTTCTTTCCAAAGTTTATTAATTTCACTAAAGCTTTAGTAAGAAATGCACATGGGTTTCTTTGGAAAGACAACCAGTAGTTGGCTACGTTTGAAAGCACTGTTAGACTTTCAGTCAGTGTTCCTTTTCTCAGAACATGCTTTACATTGAAAGATAATCGCGTTCTTACGAAAGTTTATTAATTTCACGAAAGCTTTAGTAAGAAACGCACATGGGCTTCTTTGTAAAGACAAGCAGTGGTTTGCTCCGTGTGAAAGCACTGTTAGAACTGAGATCAGTGTTCCTTTTCTCAGTACAGGCTTTACTTTGAAAGATAAATGCGTTCTTTCGAAAGATTATTAATTTCACGAAAGTTTTAGTAAGAAACGAACATGGGCTTCTTTGTCAAGACAAGCAGTGGTTTGCTCCGTGTCAAAGCACTCATAGAACTGAGATCAGTGTTCCCTTTCTTAGTACAAGCTTTACTTTGAAAGATAATCGCTTTCTTTCAAAAGATTATAAATTTCAGGAAAGCTTTAGTAAGAAACGCACATGCGTTTCTTTGTAAAGACAAGCAGTGGTTTGGTACGTGTGAAAGCACTGTTTGAACTGAGATTAGTGATTGTTTTCTCAGTACAAGCTTTACTTTGAAAGATAATCGCGTTCTTACGAAAGTTTATTAATTTCACGAAAGGTTTAGAAAGAAACGCACATGGGCTTCTTTGTAAAGACAAGCAGTGGTTTGCTCCATGTGAAAGCACTGTTAGAACTGAGATCAGTGTTCCCTTTCTCAGTACAAGCTTTACTTTGAAAGATAATCACGTTCTTTCCAAAGTTTATTAATTTCACGAAAGCTTTACTAAGAAACGCACATGCGTTTCTATGTAAAGCCAAGCAGTGTTTTTCTACGTGTGAAAGCACTGTTTGAACTGAGATCAGTGTTTCTTTTCTCAGTACAAGCTTTACTTTGAAAGATAATCGCGTTCTTTCGAAAGTTTATTAAGTTCACGAAAGCTTTAGTAAGAAAGGCACATGCGTTTCTTTGTAACGACAAGCAGTGGTTTGCTACATGTGAAAGCACTGTTAGAACTTAGATCAGTGTTCCTTTTCTCAGTACAAGCTTTACTTTGAAAGATAATCGCGTTCTCTCCAAAGTTTATTAATTACACTAAAGCTTTAGTAAGAAATGCACATGGGTTTCTTTGGAAAGACAAGCAGTGGTTTGCTACGTGTGAAAGCACTGTTAGACTTTCAATCAGTGTTCCTTTTCTCAGAACAAGCTTTAAATTGAAAGATAATCGCGTTCTTACGAAAGTTTATTAAATTCACAAAAGCTTTAGTAAGAAAGGCACATGCGTTTCTTTGTAACGACAAGCAGTTGTTTGCTCCGTGGGAAACTGTTAGAACTGAGATCAGTGTTCCCTTTCTCAGTACAAGCTTTACTTTAAAAGATAATCGCATTCTTTCCAAAGTTTATTAATTTCACTAAAGCTTTAGTAAGAAATGCACATGGGTTTCTTTGGAAAGACAAGCAGTGGTTTGCTCCATGTGAAAGCACTGTTAGAACTGAGATCAGTGTTCCTTTTCGCAGTACAACCTTTACTTTGAATGATAATTGCGTTCATTCGAAAGTTTATTAATTTCAAGAAAGCTTTAGTAAGAAAGGCACAAGCCTTTCTTTGTAACGACAAACAGTGGTTTGCTACGTGTGAAAGAACTGTTTGAACTGAGATCACTGTTTCTTTTCTCAGTACATGCTTTACTTTGAAAGATAATCGCGTTCTTTCGAAACTTTATTAATTTCACGAAAGCTTTATTAAGAAAGGCACATGTGTTTCTTTGTAATGACAAGCAGTGGTTTGGTACGTGTGAAAGCACTGTTTGAACTGAGATCAGTGTTTCTTTTCTCAGTACAAGCTTTACTTTGAAAGATAATCGCGTTCTTTCCAAAATTTATTAATTTCAAGAAAGCTTTAGTAAGAAACGCACATGGGTTTCTTTAAAAAGACAAGCTGTGGTTTGCTACGTGTGAAAGCACTGATAGAATTTCAATAAGGCTTTCTTTTCTCAGTACAAGCTCTAATTTGAAAGATAATCGCGTTCTTTTCAAAGTTTATTAATTTCACGAAAGCTTTACTAAGAAACGCAAATGCGTTTCTTTGTAAAGACAAGCAGTTTTTCTACGTGTGAAAGCACTGTTAGAACTGAGATCAGTGTTTCTTTTCTCAGTACAAGCTTTACTTTGAATGATAATCGCGTTCTTTCGAAAGTTTATTAATTTCACGAAAGCTTTAGTAAGGAATGCACATGCTTTTCTTTGTAATGACAAGCAGTTGTTTGCTACATGTGAAAGCACTGTTAGACTTTCAATCAGTGTTCCTTTTCTCAGTACAAGCTTTACTTTGAAAGATAATCGCGTTCATACGAAAGTTTATTAATTTCACGAAAGCTTTAGTAAGAAACGCACATGGGCTTCTTTGTAAAGACAAGCAGTGGTTTGCTCCGTGTGAAAGCACTGTTAGAACTGAGATCAGTGTTCCTTTTCTCAGTACAAGCTTTACTTTGAAAGATAATCGCGTTCTTTCCAAAGTTTATTAATTTCACGAAAGCTTTACTAAGAAACGCACATGCGTTTCTATGTAAAGAAAGCAGTGTTTTTCTACGTGTGAAAGCACTGTTTGAACTGAGATCAGTGTTTCTTTTCTCAGTACAAGCTTTACTTTGAAAGATAATCACGTTCTTTTGAAAGTTTATTAATTTCACGAAAGCTTTAGTAAGAAACGCACATGGGCTTCTTTGTAAAGACAAGCAGTGGTTTGCTCCGTGTGAAAGCACTGTTAGAACTGAGATCAGTGTTCCTTTTCGCAGTACAAGCTGTACTTTGAAAGATAATTGCGTTCATTCGAAAGTTTATTAATTACAAGAAAGCTTTAGTAAGAAAGGCACAAGCGTTTCTTTGTAACGACAAGCAGTGGTTTGCTACGTGTGAAAGAACTGTTTGAACTGAGATCAGTGTTTCTTTTCTCAGTACATGCTTTACTTTGAAAGATAATCGCGTTCTTTCGAAACTTTATTAATTTCACGAAAGCTTTATTAAGAAAGGCACATGTGTTTCTTTGTAATGACAAGCAGTGGTTTGCTACGTGTGAAAGCACTGTTAGAATTTCAATAAGTCTTCCTTTTCTTAGTACAAGCTTTACTTTTAAAGATAATCGCGTTCTTTCGAATGTTTATTAATTTCACGAAAGCTTTAGTAAGAAACGCTCATACGTTTATTTGTAAAGACAAGCAGTGGTTTGCTACATGTGAAAGCACTGTTAGAACTGAGATCAGTGTTTCTTTTCTCAGTACAAGCTTTACTTTGAATGATAATCGCGTTCTTTTGAAAGTTTATTAATTTCACGAAAGCTTTAGTAAGAAATGCACATGCTTTTCTTTGTAACGACAAGCAGTCATTTGCTACATGTGAAAGCACTGTTAGAACTTAGATCAGTGTTCCTTTTCTCAGTACAAGCTTTACTTTGAAAGATAATCGCGTTCTTTCCAAAGTTTATTAATTTCACTAAAGCTTTAGTAAGAAATGCACATGGGTTTCTTTGGAAAGACAACCAGTAGTTGGCTACGTTTGAAAGCACTGTTAGACTTTCAGTCAGTGTTCCTTTTCTCAGAACATGCTTTACATTGAAAGATAATCGCGTTCTTACGAAAGTTTATTAATTTCACGAAAGCTTTAGTAAGAAACGCACATGGGCTTCTTTGTAAAGACAAGCAGTGGTTTGCTCCGTGTGAAAGCACTGTTAGAACTGAGATCAGTGTTCCTTTTCTCAGTACAGGCTTTACTTTGAAAGATAAATGCGTTCTTTCGAAAGATTATTAATTTCACGAAAGTTTTAGTAAGAAACGAACATGGGCTTCTTTGTCAAGACAAGCAGTGGTTTGCTCCGTGTCAAAGCACTCATAGAACTGAGATCAGTGTTCCCTTTCTTAGTACAAGCTTTACTTTGAAAGATAATCGCTTTCTTTCAAAAGATTATAAATTTCAGGAAAGCTTTAGTAAGAAACGCACATGCGTTTCTTTGTAAAGACAAGCAGTGGTTTGGTACGTGTGAAAGCACTGTTTGAACTGAGATTAGTGATTGTTTTCTCAGTACAAGCTTTACTTTGAAAGATAATCGCGTTCTTACGAAAGTTTATTAATTTCACGAAAGGTTTAGAAAGAAACGCACATGGGCTTCTTTGTAAAGACAAGCAGTGGTTTGCTCCATGTGAAAGCACTGTTAGAACTGAGATCAGTGTTCCCTTTCTCAGTACAAGCTTTACTTTGAAAGATAATCACGTTCTTTCCAAAGTTTATTAATTTCACGAAAGCTTTACTAAGAAACGCACATGCGTTTCTATGTAAAGCCAAGCAGTGTTTTTCTACGTGTGAAAGCACTGTTTGAACTGAGATCAGTGTTTCTTTTCTCAGTACAAGCTTTACTTTGAAAGATAATCGCGTTCTTTCGAAAGTTTATTAAGTTCACGAAAGCTTTAGTAAGAAAGGCACATGCGTTTCTTTGTAACGACAAGCAGTGGTTTGCTACATGTGAAAGCACTGTTAGAACTTAGATCAGTGTTCCTTTTCTCAGTACAAGCTTTACTTTGAAAGATAATCGCGTTCTCTCCAAAGTTTATTAATTACACTAAAGCTTTAGTAAGAAATGCACATGGGTTTCTTTGGAAAGACAAGCAGTGGTTTGCTACGTGTGAAAGCACTGTTAGACTTTCAATCAGTGTTCCTTTTCTCAGAACAAGCTTTAAATTGAAAGATAATCGCGTTCTTACGAAAGTTTATTAAATTCACAAAAGCTTTAGTAAGAAAGGCACATGCGTTTCTTTGTAACGACAAGCAGTTGTTTGCTCCGTGGGAAACTGTTAGAACTGAGATCAGTGTTCCCTTTCTCAGTACAAGCTTTACTTTAAAAGATAATCGCATTCTTTCCAAAGTTTATTAATTTCACTAAAGCTTTAGTAAGAAATGCACATGGGTTTCTTTGGAAAGACAAGCAGTGGTTTGCTCCATGTGAAAGCACTGTTAGAACTGAGATCAGTGTTCCTTTTCGCAGTACAACCTTTACTTTGAATGATAATTGCGTTCATTCGAAAGTTTATTAATTTCAAGAAAGCTTTAGTAAGAAAGGCACAAGCCTTTCTTTGTAACGACAAACAGTGGTTTGCTACGTGTGAAAGAACTGTTTGAACTGAGATCAGTGTTTCTTTTCTCAGTACATGCTTTACTTTGAAAGATAATCGCGTTCTTTCGAAACTTTATTAATTTCACGAAAGCTTTATTAAGAAAGGCACATGTGTTTCTTTGTAATGACAAGCAGTGGTTTGGTACGTGTGAAAGCACTGTTTGAACTGAGATCAGTGTTTCTTTTCTCAGTACAAGCTTTACTTTGAAAGATAATCGCGTTCTTTCAAAACTTTATTAATTTCAAGAAAGCTTTAGTAAGAAACACACATGGGTTTCTTTGGAAAGACAAGCAGTGGTTTGCTACGTGTGAAAGTACTGTTAGAATTTCAATAAGTCTTCCTTTTCTCAGTACAAGCTTTAATTTGAAAGATAATCGCGTTCTTTCCAAAGGTTATTAATTTCTCGAAAGCTTTACTAATAAACGCACATGCGTTTCTTTGTAAAGACAAGCAGTGTTTTTCTACGTGTGAAAGCACTGTTTGAACTGAGATCAGTGTTTCTTTTCTCAGTACAAGCTTTACTTTGAAAGATAATCGCGTTCTTTCGAAAGTTTATTAATTTCACGAAAGCTTTAGTAAGAAATGCACATGCTTTTCTTTGTAACGACAAGCAGTTGTTTGCTACATGTGAAAGCACTGTTAGACTTTCAATCAGTGTTCCTTTTCTCAATACAAGCTTTAGTTTTAAAGATAATCGCGTTCTTACGAAAGTTTATTAATTTCACGAAAGCGTTAGTAAGAAACGCACATGGGCGTTTTTGTAAAGACAAGCAGTGGTTTGCTCCGTGTGAAAGCACTGTTAGAACTGAGATCAGTGTTCCCTTTCTCAGTACAAGCTTTACTTTGAAAGATAATCGCGTTCTTTCCAAAGTTTATTAATTTCACTAAAGCTTTAGTAAGAAAGCACATGGGTTTCTTTGGAAAGACAAGCAGTGGTTTGCCACATGTGAAAGCACTGTTAGAACTGAGATCAGTGTTTCTTTTCTCAGTACAAGCTTTACTTTGAATGATAATCGTGTTCTTTCGAAAGTTTATTAATATCACGAAAGCTTTAGTAAGAAACGCACATGGGTTTCTTTGTACAGACAAGCAGTGGTTTGCTACATGTGAAAGCACTGTTAGAACTGAGATCAGTGTTCCTTTTCTCAGTACAAGCTTTACTTTGAATGATAATCGCGTTCTTTTGAACGTTTATTAATTTCACGAAAGCTTTAGTAAGAAATGCACATGCTTTTCTTTGTAACGACAAGCAGTCGTTTGCTACATGTGAAAGCACTGTTAGAACTTAGATCAGTGTTCCTTTTCTCAGTACAAGCTTTACTTTGAAAGATAATCCCGTTCTTTCCAAAGTTTATTAATTTCACTAAAGCTTTAGTAAGAAATGCATATGGGTTTCTTTGGAAAGACAACCAGTGGTTTGCTACGTGTGAAAGCACTGTTAGACTTTCAATCAGTGTTCCTTTTCTCAGTACAAGCTTTACATTGAAAGATAATCGCGTTGTTACGAAAGTTTATTAATTTCACGAAAGCTTTAGTAAGAAACACACATGGGCTTCTTTGTAAAGACAAGCAGTGGTTTGCTCCGTATGAAAGCACTGTTAGAACTGAGATCAGTGTTCCTTTTCTCAGTACAATCTTTACTTTGAAAGATAATCGAGTTCTTTCGAAAGTTTATTAATTTCACGAAAGCTTTAGTAAGAAAGGCACATGCGTTTCTTTGTAACGACAAGCAGTGGTTTGCTACGTGTGAAAGCACTGTTTGAACTGAGATCAGTGTTTCTTTTCTCAGTACAAGCTTTACTTTGAAAGATAAACGCGTTCTTTCGAAAGTTTATTAATTTCACGAAAGCTTTATTAAGAAAGGTACATGCGTTTCTTTGTAATGACAAGCAGTGGTTTGGTACTTGTGAAAGCACTGTTTGAACTGAGATCAGTGTTTCTTTTCTCAGTACAAGCTTTACTTTGAAAGAAAAATGCGTTCTTTCGAAAGTTTATTAATTTCACGAAAGTTTTAGTAAGAAACGAACAGGGGCTTCTTTGTAAAGACAAGCAGTGGTTTGCTCCGTGTGAAAGCACTGTTAGAACTGAGATCAGTGTTCCCTTTCTTAGTACAAGCTTTACTTTGAAAGATAATCGCTTTCTTTCGAAAGATTATTAATTTCAAGAAAGCTTTAGTAAGAAACGCACATGCGTTTCTTTGTAACGACAAACAGTGGTTTGGTACGTGTGAAAGCACTGTTTGGACTGAGATCAGTGTTTCTTTTCTCAGTACAAGCTTTACTTTGAAAGATAATCGCGTTCTTTCCAAAATTTATTAATTTCAAGAAAGCTTTAGTAAGAAACGCACATGGGTTTCTTTGGAAAGAAAAGCAGTGGTTTGCTACGTGTGAAAGCACTGATAGAATTTCAATAAGGCTTTCTTTTCTCAGTACAAGCTCTAATTTGAAAGATAATCGCATTCTTTTCAAAGTTTATTAATTTCACGAAAGCTTTACTAAGAAACGCACATGCGTTTCTTTGTAAAGACAAGCAGTGTTTTTCTACGTGAGAAAGCACTGTTTGAACTGAGATCAGTGTTTCTTTTCTCAGTACAAGCTTTACTTTGAAAGATAATTGCGTTCTTTTGAAAGTTTTTTAATTTCACGAAAGCTTTAGGAAGAAACGAACATGGGTTTCTTTGTAAAGACAAGTAATGGTTTGCTACGTGTGAAAGCACTGTTAGAACTGAGATCAGTGTTTCTTTTCTCAGTACAAGCTTTACTTTGAATGATAATCGCGTTCTTTCGAAAGTTTATTAATTTCACGAAAGCTTTAGTAAGAAATGCACATGGGTTTCTTTGGAAAGACAACCAGTAGTTGGCTACGTTTGAAAGCACTGTTAGACTTTCAGTCAGTGTTCCTTTTCTCAGAACATGCTTTACATTGAAAGATAATCGCGTTCTTACGAAAGTTTATTAATTTCACGAAAGCTTTAGTAAGAAACGCACATGGGCTTCTTTGTAAAGACAAGCAGTGGTTTGCTCCGTGTGAAAGCACTGTTAGAACTGAGATCAGTGTTCCTTTTCTCAGTACAGGCTTTACTTTGAAAGATAAATGCGTTCTTTCGAAAGATTATTAATTTCACGAAAGTTTTAGTAAGAAACGAACATGGGCTTCTTTGTCAAGACAAGCAGTGGTTTGCTCCGTGTCAAAGCACTCATAGAACTGAGATCAGTGTTCCCTTTCTTAGTACAAGCTTTACTTTGAAAGATAATCGCTTTCTTTCAAAAGATTATAAATTTCAGGAAAGCTTTAGTAAGAAACGCACATGCGTTTCTTTGTAAAGACAAGCAGTGGTTTGGTACGTGTGAAAGCACTGTTTGAACTGAGATTAGTGATTGTTTTCTCAGTACAAGCTTTACTTTGAAAGATAATCGCGTTCTTACGAAAGTTTATTAATTTCACGAAAGGTTTAGAAAGAAACGCACATGGGCTTCTTTGTAAAGACAAGCAGTGGTTTGCTCCATGTGAAAGCACTGTTAGAACTGAGATCAGTGTTCCCTTTCTCAGTACAAGCTTTACTTTGAAAGATAATCACGTTCTTTCCAAAGTTTATTAATTTCACGAAAGCTTTACTAAGAAACGCACATGCGTTTCTATGTAAAGCCAAGCAGTGTTTTTCTACGTGTGAAAGCACTGTTTGAACTGAGATCAGTGTTTCTTTTCTCAGTACAAGCTTTACTTTGAAAGATAATCGCGTTCTTTCGAAAGTTTATTAATTTCACGAAAGCTTTAGTAAGAAAGGCACATGCGTTTCTTTGTAACGACAAGCAGTGGTTTGCTACATGTGAAAGCACTGTTAGAACTTAGATCAGTGTTCCTTTTCTCAGTACAAGCTTTACTTTGAAAGATAATCGCGTTCTCTCCAAAGTTTATTAATTACACTAAAGCTTTAGTAAGAAATGCACATGGGTTTCTTTGGAAAGACAAGCAGTGGTTTGCTACGTGTGAAAGCACTGTTAGACTTTCAATCAGTGTTCCTTTTCTCAGAACAAGCTTTAAATTGAAAGATAATCGCGTTCTTACGAAAGTTTATTAAATTCACAAAAGCTTTAGTAAGAAAGGCACATGCGTTTCTTTGTAACGACAAGCAGTTGTTTGCTCCGTGGGAAACTGTTAGAACTGAGATCAGTGTTCCCTTTCTCAGTACAAGCTTTACTTTAAAAGATAATCGCATTCTTTCCAAAGTTTATTAATTTCACTAAAGCTTTAGTAAGAAATGCACATGGGTTTCTTTGGAAAGACAAGCAGTGGTTTGCTCCATGTGAAAGCACTGTTAGAACTGAGATCAGTGTTCCTTTTCGCAGTACAACCTTTACTTTGAATGATAATTGCGTTCATTCGAAAGTTTATTAATTTCAAGAAAGCTTTAGTAAGAAAGGCACAAGCCTTTCTTTGTAACGACAAACAGTGGTTTGCTACGTGTGAAAGAACTGTTTGAACTGAGATCACTGTTTCTTTTCTCAGTACATGCTTTACTTTGAAAGATAATCGCGTTCTTTCGAAACTTTATTAATTTCACGAAAGCTTTATTAAGAAAGGCACATGTGTTTCTTTGTAATGACAAGCAGTGGTTTGGTACGTGTGAAAGCACTGTTTGAACTGAGATCAGTGTTTCTTTTCTCAGTACAAGCTTTACTTTGAAAGATAATCGCGTTCTTTCAAAACTTTATTAATTTCAAGAAAGCTTTAGTAAGAAACACACATGGGTTTCTTTGGAAAGACAAGCAGTGGTTTGCTACGTGTGAAAGTACTGTTAGAATTTCAATAAGTCTTCCTTTTCTCAGTACAAGCTTTAATTTGAAAGATAATCGCGTTCTTTCCAAAGGTTATTAATTTCTCGAAAGCTTTACTAATAAACGCACATGCGTTTCTTTGTAAAGACAAGCAGTGTTTTTCTACGTGTGAAAGCACTGTTTGAACTGAGATCAGTGTTTCTTTTCTCAGTACAAGCTTTACTTTGAAAGATAATCGCGTTCTTTCGAAAGTTTATTAATTTCACGAAAGCTTTAGTAAGAAATGCACATGCTTTTCTTTGTAATGACAAGCAGTGGTTTGGTACTTGTGAAAGCACTGTTTGAACTGAGATCAGTGTTTCTTTTCTCAGTACAAGCTTTACTTTGAAAGATAATTGCGTTCTTTTGAAAGTTTTTTAATTTCACGAAAGCTTTAGGAAGAAACGAACATGGGTTTCTTTGTAAAGACAAGTAATGGTTTGCTACGTGTGAAAGCACTGTTAGAACTGAGATCAGTGTTTCTTTTCTCAGTACAAGCTTTACTTTGAATGATAATCGCGTTCTTTCGAAAGTTTATTAATTTCACGAAAGCTTTAGTAAGAAATGCACATGCTTTTCTTTGTAATGACAAGCAGTTCTTTGCTACATGTGAAAGCACTGTTAGACTTTCAATCAGTGTTCCTTTTCTCAGTACAAGCTTTACTTTGAAAGATAATCGCGTTCTTACGAAAGTTTATTAATTTCACGAATGCTTTAGTAAGAAACGCACATGGGCTTCTTTGTAAAGACAAGCAGTGGTTTGCTCCGTGTGAAAGCACTGTTAGATCTGAGATCAGTGTTCCCTTTCTCAGTACAAGCTTTACTTTGAAAGATAATCGCGTTCTTTTGAAAGTTTTTTAATTTCACGAAAGCTTTAGGAAGAAACGAACATGGGTTTCTTTGTAAAGACAAGTAATGGTTTGCTACGTGTGAAAGCACTGTTAGAACTGAGATCAGTGTTTCTTTTCTCAGTACAAGCTTTACTTTGAATGATAATCGCGTTCTTTCGAAAGTTTATTAATTTCACGAAAGCTTTAGTAAGAAATGCACATGCTTTTCTTTGTAATGACAAGCAGTTGTTTGCTACATGTGAAAGCACTGTTAGACTTTCAATCAGTGTTCCTTTTCTCAGTACAAGCTTTACTTTGAAAGATAATCGCGTTCTTTCCAAAGTTTATTAATTTCACGAAAGCTTTAGTAAGAAATGCACATGCTATTCTTTGTAACGACAGGCAGTTGTTTGCTACATGTGAAAGCACTGTTAGACTTTCAATCAGTGTTCCTTTTCTCAGTACAAGCTTTACTTTTAAAGATAATCGCGTTCTTACGAAAGTTTATTAATTTCACGAAAGCGTTAGTAAGAAACGCACATGGGCGTTTTTGTAAAGACAAGCAGTGGTTTGCTCCGTGTGAAAGCACTGTTAGAACTGAGATCAGTGTTCCCTTTCTCAGTACAAGCTTTACTTTGAAAGATAATCGCGTTCTTTTGAAAGTTTTTTAATTTCACGAAAGCTTTAGGAAGAAACGAACATGGGTTTCTTTGTAAAGACAAGTAATGGTTTGCTACGTGTGAAAGCACTGTTAGAACTGAGATCAGTGTTTCTTTTCTCAGTACAAGCTTTACTTTGAATGATAATCGCGTTCTTTCGAAAGTTTATTAATTTCACGAAAGCTTTAGTAAGAAATGCACATGCTTTTCTTTGTAATGACAAGCAGTTGTTTGCTACATGTGAAAGCACTGTTAGACTTTCAATCAGTGTTCCTTTTCTCAGTACAAGCTTTACTTTGAAAGATAATCGCGTTCTTTCCAAAGTTTATTAATTTCACGAAAGCTTTAGTAAGAAATGCACATGCTATTCTTTGTAACGACAGGCAGTTGTTTGCTACATGTGAAAGCACTGTTAGACTTTCAATCAGTGTTCCTTTTCTCAGTACAAGCTTTACTTTTAAAGATAATCGCGTTCTTACGAAAGTTTATTAATTTCACGAAAGCGTTAGTAAGAAACGCACATGGGCGTTTTTGTAAAGACAAGCAGTGGTTTGCTCCGTGTGAAAGCACTGTTAGAACTGAGATCAGTGTTCCCTTTCTCAGTACAAGCTTTACTTTGAAAGATAATCACGTTCTTTCGAAAGATTATTAATTTCATGAAAGCTTTAGTAAGAAACGCTCATGAGTTTCTTTGAAAAGGCAAGCAGTGGTTTGCTACGTGTTAAAGCACTGTTAGAACTGAGATCAGGGTTCCTTTTCTCAGTACAAGCTTTACCTTGAAAGATAATCGCGTTCTTTCGAAAGTTTATTAATTTCACGAAAGCTTTAGTAAGAAACGCTCATGCGTTTATTTGTAAAGACAAGCAGTGGTTTGCTACATGTGAAAGCACTGTTAGAACTGAGATCAGTGTTTCTTTTCTCAGTACAAGCTTTACTTTGAATGATAATCGCGTTCTTTTGAAACTTTATTAATTTCACGAAAGCTTTAGTAAGAAATGCACATGCTTTTCTTTGTAACGACAAGCAGTCGTTTGCTACATGTGAAAGCACTGTTAGAACTTAGATCAGTGTTCCTTTTCTCAGTACAAGCTTTACTTTGAAAGATAATCGCGTTCTTTCCAAAGTTTATTAATTTCACTAAAGCTTTAGTAAGAAATGCAGATGGGTTTCTTTGGAAAGGCAACCAGTGGTTTGCTACGTGTGAAAGCACTGTTAGACTTTCAATCAGTGTTAATTTTCTCAGTACAAGCTTTACATTGAAAGATAATCACGTTCTTACGAAAGTTTATTAATTTCACGAAAGCTTTAGTAAGAAACGCACATGGGCTTCTTTGTAAAGACAAGCAGTGGTTTGCTCCGTATGAAAGCACTGTTAGCACTGAGATCAGTGTTCCTTTTCTCAGTACAAGCTTTACTTTGAAAGATAATCGAGTTCTTTCGAAACTTTATTAATTTCACAAAAGCTTTAGTAAGAAAGGCTCATGTATTTCTTTGTAACGACAAGCAGTGGTTTGCTACGTGTGAAAGCACTGTTTGAACTGAGATCAGTGTTTCTTTTCTCAGTACAAGCTTTACTTTGAAAGATAATCGCATTCTTTCGAAAGTTTATTAATTTCACGAAAGCTTTATTAAGAAAGGTACATGCGTTTCTTTGTAATGACAAGCAGTGGTTTGGTACGTGTGAAAGCACTGTTTGAACTGAGATCAGTGTTTCTTTTCTCAGTACATGCTTTACTTTGAAAGATAAATGCGTTCTTTCGAAAAATTATTAATTTCACGAAAGTTTTAGTAAGAAACGAACAGGGGCTTCTTTGTAAAGACAAGCAGTGGTTTGCTCCGTGTGAAAGCACTGTTAAACTGAGATCAGTGTTCCCTTTCTTAGTACGAGCTTTACTTTGAAAGATAATCGCGTTCTTTTGAAAGTTTATTAATTTCACGAAAGCTTTAGGAAGAAATGAACATGGGTTTCTTTGTAAAGACAAGTAATGGTTTGCTACGTTGAAGCACTGTTAGAACTGAGATCAGTGTTTCTTTTCTCAGTACAAGATTTACTTTGAATGATAATCGCGTTCTTTCGAAAGTTTATTAATTTCACGAAAGCTTTAGTAAGAAATGCACATGCTTTTCTTTGTAATGACAAGCAGTTGTTTGCTACATGTGAAAGCACTGTTAGACTTTCAATCAGTGTTCCTTTTCTCAGTACAAGCTTTACTTTGAAAGATAATCGCGTTCTTACCAAAGTTTATTAATTTCACGAATGCTTTAGTAAGAAACGCACATGGGCTTCTTTGTATAGACAAGCAGTGGTTTGCTCCGTGTGAAAGCACTGTTAGATCTGAGATCAGTGTTCCCTTTCTCAGTACAAGCTTTACTTTGAAAGATAATCGCGTTCTTTCCATAGTTTATTAATTTCACGAAAGCTTTACTAAGAAACGCACATGCGTTTCTATGTAAAGACAAGCAGTGTTTTTGTAAATGTGAAAGCACTGTTTGAACTGAGATCAGTGTTTCTTTTCTCAGTACAAGCTTTAATTTGAAAGATAATCGCGTTCTTTTGAAAGTTTATTAATTTCACGAAAGCGTTAGTAAGAAACGCACATGGGCGTTTCTGTAAAGACAAGCAGTGGTTTGCTACGTGTGAAAGCACTGTTAGAACTGAGATCAGTGTTCCTTTTCTCAGTACAAGCTTTACCTTGAAAGATAATCGCGTTCGTTCGAAAGTTTATTAATTTCACGAAAGCTTTAGTAAGAAACGCTCATGCGTTTATTTGTAACGACAAGCAGTGGTTTTCTGCGTGTGAAAGCACTGTTTGAACTGAGATCACTGTTCCTTTTCTCAGTACAATCTTTACTTTGAAAGATGATCGCGTTCTTTCCAAAGTTTATTAATTTCACTAAAGCTTTAGTAAGAAACGCTCATGGGTTTCTTTGTACAGACAAGCAGTGATTTGCTACATGTGAAAGCACTGTTAGAACTGAGATCAGTGTTTCTTTTCTCAGTACAAGCTTTACTTTGAATGATAATCGCGTTCTTTTGAAAGTTTATTAATTTCACGAAAGCTTTAGTAAGAAATGCACATGCTTTTCTTTTTAACGACAAGCAGTGTTTTGCTACGTGTGAAAGCACTGTTAGAACTTAGATCAGTGTTCCTTTTCTCACTACAAGCTTTACTTTGAAAGATAATCGCGTTCTTTCCAAAGTTTATTAATTTCACTAAAGCTTTAGTAAGAAATGCACATGGGTTTCTTTGGAAAGACAAGAAGTGGTTTGCTACATGTGAAAGCACTGTTAGACTTTCAATCAGTGTTCCTTTTCTCAGTACAAGCTTTACATTGAAAGATAATCACGTTCTTACGAAAGTTTATTAATTTCACGAAAGCTTTAGTAAGAAACGCACATGGGCTTCTTTGTAAAGACAAGCAGTGGTTTGCTACGTGTGAAAGCACTGTTTGAACTGAGATCAGTGTTTCTTTTCTCAGTACAAGCTTTACTTTGAAAGATAATCGCATTCTTTCGAAAGTTTATTAATTTCACGAAAGCTTTATTAAGAAAGGTACATGCGTTTCTTTGTAATGACAAGCAGTGGTTTGGTACGTGTGAAAGCACTGTTTGAACTGAGATCAGTGTTTCTTTTCTCAGTACAAGCTTTACTTTGAAAGATAATCGCGTTCTTTCCAAAGTTTATTAATTTCAAGAAAGCTTTAGTAAGAAACGCACATGGGTTTCTTTGGAAAGACAAGCAGTGGTTTGCTACGTGTGAAAGCACTGATAGAATTTCAATAAGTCTTCCTTTTCTCAGTACAAGATTTAATTTGAAAGATAATCGCGTTCTTTCCAAAGTTTATTAATTTCACGATAGCTTTACTAAGAAACGCAATGCCTTTCTTTGTAAATACAAGCAGTGTTTTTCTACGAGTGAAAGCACTGTTTGAACTGAGATCAGTGTTTCTTTTCTCAGTACAAGCTTTACTTTGAAAGATAATCGCGTTCATTTCAAAGTTTATTAATTTCACGAAAGCTTTAGTAAGAAACGCTCATGGGTTTCTTTGTAAAGACAAGTAATGGTTTGCTACGTGTGAAAGCACTGTTAGAACTGAGATCAGTGTTTCTTTTCTCTGTACAAGCTTTACTTTGAATGATAATCGCGTTCTTTCGAAAGTTTATTAATTTCACGAAAGCTTTTGTAAGAAATGCACATGCTTTTCCTTCTAACAACAAGCAGTTGTTTGCTACATGTGAAAGCACAGTTAGACTTTCAATCAGTGTTCCTTTCTCAGTACAATCTTTGCACTGAGATCAGTGTTCCTTTTCTCACTACAAGCTTTACTTTGAAAGATAGTCACGTTCTTTCTAAAGTTTATTAATTTCACGAAAGTTTTAGTAAGAAACGCACATACGTTTCTTTGTAAAGACAAGCAGTGGTTTGATACGTGTGAAAGCACTGTTTGAACTGAGATCAGTTTTCCTTTTCTCAGTACAATCTTTACTTTGAATGATGATCACGTTCTTTCCAAATTTTATTAATTTCCCAAAAGCTTTAGTAAGAAACGCACATTGGTTTCTTTGGAAAGACAAGCAGTGGTTTGCTACGTGTAAAAGCACTGTTTGAACTGAGATCAGTGCTTCTTTTCTCAGTACAAGCTTTACTTTGAATGATAATCGGTTCTTTGAAAGTTTATTCATTTCACGAAAGCTTTAGTTAGAAAGGCACATACGTTTCTTTGGAAAGACAAGCAGTGGTTTGGTACGTGTGAAAGCACTGTTTGAACTGAGATTAGTGATTGTTTTCTCAGTACAAGCTTTACTTTGAAAGATAATCGCGTTCTTACGAAAGTTTATTAATTTCACGAAAGGTTTAGAAAGAAACGCACATGGGCTTCTTTGTAAAGACAAGCAGTGGTTTGCTACGTGTGAAAGCACTGTTTGAACTGAGATCAGTGTTTCTTTTCTCAGTACAAGCTTTACTTTGAAAGATAATCGCATTCTTTCGAAAGTTTATTAATTTCACGAAAGCTTTATTAAGAAAGGTACATGCGTTTCTTTGTAATGACAAGCAGTGTTTTGGTACGTGTGAAAGCACTGTTTGAACTGAGATCAGTGTTTCTTTTCTCAGTACAAGCTTTACTTTGAAAGATAATCGCGTTCTTTCCAAAGTTTATTAATTTCAAGAAAGCTTTAGTAAGAAACGCACATGGGTTTCTTTGGAAAGACAAGCAGTGGTTTGCTACGTGTGAAAGCACTGATAGAATTTCAATAAGTCTTCCTTTTCTCAGTACAAGATTTAATTTGAAAGATAATCGCGTTCTTTCCAAAGTTTATTAATTTCACGATAGCTTTACTAAGAAACGCAATGCCTTTCTTTGTAAATACAAGCAGTGTTTTTCTACGAGTGAAAGCACTGTTTGAACTGAGATCAGTGTTTCTTTTCTCAGTACAAGCTTTACTTTGAAAGATAATCGCGTTCATTTGAAAGTTTATTAATTTCACGAAAGCTTTAGTAAGAAACGCTCATGGGTTTCTTTGTAAAGACAAGTAATGGTTTGCTACGTGTGAAAGCACTGTTAGAACTGAGATCAGTGTTTCTTTTCTCTGTACAAGCTTTACTTTGAATGATAATCGCGTTCTTTCGAAAGTTTATTAATTTCACGAAAGCTTTTGTAAGAAATGCACATGCTTTTCCTTCTAACAACAAGCAGTTGTTTGCTACATGTGAAAGCACAGTTAGACTTTCAATCAGTGTTCCTTTCTCAGTACAATCTTTGCACTGAGATCAGTGTTCCTTTTCTCACTACAAGCTTTACTTTGAAAGATAGTCACGTTCTTTCTAAAGTTTATTAATTTCACGAAAGTTTTAGTAAGAAACGCACATACGTTTCTTTGTAAAGACAAGCAGTGGTTTGATACGTGTGAAAGCACTGTTTGAACTGAGATCAGTTTTCCTTTTCTCAGTACAATCTTTACTTTGAATGATGATCACGTTCTTTCCAAATTTTATTAATTTCCCAAAAGCTTTAGTAAGAAACGCACATTGGTTTCTTTGGAAAGACAAGCAGTGGTTTGCTACGTGTAAAACCACTGTTTGAACTGAGATCAGTGCTTCTTTTCTCAGTACAAGCTTTACTTTGAATGATAATCGGTTCTTTGAAAGTTTATTCATTTCACGAAAGCTTTAGTTAGAAAGGCACATACGTTTCTTTGGAAAGACAAGCAGTGGTTTGCTACGTGTGAAAGCACTGTTAGAACTGAGATCAGTGTTCCTTTTCTCAATACAAACTTTACTTTGAAAGATAAACGTGTTGATTCGAAAGTTTATTAATTTTACGAAAGCTTTAGTAAGAAACGAAAATGGGCTTCTTTGTAAAGACAAGCAGTGGTTTGCTCCGTGTGAAAGCACTGTTAGAACTGAGATCAGTGTTCCCTTTCTCAGTACAAGCTTTACTTTGTAAGATAATCGCGTTCTTTCGAAAGTTTATTAATTTCAAGGAAGCTTTAGTAAAAAACGCACATGCGTTTTCTTGGAAAGACAAGCTTTGGTTTGCTACATGTGAAAGCACTGCTAGAACTGTGATCAGTGTTCCTTTTCTCAGTACAAGCTTTACTTTGAAATATAATCACGTTCTTTTGAAAGTTTATTAATTTCACGAAAGCTTTAGGAAGAAAGGCACATGCGTTTCTTTGGAAAGACAAGCAGTGGTATTCTATGTTTGCAAGCACTGTTAGAACTGAGATCAGTGTTCCTGTTCTCAGTACAAGCTTTACTTTGAAAGATAATCGCGTTCTTTCGAAAGTTTATTAATTTCACGAAAGCTTTATTAAGAAAGGCACATGCGTTTCTTTGTAAAGACAAGCAGTGGTTTTTTACGTGTGAAAGCACTGTTTGAACTGAGATCAGTGTTTCTTTTCTCAGTACAACCTTTACTTTGAAAGATAATCGCGTTCTTTCCATAGTTTATTAATTTCACGAAAGCTTTAGTAAGAAACGCACATGGGTTTCTTTGCAAAGACAAGCAGTGGTTTGATACGTTTGAAAGCACTTTTTGAACTGAGATCAGTGTTCCTTTTCTCAGTACAATCTTTACTTTGAAAGATAATCGCGTTCTTTCGAAAGTTTATTAATTTCACAAAAGCTTTAGTAAGAAACGCACATGGCTTTCTTTGGAAAGACAAGCACTGTTTTGCTACGTGTGAAAGCAATGTTAGAATTTCAATAAGTGTTCCTTTTCTCAGTACAAGCTTTAATTTGAAAGATAATCGCGTTCTTTCCAAAGATTATTAATTTCAAGAAAGCTTTAGTAAGAAAAGCACATGCGTTTTTTTGGAAAAACAATCTGTGGTTTGCTTCGTGTGAAAGCACTGTGTAACTGAGATCAGTGTTCCTTTTCTCAGTACAAGCTTTACTTTGAAAGATAATCGCGTTCTTTCGAAAGTTTATTAATTTCACGAAAGCTCTAGTAAGAAATGTACATGCGTTTCTTTGTAAAGACAAGCAGTTGTTTTCTACGTGTTAAAGCACTGTTTGAACTGAGATCAGTGTTTCTTTTCTCAGTACGAGCTTTACTTTGAAAGATAATCGCATTCTTTCCAAAGTTTATTAATTTCACGAAAGCTTTAGTAAGAAATGCACATGGGTTTCTTTGGAAAGTCAAGCAGTGGTTTGCTACATGTGAAAGCACTGTTAGAATTTCAATAAGTGTTCCTTTTCTCAGTACAACATTTACTTTGAATGATGATCGCGTTCTTTCGAAAGTTTTTTAATTTCACGAAAGCTTTAGTAAGAAATGCACATGCGTTTCTTACTAAAGACATGCAGTCGTTTGATATGTGTGAAATCACTCTTAGAACTGCGATCAATGTTCCTTTTCTCAGTACAAGCTTTACTTTGAAAGATAATCGCGTTCTTACGAAAGTTTATTAATTTCACGAAAGCTTTAGTAAGAAACGCACATGCGTTTCTTTGGAAAGACAAGCAGTGGTTTACTACGTGTGAAAGCACTGTTAGAACTGAGATCAGTTTTCCTTTCCTCAGTACAAGCTTTACTTTGAAAGATAATCGCGTTCTTTCCAGAGTATATTAATTTCAATAAATCTTTAGTAAGAAATGCACATGGGTTTCTTTGGAAAGACAAGCAGTGGTTTGCTACGTGTGAAAGCACTGTTAGACTTTCAATCAGTGTTCCTTTTCTCAGTACAAGCTTTACTTTGAAAGATAATCGCGTTCTTTCCAAAGATTATTAATTTCACGAAAGCTTTAGTAAGAAACGAACATGCGTTTTTTTGGAAAGACAATCTGTGTTTTGGTACGTGCGAAAGCACTGTTTAAACTGAGAGTAGTGTTTCTTTTCTCAGTACAAGCTTTACTTTGAAAGATAATCGCGTTCTTTCGAAAGTTTATTAATTTCAAGAAAGCTTTAGTAAAAAACGAACATTGGCTTCTTTGTAAAGAAAGCAGTGGTTTGCTCCGTGTGAAATCACTGTTAGAACTGAGATCAGTGTTCCCTTTCTTAGTACAAGCTTTACTTTGAAGGATAATATGGGTTCTTTCGAAAGTTTATTAATTTCACGAAACCTTTATTAAGAAAGGCACATGCGTTTCTTTGTAATGACAAGCATTGGTTTGGTACGTGGGAAAGCACTGTTTGAACTGAGATCAGTGTTTCTTTTCTCAGTACAAGCTTTACTTTGAAAGATAAACACGTTCTTTCGAAAGTTTATTAATTTCACGAAAGCTTTAGTAAGAAACGAACATGGGCTTCTTTGTAAAGACAAGCAGTGGTATGCTCTGCGTGAAAGCACTGTTAGACTTTCAATCAGTGTTCCTTTTCTCATTACACGCTCTACTTTGAAAGATAATCGCGTTCTTACGAAAGATTATTAATTTCACGAAAGCTTTAGTAAGAAACGAACATGGGCTTCTTTGTAAAGACAAGCAGTGGTTTGCTCCCTGTGAAAGCACTGTGAGAACTGAGATCAGTGTTCCCTTTCTTAGTACAAGCTTTACTTTGAAAGATAAACACGTTCTTTCGAAAGTTTATTAATTTCACGAAAGCTTTAGTAAGAAACGAACATGGGCTTCTTTGTAAAGACAAGCAGTGGTTTGCTCCGTGTGAAAGCACTGTTAGAACTGAGATCAGTGTTCCCTTTCTTAGTACAAGCTTTACTTTGAAAGATAATCGCGTTCTTTCGAAAGTTTATTAATTTCACGAAAGCTTTAGTAAGAAACGCTCATGCGTTTATTTGTAAAGACAAGCAGTGGTTTGCTACATGTGAAAGCACTGTTAGAACTGAGATCAGTGTTTCTTTTCTCAGTACAAGCTTTACTTTGAATGATAATCGCGTTCTTTTGAAACTTTATTAATTTCACGAAAGCTTTAGTAAGAAATGCACATGCTTTTCTTTGTAACGACAAGCAGTCGTTTGCTACATGTGAAAGCACTGTTAGAACTTAGATCAGTGTTCCTTTTCTCAGTACAAGCTTTACTTTGAAAGATAATCGCGTTCTTTCCAAAGTTTATTAATTTCACTAAAGCTTTAGTAAGAAATGCACATGGGTTTCTTTGGAAAGGCAACCAGTGGTTTGCTACGTGTGAAAGCACTGTTAGACTTTCAATCAGTGTTCCTTTTCTCAGTATAAGCTTTACATTGAAAGATAATCGCGTTCTTACGAAAGTTTATTAATTTCACGAAAGCTTTAGTAAGAAACGCACATGTGCTTCTTTGTAAAGACAAGCAGTGGTTTGCTCCGTATGAAAGCACTGTTAGCACTGAGATCAGTGTTCCTTTTCTCAGTACAAGCTTTACTTTGAAAGATAATCGAGTTCTTTCGAAACTTTATTAATTTCACAAAAGCTTTAGTAAGAAAGGCTCATGTATTTCTTTGTAACGACAAGCAGTGGTTTGCTACGTGTGAAAGCACTGTTTGAACTGAGATCAGTGTTTCTTTTCTCAGTACAAGCTTTACTTTGAAAGATAATCGCATTCTTTCGAAAGTTTATTAATTTCACGAAAGCTTTATTAAGAAAGGTACATGCGTTTCTTTGTAATGACAAGCAGTGGTTTGGTACGTGTGAAAGCACTGTTTGAACTGAGATCAGTGTTTCTTTTCTCAGTACATGCTTTACTTTGAAAGATAAATGCGTTCTTTCGAAAAATTATTAATTTCACGAAAGTTTTAGTAAGAAACGAACAGGGGCTTCTTTGTAAAGACAAGCAGTGGTTTGCTCCGTGTGAAAGCACTGTTAGAACTGAGATCAGTGTTCCCTTTTTTAGTACAAGCTTTACTTTGAAAGATAATCGCGTTCTTTTGAAAGTTTATTAATTTCACAAAAGCTTTAGGAAGAAACGAACATGGGTTTCTTTGTAAAGACAAGTAATGGTTTGCTACGTTGAAGCACTGTTAGAACTGAGATCAGTGTTTCTTTTCTCAGTACAAGCTTTACTTTGAATGATAATCGCGTTCTTTCGAAAGTTTATTAATTTCACGAAAGCTTTAGTAAGAAATGCACATGCTTTTCTTTGTAATGACAAGCAGTTGTTTGCTACATGTGAAAGCACTGTTAGACTTTCAATCAGTGTTCCTTTTCTCAGTACAAGCTTTACTTTGAAAGATAATCGCGTTCTTACGAAAGTTTATTAATTTCACGAATGCTTTAGTAAGAAACGCACATGGGCTTCTTTGTATAGACAAGCAGTGGTTTGCTCCGTGTGAAAGCACTGTTAGATCTGAGATCAGTGTTCCCTTTCTCAGTACAAGCTTTACTTTGAAAGATAATCGCGTTCTTTCCATAGTTTATTAATTTCACGAAAGCTTTACTAAGAAACGCACATGCGTTTCTATGTAAAGACAAGCAGTGTTTTTGTACATGTGAAAGCACTGTTTGAACTGAGATCAGTGTTTCTTTTCTCAGTACAAGCTTTAATTTGAAAGATAATCGCGTTCTTTTGAAAGTTTATTAATTTCACGAAAGCTTTAGTAAGAAACGCACATGGGTTTCTTTGTAAAGACAAGCAGTGGTTTGCTCCGTGTGAAAGTACTGTTAGAATTTCAATAAGTCTTCCTTTTCTCAGTACAAGCTTTAATTTGAAAGATAATCGCGTTCTTACGAAAGTTTATTAATTTCACGAAAGCGTTAGTAAGAAACGCACATGGGCGTTTCTGTAAAGACAAGCAGTGGTTTGCTACGTGTGAAAGCACTGTTAGAACTGAGATCAGTGTTCCTTTTCTCAGTACAAGCTTTACCTTGAAAGATAATCGCGTTCGTTCGAAAGTTTATTAATTTCACGAAAGCTTTAGTAAGAAACGCTCATGCGTTTATTTGTAACGACAAGCAGTGGTTTTCTGCGTGTGAAAGCACTGTTTGAACTGAGATCACTGTTCCTTTTCTCAGTACAATCTTTACTTTGAAAGATGATCGCGTTCTTTCCAAAGTTTATTAATTTCACTAAAGCTTTAGTAAGAAACGCTCATGGGTTTCTTTGTACAGACAAGCAGTGATTTGCTACATGTGAAAGCACTGTTAGAACTGAGATCAGTGTTTCTTTTCTCAGTACAAGCTTTACTTTGAATGATAATCGCGTTCTTTTGAAAGTTTATTAATTTCACGAAAGCTTTAGTAAGAAATGCACATGCTTTTCTTTTTAACGACAAGCAGTGTTTTGCTACGTGTGAAAGCACTGTTAGAACTTAGATCAGTGTTCCTTTTCTCACTACAAGCTTTACTTTGAAAGATAATCGCGTTCTTTCCAAAGTTTATTAATTTCACTAAAGCTTTAGTAAGAAATGCACATGGGTTTCTTTGGAAAGACAAGAAGTGGTTTGCTACATGTGAAAGCACTGTTAGACTTTCAATCAGTGTTCCTTTTCTCAGTACAAGCTTTACATTGAAAGATAATCACGTTCTTACGAAAGTTTATTAATTTCACGAAAGCTTTAGTAAGAAACGCACATGGGCTTCTTTGTAAAGACAAGCAGTGGTTTGCTACGTGTGAAAGCACTGTTTGAACTGAGATCAGTGTTTCTTTTCTCAGTACAAGCTTTACTTTGAAAGATAATCGCATTCTTTCGAAAGTTTATTAATTTCACGAAAGCTTTATTAAGAAAGGTACATGCGTTTCTTTGTAATGACAAGCAGTGGTTTGGTACGTGTGAAAGCACTGTTTGAACTGAGATCAGTGTTTCTTTTCTCAGTACAAGCTTTACTTTGAAAGATAATCGCGTTCTTTCCAAAGTTTATTAATTTCAAGAAAGCTTTAGTAAGAAACGCACATGGGTTTCTTTGGAAAGACAAGCAGTGGTTTGCTACGTGTGAAAGCACTGATAGAATTTCAATAAGTCTTCCTTTTCTCAGTACAAGATTTAATTTGAAAGATAATCGCGTTCTTTCCAAAGTTTATTAATTTCACGATAGCTTTACTAAGAAACGCAATGCCTTTCTTTGTAAATACAAGCAGTGTTTTTCTACGAGTGAAAGCACTGTTTGAACTGAGATCAGTGTTTCTTTTCTCAGTACAAGCTTTACTTTGAAAGATAATCGCGTTCATTTGAAAGTTTATTAATTTCACGAAAGCTTTAGTAAGAAACGCTCATGGGTTTCTTTGTAAAGACAAGTAATGGTTTGCTACGTGTGAAAGCACTGTTAGAACTGAGATCAGTGTTTCTTTTCTCTGTACAAGCTTTACTTTGAATGATAATCGCGTTCTTTCGAAAGTTTATTAATTTCACGAAAGCTTTTGTAAGAAATGCACATGCTTTTCCTTCTAACAACAAGCAGTTGTTTGCTACATGTGAAAGCACAGTTAGACTTTCAATCAGTGTTCCTTTCTCAGTACAATCTTTGCACTGAGATCAGTGTTCCTTTTCTCACTACAAGCTTTACTTTGAAAGATAGTCACGTTCTTTCTAAAGTTTATTAATTTCACGAAAGTTTTAGTAAGAAACGCACATACGTTTCTTTGTAAAGACAAGCAGTGGTTTGATACGTGTGAAAGCACTGTTTGAACTGAGATCAGTTTTCCTTTTCTCAGTACAATCTTTACTTTGAATGATGATCACGTTCTTTCCAAATTTTATTAATTTCCCAAAAGCTTTAGTAAGAAACGCACATTGGTTTCTTTGGAAAGACAAGCAGTGGTTTGCTACGTGTAAAAGCACTGTTTGAACTGAGATCAGTGCTTCTTTTCTCAGTACAAGCTTTACTTTGAATGATAATCGGTTCTTTGAAAGTTTATTCATTTCACGAAAGCTTTAGTTAGAAAGGCACATACGTTTCTTTGGAAAGACAAGCAGTGGTATTCTACGTTTGAAAGCACTGTTAGAACTGAGATCAGTGTTCCTGTTCTCAGTACAAGCTTTACTTTGAAAGATAATCGCGTTCTTTCGAAAGTTTATTAATTTCACGAAAGCTCTAGTAAGAAACGCACATGGGTTTCTTTGCAAAGACAAGCAGTGGTTTGCTACGTGTGAAAGCACTGTTAGAACTGAGATCAGTGTTCCTTTTCTCAATACAAACTTTACTTTGAAAGATAAACGTGTTGATTCGAAAGTTTATTAATTTTACGAAAGCTTTAGTAAGAAACGAAAATGGGCTTCTTTGTAAAGACAAGCAGTGGTTTGCTCCGTGTGAAAGCACTGTTAGAACTGAGATCAGTGTTCCCTTTCTCAGTACAAGCTTTACTTTGTAAGATAATCGCGTTCTTTCGAAAGTTTATGAATTTCAAGGAAGCTTTAGTAAAAAACGCACATGCGTTTTCTTGGAAAGACAAGCTTTGGTTTGCTACGTGTGAAAGCACTGCTAGAACTGTGATCAGTGTTCCTTTTCTCAGTACAAGCTTTACTTTGAAATATAATCACGTTCTTTTGAAAGTTTATTAATTTCACGAAAGCTTTAGGAAGAAAGGCACATGCGTTTCTTTGGAAAGACAAGCAGTGGTATTCTATGTTTGCAAGCACTGTTAGAACTGAGATCAGTGTTCCTGTTCTCAGTACAAGCTTTACTTTGAAAGATAATCGCGTTCTTTCGAAAGTTTATTAATTTCACGAGAGCTTTAGTAAGAAACGCACATGGGCTTCTTTGTAAAGACAAGCAGTGGTTTGCTCCGTGTGAAAGCACTGTTAGATCTGAGATCAGTGTTCCCTTTCTCAGTACAAGCTTTACTTTGAAAGATAATCGCGTTCTTTCCATAGTTTATTAATTTCACGAAAGCTTTACTAAGAAACGCACATGCGTTTCTATGTAAAGACAAGCAGTGTTTTTGTACATGTGAAAGCACTGTTTGAACTGAGATCAGTGTTTCTTTTCTCAGTACAAGCTTTAATTTGAAAGATAATCGCGTTCTTTTGAAAGTTTATTAATTTCACGAAAGCTTTAGTAAGAAACGCACATGGGTTTCTTTGTAAAGACAAGCAGTGGTTTGCTCTGTGTGAAAGTACTGTTAGAATTTCAATAAGTCTTCCTTTTCTCAGTACAAGCTTTAATTTGAAAGATAATCGCGTTCTTACGAAAGTTTATTAATTTCACGAAAGCGTTAGTAAGAAACGCACATGGGCGTTTCTGTAAAGACAAGCAGTGGTTTGCTACGTGTGAAAGCACTGTTAGAACTGAGATCAGTGTTCCTTTTCTCAGTACAAGCTTTACCTTGAAAGATAATCGCGTTCGTTCGAAAGTTTATTAATTTCACGAAAGCTTTAGTAAGAAACGCTCATGCGTTTATTTGTAACGACAAGCAGTGGTTTTCTGCGTGTGAAAGCACTGTTTGAACTGAGATCACTGTTCCTTTTCTCAGTACAATCTTTACTTTGAAAGATGATCGCGTTCTTTCCAATGTTCATTAATTTCACTAAAGCTTTAGTAAGAAACGCTCATGGGTTTCTTTGTACAGACAAGCAGTGATTTGCTACATGTGAAAGCACTGTTAGAACTGAGATCAGTGTTTCTTTTCTCAGTACAAGCTTTACTTTGAATGATAATCGCGTTCTTTTGAAAGTTTATTAATTTCACGAAAGCTTTAGTAAGAAATGCACATGCTTTTCTTTTTAACGACAAGCAGTGGTTTGCTACGTGTGAAAGCACTGTTAGAACTTAGATCAGTGTTCCTTTTCTCACTACAAGCTTTACTTTGAAAGATAGTCGCGTTCTTTCCAAAGTTTATTAATTTCACTAAAGCTTTAGTAAGAAATGCACATGGGTTTCTTTGGAAAGACAAGAAGTGGTTTGCTACATGTGAAAGCACTGTTAGACTTTCAATCAGTGTTCCTTTTCTCAGTACAAGCTTTACATTGAAAGATAATCGCGTTCTTACGAAAGTTTATTAATTTCACGAAAGCTTTAGTAAGAAACGCACATGGGCTTCTTTGTAAAGACAAGCAGTGGTTTGCTACGTGTGAAAGCACTGTTTGAACTGAGATCAGTGTTTCTTTTCTCAGTACAAGCTTTACTTTGAAAGATAATCGCATTCTTTCGAAAGTTTATTAATTTCACGAAAGCTTTATTAAGAAAGGTACATGCGTTTCTTTGTAATGACAAGCAGTGGTTTGGTACGTGTGAAAGCACTGTTTGAACTGAGATCAGTGTTTCTTTTCTCAGTACAAGCTTTACTTTGAAAGATAATCGCGTTCTTTCCAAAGTTTATTAATTTCAAGAAAGCTTTAGTAAGAAACGCACATGGGTTTCTTTGGAAAGACAAGCAGTGGTTTGCTACGTGTGAAAGCACTGATAGAATTTCAATAAGTCTTCCTTTTCTCAGTACAAGATTTAATTTGAAAGATAATCGCGTTCTTTCCAAAGTTTATTAATTTCACGATAGCTTTACTAAGAAACGCAATGCCTTTCTTTGTAAATACAAGCAGTGTTTTTCTACGAGTGAAAGCACTGTTTGAACTGAGATCAGTGTTTCTTTTCTCAGTACAAGCTTTACTTTGAAAGATAATCGCGTTCATTTGAAAGTTTATTAATTTCACGAAAGCTTTAGTAAGAAACGCTCATGGGTTTCTTTGTAAAGACAAGTAATGGTTTGCTACGTGTGAAAGCACTGTTAGAACTGAGATCAGTGTTTCTTTTCTCTGTACAAGCTTTACTTTGAATGATAATCGCGTTCTTTCGAAAGTTTATTAATTTCACGAAAGCTTTTGTAAGAAATGCACATGCTTTTCCTTCTAACAACAAGCAGTTGTTTGCTACATGTGAAAGCACAGTTAGACTTTCAATCAGTGTTCCTTTCTCAGTACAATCTTTGCACTGAGATCAGTGTTCCTTTTCTCACTACAAGCTTTACTTTGAAAGATAGTCACGTTCTTTCTAAAGTTTATTAATTTCACGAAAGTTTTAGTAAGAAACGCACATACGTTTCTTTGTAAAGACAAGCAGTGGTTTGATACGTGTGAAAGCACTGTTTGAACTGAGATCAGTTTTCCTTTTCTCAGTACAATCTTTACTTTGAATGATGATCACGTTCTTTCCAAATTTTATTAATTTCCCAAAAGCTTTAGTAAGAAACGCACATTGGTTTCTTTGGAAAGACAAGCAGTGGTTTGCTACGTGTAAAACCACTGTTTGAACTGAGATCAGTGCTTCTTTTCTCAGTACAAGCTTTACTTTGAATGATAATCGGTTCTTTGAAAGTTTATTCATTTCACGAAAGCTTTAGTTAGAAAGGCACATACGTTTCTTTGGAAAGACAAGCAGTGGTTTGCTACGTGTGAAAGCACTGTTAGAACTGAGATCAGTGTTCCTTTTCTCAATACAAACTTTACTTTGAAAGATAAACGTGTTGATTCGAAAGTTTATTAATTTTACGAAAGCTTTAGTAAGAAACGAAAATGGGCTTCTTTGTAAAGACAAGCAGTGGTTTGCTCCGTGTGAAAGCACTGTTAGAACTGAGATCAGTGTTCCCTTTCTCAGTACAAGCTTTACTTTGTAAGATAATCGCGTTCTTTCGAAAGTTTATTAATTTCAAGGAAGCTTTAGTAAAAAACGCACATGCGTTTTCTTGGAAAGACAAGCTTTGGTTTGCTACGTGTGAAAGCACTGCTAGAACTGTGATCAGTGTTCCTTTTCTCAGTACAAGCTTTACTTTGAAATATAATCACGTTCTTTTGAAAGTTTATTAATTTCACGAAAGCTTTAGGAAGAAAGGCACATGCGTTTCTTTGGAAAGACAAGCAGTGGTATTCTATGTTTGCAAGCACTGTAAGAACTGAGATCAGTGTTCCTGTTCTCAGTACAAGCTTTACTTTGAAAGATAATCGCGTTCTTTCGAAAGTTTATTAATTTCACGAAAGCTTTATTAAGAAAGGCACATGCGTTTCTTTGTAAAGACAAGCAGTGGTTTTTTACGTGTGAAAGCACTGTTTGAACTGAGATCAGTGTTTCTTTTCTCAGTACAACCTTTACTTTGAAAGATAATCGCGTTCTTTCCATAGTTTATTAATTTCACGAAAGCTTTAGTAAGAAACGCACATGGGTTTCTTTGCAAAGACAAGCAGTGGTTTGATACGTTTGAAAGCACTTTTTGAACTGAGATCAGTGTTCCTTTTCTCAGTACAATCTTTACTTTGAAAGATAATCGCGTTCTTTCGAAAGTTTATTAATTTCACAAAAGCTTTAGTAAGAAACGCACATGGCTTTCTTTGGAAAGACAAGCACTGTTTTGCTACGTGTGAAAGCAATGTTAGAATTTCAATAAGTGTTCCTTTTCTCAGTACAAGCTTTAATTTGAAAGATAATCGCGTTCTTTCCAAAGATTATTAATTTCAAGAAAGCTTTAGTAAGAAAAGCACATGCGTTTTTTTGGAAAAACAATCTGTGGTTTGCTTCGTGTGAAAGCACTGTGTAACTGAGATCAGTGTTCCTTTTCTCAGTACAAGCTTTACTTTGAAAGATAATCGCGTTCTTTCGAAAGTTTATTAATTTCACGAAAGCTCTAGTAAGAAATGTACATGCGTTTCTTTGTAAAGACAAGCAGTTGTTTTCTACGTGTTAAAGCACTGTTTGAACTGAGATCAGTGTTTCTTTTCTCAGTACGAGCTTTACTTTGAAAGATAATCGCATTCTTTCCAAAGTTTATTAATTTCACGAAAGCTTTAGTAAGAAATGCACATGGGTTTCTTTGGAAAGACAAGCAGTGGTTTGCTACATGTGAAAGCACTGTTAGAATTTCAATAAGTGTTCCTTTTCTCAGTACAACATTTACTTTGAATGATGATCGCGTTCTTTCGAAAGTTTTTTAATTTCACGAAAGCTTTAGTAAGAAATGCACATGCGTTTCTTACTAAAGACATGCAGTCGTTTGATATGTGTGAAATCACTCTTAGAACTGCGATCAATGTTCCTTTTCTCAGTACAAGCTTTACTTAGAAAGATAATCGCGTTCTTACGAAAGTTTATTAATTTCACGAAAGCTTTAGTAAGAAACGCACATGCGTTTCTTTGGAAAGACAAGCAGTGGTTTACTACGTGTGAAAGCACTGTTAGAACTGAGATCAGTTTTCCTTTCCTCAGTACAAGCTTTACTTTGAAAGATAATCGCGTTCTTTCCAGAGTATATTAATTTCAATAAATCTTTAGTAAGAAATGCACATGGGTTTCTTTGGAAAGACAAGCAGTGGTTTGCTACGTGTGAAAGCACTGTTAGACTTTCAATCAGTGTTCCATTTCTCAGTACAAGCTTTACTTTGAAAGATAATCACGTTCTTTCCAAAGATTATTAATTTCACGAAAGCTTTAGTAAGAAACGAACATGCGTTTTTTTGGAAAGACAATCTGTGTTTTGGTACGTGCGAAAGCACTGTTTAAACTGAGAGTAGTGTTTCTTTTCTCAGTACAAGCTTTACTTTGAAAGATAATCGCGTTCTTTCGAAAGTTTATTAATTTCAAGAAAGCTTTAGTAAAAAACGAACATGGGCTTCTTTGTAAAGAAAGCAGTGGTTTGCTCCGTGTGAAATCACTGTTAGAACTGAGATCAGTGTTCCCTTTCTTAGTACAAGCTTTACTTTGAAGGATAATATGGGTTCTTTCGAAAGTTTATTAATTTCACGAAACCTTTATTAAGAAAGGCACATGCGTTTCTTTGTAATGACAAGCATTGGTTTGGTAAGTGGGAAAGCACTGTTTGAACTGAGATCAGTGTTTTTTTTCTCAGTACAAGCTTTACTTTGAAAGATAAACACGTTCTTTCGAAAGTTTATTAATTTCACGAAAGCTTTAGTAAGAAACGAACATGGGCTTCTTTGTAAAGACAAGCAGTGGTATGCTCCGCGTGAAAGCACTGTTAGACTTTCAATCAGTGTTCCTTTTCTCATTACACGCTCTACTTTGAAAGATAATCGCGTTCTTACGAAAGATTATTAATTTCACGAAAGCTTTAGTAAGAAACGAACATGGGCTTCTTTGTAAAGACAAGCAGTGGTTTGCTCCCTGTGAAAGCACTGTGAGAACTGAGATCAGTGTTCCCTTTCTTAGTACAAGCTTTACTTTGAATGATAATCGCTTTCTTTCGAAAGATTATTAATTTCACGATAGCTTTAGTAAGAAACGCTCATGCGTTTCTTTGTAACGACAAGCAGTGGTTTGCTACGTGTGAAAGCAATGTTTGAACTGAGATCAGAGTTTCTTTTCTCAGTACAAGCTTTACTTTGAAAGATAATCGTGTTCTTTCAAAAGTTTATTAATTTCACGAAAGCTTTATTAAGAAAGGCACATGGGTTTCTTAGGGAAGACAAGCAGTGGTTTGCTACGTGTGAAAGCACTGTTAGAATTTTATAAGTGTTCCTTTTCCCAGTACAAGCTTTAATTTGAAAGATAATCACGTTCTTTCGAAAGTATATTAATTTCACGAAAGCTTTAGTAAGAAACGCACATGCGTTTCTTTGTAAAGTCATGCAGTTGTTTGCTACATGTCAACACTGTTAGACTTTCAATCAGTGTTCCTTTTCTCAGTACAAGCTTTACTTTGAAAGATAATAGCGTTCTTATGAAAGTTTATTAATTTCACGAAAGCTTTAGTAAGAAACAAACATGGGGTTCTTTGTATAGACAAGCAGTGGTTTGCTCCGTGTGAAAGCACTGTTTGAACTGAGATCAATGTTTCTTTTCTCAGTAAAGCTTTACTTTGAAAGATAATCGCGTTCTTTCGAAAGTTTATTAATTTCACAAAAGCTTTATTAAGAAAGGCACATGCGTTTCTTTGTAATGACAAGCAGTGATTTGCTCCGTGTGAAAGCACTGTTAGAACTGATATCAGTGTTTCTTTTCTCAGTACAAGCTTACTTTGAAAGATAATCTCGTTGTTTCGAAAGTTTATTAATTTCACGAAACCTTTATTAAGAAAGGCACATGCGTTTCTTTGTAATGACAAGAAGTGGTTTGGTACGTGTGAAAGCACTGTTTGAACTGAGATCAGTGTTTCTTTTCTCAGTACAAGATTTACTTAGAAACATAAACGCGTTCTTTCGAAAGTTTATAATTTCACGAATGATTTAGTAAGAAACGAACATGAGCTTCTTTGTAAAGACAAGCAGTGGTTTGCTCCATTTGAAAGCACTGTTAGAACTGAGATCAGTGTTCCCTTTCTTAGTACAAGCTTTACTTTGAAAGATAATCGCTTTCTTTCGAAAGATTATTAATTTCAAGAAAGCTTTAGTAAGAAACGCACATGCGTTTCTTTGTAACGACAAGCAGTGGTTTGGTACGTGTGAAAGCACTGTTTGAACTGAGATCAGTGTTCCTTTTCTCAGTACAAGCTTTACTTTGAAAGATAATCGCGTTCTTTCGAAAGTTTATTAATTTCACGAAAGCTTTATTAAGAAAGGCACATGCGTTTCTTTGTAATGACAAGCAGTGGTTTGGTACGAGTAAAAGCACTGTTTGAACTGAGATCAGTGTTTCTTTTCTCAGTACAAGCTTTACTTTGAATGATGATCGCGTTCTTTCGAAAGTTTATTAATTTCACGAAAGCTTTAGTAAGAAATGCACATGCTTTTCTTTGTAACGACAAGCAGTGGTTTGCTACATGTGAAAGCACTGTTAGAACTTATGTCAGTGTTCCTTTTCTCAGTGCAAGCTTTACTTTGAAAGATAATCACGTTCTTTCCAAAGTTTATTAATTTCACTAAAGCTTTAGTAAGAAATGCAAAGGGTTTCTTTGGAATGACAAGCAGTGGTTTGCTACGTGGGAAAGCACTGTGAGACTTTCAATCAGTGTTCCTTTTCTCAGTACAAGCTTTACTTTGAAAGATAATCGAGTTCTTACGAAAGTTTATTAATTTCATGAAAGCTTTAGTAAACGCACATGGGCTTCTTTGTCAAGACATGAAGTGGTTTGCTCCGTTTGAAAGCACTGTTAGAACTGAGATCAGTGTTCCCTTCTCAGTACAAGCTTTACTTTGAAAGATAATCAGGGTCTTTCGAAAGATTATTAATTTCACGAAAGCTTTAGTAAGAAACGCTCATGGGTTTCTTTGTAACGACAAGCAGTGGTTTGCTACATGTGAAAGCACTGTTAGAAGTGAGATCAGTGTTCCTTTTCTCAGTACAAGCTTTACTTTGAAAGATAATCGCGTTCTTTCGAAAGTTTATTAATTTCACTAAAGCTTTAGTAAGAAATGCACATGGGTTTCTTTGGAAAGACAAGCAGTGGTTTGATACATGTGAAAGCACTGTTAGACTATAGATCAGTGTTCCTTTTCTCAGTACAAGCTTTACTTTGAAAGATAAACGCGTTCTTTTGAAAGTTTATTAATTTCACGAAAGCTTTAGTAAGAAACGCTCATGTGTTTCTTTGTAACGACAAGCAGTGGTTTGCTACGTGTGAAAGCACTGTTTGAACTGAGATCAGTGTTCCCTTTCTCAGTACAATTTTTACTTTGAAAGATAATCGCGTTCTTTCGAAAGTTTATTAATTTCACGAAAGCTTTAGTAAGAAAGGCACATGCGTTTCTTTGTAATGAAAAGCAGTGGTTTGCTACGTGTGAAAGCACTGTTTGAACTGAGATCAGTGTTTCTTTTCTCAGTACAAGCTTTACTTTGAAAGATAATCGCGTTCTTTCGAAAGTTTATTAATTTCACGAAAGCTTTATTAAGAAAGGCACATGCGTTTCTTTGTAATGACAAGCAGTGGTTTGGTACGTGTGAGAGCACGGTTTGAACAGAGATCAGTGTTTCTTTTCTCAGTACAAGCTTTACTTTGAAAGATAAACGCGTTCTTTCGAAAGTTTATTAAATTCACGAAAGCTTTAGTAAGAAACGAACATGGGCTTCTTTGTAAAGACAAGCAGTGGTTTGCTCCGTGTGAAAGCAGTGTTAGAACTCAGATCAGTGTTCCCTTTCTCAGTACCAGCTTTACTTCAAAAGATAATCGCTTTCTTTCGAAAGATTATTAATTTCACGAAAGCTTTAGTAAGAAAGGCTCATGCGTTTCTTTGTAAAGACAAGCAGTGGTTTGCTACATGTGAAAGCACTGTTTGAACTGAGATCAGTGTTTCTTTTCTCAGTACAAGTTTTACTTTGAAAGATAATCGCGTTCTTTCGAAAGTTTATTAATTTCACGAAAGCTTTATTAAGAAAGGCACATGCGTTTCTTTGTAATGACAAGCAGTGGTTTGGTACGTGTGAAATCACAGTTTGAACTGAGATCAGTGTTTCTTTTCTCAGTACAAGCTTTACTTTGAAAGATAAACGCGTTCTTTCAAAGATTATTAATTTCACGAAAGGTTTAGTAAGAAACAGCGTTTCTTTGTAACGACAAGCAGTGGTTTGCTACATGTGAAAGCACTGTTTGAAGTGAGATCAGTGTTTCTTTTCTCAGTACAAGCTTTACTTTGAAAGATAATCGTGTTCTTATGAAAGTTTTTTAATTTCACGAAAGCTTTTGTAAGAAAGGCACATGCGTTACTTTGTAACAAAAAGCAGTGGTTTGCTACGTGTGAAAGCACTGTTTGAACTGAGATCAATGTTTCTTTTCTCAGTACAAGCTTTACTTTGAAAGATAATCGCGTTCTTTCGAAAGTTTATTAATTTCACGAAAGCTTTATTAAGAAAGGCACTTGCGTTTCTTTGTTATGACAAGCAGTGGTTTGGTACATGTGAAAGCACTGTTTGAACAGAGATCAGTGTTTCTTTTCTCAGTACAAGCTTTACTTTGAAAGATAAATGCGTTCTTTCGAAGGTTTATTAATTTCACGAAAGCTTTAGTAAGAAACGAACATGGTCTTCTCTGTAAAGACAGGCATTGGTTTGCTCCGTGTGAAAGCACTGTTAGAACTGAGATCAGTGTTCCCTTTCTCAGTACCAGCTTTACTTTAAAACATAATCGCTTTCTTTCGAAAGATTATTAATTTCACGAAAGCTTTAGTAAGAAACGCTCTTGCGTTTCTTTGTAAAGACAAGCAGTGGTTTGCTACATGTGAAAGCACTGTTTGAACTGAGATCAGTGTTTCTTTTCTCAGTACAAGCTTTACTTTGAAAGATAAACGCGTTCTTTCGAAAGTTTATTAATTTCTTGAAAGCTTGATTAAGAAAGGCACATGCGTTTCTTTGTAATGACAAGCTGTGGTTTGGTACATGTGAAAGCACTGTTTGAACTGAGATCAGTGTTTCTTTTCTCCTTACAAGCTTTACTTTGAAAGATAAATTCGTTCTTTCGAAGGTTTATTAATTTCACGATAGCTTTAGTAAGAAACGAACATGGGCTTCTTTGTAAAGACAAGCAGTGGTTTGCTCCGTGTGAAAGCACTGTTAGAACTGAGATCAGTGTTCCCTTTCTCAGTACAAGCTTTACTTTGAAAGATAATCACGTTCTTTTGAACGATTATTAATTTCACGAAAGCTTTAGTAAGAAACGCACATGGGTTTCTTTGGAAAGCCAAGAAGTGGTTTTCTATGTGTGATAGCACTGTTTGAACTGAGATCAGTGTTCCTTTTCTCAGTACAAGCTTTACTTTGAAAGATAATCGCGTTCTTTCCAAAGTTTATTAATTTCACGTAAGCTTTAGTAAGAAACGATCATGCGTTTCTTTGTAACGACAAGCAGTGGTTTGCTTCGTGTGAAATGACTGTCTGAACTGAGATCAGTGTACCTTTTCTCAGTACAAGCTTTAATTTGAAAGATAATCGCGTTCTTTCGAAAGTTTATTAATTTCACGAAAGCTTTAGTAAGAAACGCACATACGTTTCTTTGTAAAGACCTGCAGTTGTTTGCTATGTGTGAAAGCACTGTTAGAACTTAGATCAGTGTTCCTTTAATCAGTACAAGCTTTACTTTGAAAGATAAACGCGTTCTTTTGAAAGTTTATTAATTTCACGAAAGCTTTAGTAAGAAACGCTCATGTGTTTCTTTGTAACGACAAGCAGTGGTTTGCTACGTGTGAAAGCACTGTTTGAACTGAGATCAGTGTTCCCTTTCTCAGTACAATTTTTACTTTGAAAGATAATCGCGTTCTTTCGAAAGTTTATTAATTTCACGATAGCTTTAGTAAGAAAGGCACATGCGTTTCTTTGTAATGAAAAGCAGTGGTTTGCTACGTGTGAAAGCACTGTTTGAACTGAGATCAGTGTTTCTTTTCTCAGTACAAGCTTTACTTTGAAAGATAATCGCGTTCTTTCGAAAGTTTATTAATTTCACGAAAGCTTTATTAAGAAAGGCACATGCGTTTTTTTGTAATGACAAGCAGTGGTTTGGTACGTGTGAAAGCACGGTTTGAACAGAGATCAGTGTTTCTTTTCTCAGTACAAGCTTTACTTTGAAAGATAAACGCGTTCTTTCGAAAGTTTATTAATTTCACGAAAGCTTTAGTAAGAAACGAACATGGGCTTCTTTGTAAAGACAAGCAGTGGTTTGCTCCATGTGAAAGCACTGTTAGAACTGAGATCAGTGTTCCCTTTCTCAGTACCAGCTTTACTTTAAAAGATAATCGCTTTCTTTCGAAAGATTATTAATTTCACGAAAGCTTTAGTAAGAAAGGCTCATGCGTTTCTTTGTAAAGACAAGCAGTGATTTGCTACATGTGAAAGCACTCTTTGAACTGAGATCAGTGTTTCTTTTCTCAGTACAAGCTTTACTTTGAAAGATAATCGCGTTCTTTCGAAAGTTTATTAATTTCACGAAAGCTTGATTAAGAAAGGCACATGCGTTTCTTTGTAATGACAAGCAGTGGTTTGGTACGTGTGAAATCACAGTTTGAACTGAGATCAGTGTTTTTTTTCTCAGTACAAGCTTTACTTTGAAAGATAAACGCGTTCTTTCAAAGATTATTAATTTCACGAAAGGTTTAGTAAGAAACAGCGTTTCTTTGTAATGACAAGCAGTGGTTTGCTACATGTGAAAGCACTGTTTGAAGTGAGATCAGTGTTTCTTTTCTCAGTACAAGCTTTACTTTGAAAGATAATCGTGTTCTTACGAAAGTTTTTTAATTTCACGAAAGCTTTAGTAAGAAAGGCACATGCGTTACTTTGTAACGAAAAGCAGTGGTTTGCTACGTGTGAAAGCACTGTTTGAACTGAGATCAATGTTTCTTTTCTCAGTACAAGCTTTACTTTGAAAGATAATCGCGTTCTTTCGAAAGTTTATTAATTTCACGAAAGCTTTATTAAGAAAGGCACATGCGTTTCTTTGTTATGACAAGCAGTGGTTTGGTACGTGTGAAAGCACTGTTTGAACAGAGATCAGTGTTTCTTTTCTCAGTACAAGCTTTACTTTGAAAGATAAATGCGTTCTTTCGAAGGTTTATTAATTTCACGAAAGCTTTAGTAAGAAACGAACATGGTCTTCTCTGTAAAGACAGGCAGTGGTTTGCTCCGTGTGAAAGCACTGTTAGAACTGACATCAGTGTTCCCTTTCTCAGTACCAGCTTTACTTTAAAACATAATCGCTTTCTTTCGAAAGATTATTAATTTCACGAAAGCTTTAGTAAGAAACGCTCATGCGTTTCTTTGTAAAGACAAGCAGTGGTTTGCTACATGTGAAAGCACTGTTTGAACTGAGATCAGTGTTTCTTTTCTCAGTACAAGCTTTACTTTGAAAGATAATCGCGTTCTTTCGAAAGTTTATTAATTTCTTGAAAGCTTGATTAAGAAAGGCACATGTGTTTCTTTGTAATGACAAGCTGTGGTTTGGTACATGTGAAAGCACTGTTTGAACTGAGATCAGTGTTTCTTTTCTCAGTACAAGCTTTACTTTGAAAGATAAATTCGTTCTTTCGACGGTTTATTAATTTCACGATAGCTTTAGTAAGAAACGAACATGGGCTTCTTTGTAAAGACAAGCAGTGGTTTGCTCCGTGTGAAAGCACTGTTAGAACTGAGATCAGTGTTCCCTTTCTCAGTACAAGCTTTACTTTGAAAGATAATCGCTTTCTTTCGAAAGATTATTAATTTCACGAAAGCTTTAGTAAGAAACGCTCACGCCTTTCTTTGTAACGACAAGCAGTGGTTTGCTCCGTATGAAAGCACTGTTAGAACTGAGATCAGTTTTCCTTTTCTCAGTACAAGCTTTACTTTGAAAGATAATCGCGTTCTTTCGAAAGTTTATTAATTTCACGAAAGCTTTAGTAAAAAAGGCACATGCGTTTCTTTGTAACGACAAGCAGTGGTTTGCTACGTGTTAAAGCACTGTTTTTTTTTTTACTTATTTATTTATTTTTATTCTTTTTTAATTAAAATTTCCACCTGCTCCCCATTTCCCATTTCCCTCCCCTCCTCCCAAATATTGCCCTCCCCCCACTTCCCTCCCTCTATCCCCACTCCTCTTCTCCTCCCCCCACTCCATTCCCCCTCTCTCTCGATACTGAAGAGCAGTCCAAATTCCCTGCCCTGCGGGAAGACCAAGGTCCTTCTATCTACGTCCAGAAAGGTGAGCGTCCAAACAGGCTAAGCTCCCACAAAGCCAGTTCATGTATTAGGATCGAAACCTAGTGCCATTGTCCTTGGCTTCTCATCAGTCTTCATTGACCGCCATGCTCAGAGAGTCCGGAATCAACCCATGCTTATTCAGTCCCAGACCAGCTGGCCTTGGTGGGCTCCCAATAAATCAGTTCCACTGTCACAGTGGGTGGGTGCATCCCTCGTGGTCCTGATTTTTTGCTCATGTTCTCCCTCCTTCTGCTCCTCATTTGGACCTTAAGAGCTCAGACCGTTGCTCCAAATTGAGACTCTGTCTCTACCTCGATCCATCGCCAGATGAAGGTTCTAAGGTGATATGCAAGATATTCATCAGTATAGGATAGGGTCATTTCAGGTTCCCTCTCCTTAGTTGCCCAAGGTACCAGCTGGGGACATAATCCTGGACACCTGCGAAACCCTCAAGAGTCAAGTCTCTTGCCCACCCTAAGATGGCTCCCTTAGATAGGATATATACTTTGCTGCTCCCGTATCCATCCTTCCTATATCCCAACCATCCCAATCCTCCGAGCTCCTCCCATCCTCCCCTTCTCATATTTCTCATCCCATTTCCCCTTTGCCCCATGCCACCTCACCCGCAAGTTCCCAGTTTTTGCCCTGGAATCTTGTCTACTTCCCCCTCTCCATGCGGAAGACTATATGATTTTCTTTGGGTTCACTTTCTTATTTAGCTTCTATAGGATCACACATTATATGCTTAATGTCTTTTATTTTATGGCTAGAAACCGATTATGAGTGAGTACATCCCATGTTCCTCTTTTTGAGTCTGGGATACCTCACTCAGGATAGTGTTTTCTATTTCCATCCATTTGCACGCAAAATTCGAGAAGTCATTGTTTTTTACTGCTGAGTAGTACTCTAATATGTATATATTCCACACTTTCTTCATCCATTCCTCCATTGAAGGGCATCTAGGTTGTTTCCAGGTTTTGGCTATTACAAACAATGCTGCTATGAACATAGTTGAACAGATACTTTTGTCATTTGATGTGGCATCTCTTGGGTATATTCCCAATAGTGGTATTACTGGATCTTGGGGTAGGTTGATCCCAAATTTCCTGAGAAATCGCCACACTGATTTCCAAAGTGGTTGCACAAGTTTGCATTCCCACCAGCAATGAATGAGTGTGCCTCTTTCTCCACAACCTCTCCAGCAAAGGCTATCATTGGTGTTCTTGATTTTAGCCGTTCTGACAGGTGTAAGACGGTATCTCAAAGTTGTTTTAATTTGCATTTCCCTTATCGCTAAGGAGGTTGAGCATGACCTTAGGTGTCTTTTGGCCATTTGAATTTCTTCTGTTGAGAATTCTCTGTTCAGATCAGTGCCCCATTTTTTATTGGGTTCATTAGCATTTTAAAGTTTAGTTTCTTGAGTTCTTTATATATTTTGGTGATCAGACCTTTGTCTGTTGCAGGGTTGGTGAAGATCTTCTCCCAGTCAGTGGGTTGCCTTTTTGTCTTAGTGACAGTGTCCTTTGCTTTACAGAAGCTACTCAGTTTCAGGAGGTCCCATTTATTCAATGTTGCCCTTAATGTCTGTGCTGCTGGGGATAAACGTAGGAAGTGATCTCCTGTACCCATATGTTGTAGAGTACTTCCAACTTTTTCTTCTATCAGGTTCAGTGTGTTCAGACTAATATTGAGGTCTTTAATCCATTTGGACTTGAGTTTTGTGCATGGTGATAGATATGGATCTATTTTCATTCTTCTACACGTTGACAACCAGTTCTGCCAGCACCATTTGTTGAAGATGCTCTCTTTTTTCCATTGAATACTTTTAGCTCCTTTATCAAAAATTAGGTGTTCATAAGTTTGTGGGTTAAAATCAGGGTCTTCTACTCGGTTCCATTGGTCGACTTCTCTGTTTTTATGCCAATACCAAACTGTTTTCAATACTGAGGCTCTGTAATAGAGTTTGAGGTCAGGGATGGTAATGCCTCCAGACGATCCTTTATTATATAAGATTGTTTTGGCTATCCTGGGTTTTTTGTTTCTCCATATAAAGTTGATTATTGTCCTCTCAAGATCTGTGAAGAATTTTGATGGGATTTTGATGGGGATTGCATTGAATCTATAAATTGCCCTTGGTAGAATTGCCATTTTTACTATGTTGATCCTCCCTATCCAAGAGCAAGGGAGATCCTTCCATTTTCTGGTATCCTCCTCAATTTCTTTCTTCATTGACTTAAAGTTCTTGTCAAATAGATCCTTTACTTCCTTGGTTAGGGTTACCCCAAGATATTTTATGCTATTTGTGGCTATCGTGAAGGGTGATGCTTCTCTGATTTCCATCTCTGCTTCCTTATCCTTTGTGTATAGGAGGGCAACTGATTTTTTGGAATTGATCTTGTATCCTGCAACGCTACTAAAGGTGTTTATCAGCTGAAGGAGTTCTTTGCTGGAGTTTTTGGGGTCGCTTATGTACACTATCATATCGTCTGCAAATAATGAAAGTTTAACTTCTTCCTTTCCGATTTGAATCCCTTTGATCCCCTTATGTTGTCTTATTGCTATTGCTAGAATTTCAAGCACTATATTAAAGAGGTATGGAGAGAGTGGACAACCTTGTCGTGTTCCTGATTTTAGTGGAATAGCTTTGAGTTTCTCTCCATTTAATTTGATGTTAGCTGACGGCTTGCTATAAATAGCTTTTATTATAGTTAGGAACGACCCTTTTATTCCTAATCTCTCTAAGACCTTTATCATAAAGGGATGTTGAATTTTGTCAAATGCTTTTTCAGCATCTAATGAAATGATCATATGGTTTTTTTCCTTTCAGTTTATTTATATGATGGATTACATTGATAGATTTTCGTATGTTGAACCAGCCCTGCATCTCTGGGATGAAGCCTACTTGATCATAATGGATAATTTTTCTGATGTGTTCTTGGATTCGGTTTGCCAGTATTTTATTGAGTATTTTTGCGTCGATGTTCATGAGTGAGATTGGCCTGTAGTTCTCTTTCTTGGTTGTGTCTTTGTGTGGTTTTGGTATCAGAGTAACTTCAGCTTCATAAAAGGAATTTGGCAATGACTTCTCTGTTTCAATATTGTGAAATACATTAAGGAGTATAGGTATTAGGTCTTCTTGGAAGTTCTGGTAGAATTCTGCATTGAAGCCATCTGGACCTGGGCTTTTTTTGGTGGGGAGGTTTTTTATAACAACTTCTAATTCTTCGCGACTAACAGGTCTATTTAGATTGTTCACCTGGTCCTGGTTTAACTTTGGTATATGGTACTTATCTAAAAAAGTGTCCATTTCTATAACATTTTCCAATTTTGTGGCATACAGATTTTTGTAGTAAGATCTAATGATTCTCTGAATTTCCTCTGAGTCTGTGGTTATGTCTCCCTTTTCGTTTCTGATTTTGTTAATTTGCGTATTCTCTCTCCGCCGTTTGATTAGTTTGGATAGGGGTTTATCAATCTTATTGATTTTCTCCATGAACCAGCTTTTTGTTTCATTGATTCTTTGGATTGTTTTCTGTGTTTCTATTTTGTTGATTTCAGCCCTCAATTTGATTATTTCCAGTCTTCTACTTCTCCTAGGTGAGTCTGCTTCTTTTTTTTCTAAAGCTTTCAGGTGGGCTATTAAGTCTCCAATGTGTGCTTTCTCCGTTTTCTTTAAGTGGGCACTTAATGCTATGAATTTTCCTCTTAGCACTGCTTTCATAGTGTCCCATAGGTTTGAGTATGTTGAGTCTTCGTTTTCATTGAATTCAAGAAAGACTTTAATTTCTTTCTTTATTTCTTCCTTGATCCAGGTGAGGTTCAGTAGTTGACTGTCCAGTTTCCATGAGTTCATAGGCTTTCTGGGGATAGCATTGTTGTTGAATTCTAACTTTAATCCATGGTGATCTGATAAGACACAGGTGGTTACCGATATTTTTTTGTAACTGTGTAAGTTTGCTTTGTTACCGAGTATGTGGTCTATTTTCGAGAAGGTTCCATGAGCTGCAGAGAAGAAGGTATATTCTTTCCTATTTGGGTGGAATGTTCTATAGATGTCTGTTAAGTCCATTTGATTCATTACCTCCCTTAATCCTCTTATTTCTCTGTTAGGTTTCTGTTTGATTGACCTGTCCATTGGTGAGAGAGGAGTGTTGAAATCTCCTACTATTAGTGTGTGTGGTTTGATGACTGCCTTGAGTTTTAGTAACGTTTCTTTTACATAAGTGGGTGCTTTTATATTAGGGGCATATATATTCAGGATTGAGATTTCATCCTGGTGAATTGTTCCTGTTATGAGTAAAAAATGTCCATCTCCATCTCTTTTGATTGATTTTAGTTTGAAGTCAACTTTCTTAGAAATTAGTATGGCCACGCCTGCTTGTTTCTTAGGTCCGTTTGCTTGATAAACCTTTTCCCAGCCCTTTACTCTGAGTAGATGTCTATCTTTGTGGTTGAGGTGTGTTTCTTGTAAGCAGCAGAATGTTGGATCCTGTTTTCGTATCCAATCTCTTAGCCTGTGCCTCTTTATAGGTGAGTTGAGTCCATTGATATTAAGTGATATTAATGACCAGTGGTTGTTAACTCCGGTCATTTTTCCTTTCTTTCTTTCTTTCCTTTGGTAGTAGAGTTTGTGTGTTTCCCTTCTTCAAGTTGTGCTGGTGAAGGGTCTTTAGATGTCTGAGTTATTGTGGGCATTGTTGGACTCCTTGGCTTGTGATTTTCCTTCAATTACTTTCTGAAGGGCTGGATTTGTGGCTACGTATTGTTTAAATTTGTTTTTATCCTGGAAAACTTTGTTTTCTCCATTTATAGTGAACGAAAGCTTGGCTGGGTATAGTAGTCTGGGCTTGCATCCATGGTCTCGTAGTTTCTGCAGTATATCTATCCAGGACCTTCTGGCTTTCATGGTTTCCATAGAGAAATCAGGTGTAAGTCTGATAGGTTTACCTTTATAGGTAACTTGACCTTTTTCCTTTGCAGCTCTTAATATTCTTTCTTTATTCTGTATGTTTTGTGTTTTGATTATTATATGACGAGGAGATGTTTTTTTTTGATCCAGTCGATTTGGTGTTCTGTATGCTTCTTGGACCTTCAAAGGAATATCTTTCTTAAGGTTGGGAAAGTTTTCTTCTATAATTTTATTAAATATATTTTCTGGACCATTGAGCTGTACTTCTTCTCCTTCTTCTATCCCTATTATTCTTAGGTTTGGTCTTTTTATTGTGTCCCAGATTTCCTGAATGTTTTGTGATGAGAATTTGTTGGTTATGCTGTTTTCTTTGATGAGAGTGTTTATTTTCTCTATGGTATCTTCAGTGTCTGAGATTCTTTCTTCTATCTCTTGTAATCTGTTGGTGGTACTTGTCTCTGTAGTTCCTGTTCGTTTATTCAAATTTTCCATCTCCATCCTTCCCTCGGTTTGTGTTTTCTTTATTATTTCCACTTCGTTCTTCAAGTCTTGAACCGTTTCCCTTACCTGTTTGATTACTTTTTTTTGTTTCTCTTGGTTTTCTTGGGTATCTTTGAGATATTTATTCATTTCCTCTACCTTTTTGTTTGTAATCTCTAATTGGTTGTGGCAGTTTTTCACCTCCTGTTTAAGGTCCTCTATTATTTTCATAAAATTCACTTTTGAGTCGAATTCTTCTAATTCTTCTGTATTAGGGTTTAGACTTCTCATTTCGGGATTCCTGGATCCTGGTGATGTCACGTTGCCTTTCAAGTTGTTGGGGGAATTCTTGCATTGGCGCCTGCCCATCTTTTCCTTCAAATGGAGCCAGGAGAGGCCTGATGTCTTGGACCAGTCTTTGCTGTGACTAACTCTCTAGGTGTATCTCCTCAGTGTAGGGGCAGGAACCGTTCCCTTCCAGGTGAACTCCTCAACACCAAAACATGGATGCGTGGTATTCCAATGACCCGCGTAAAGAAGGCCGAATGCAAGGGGTCGGGAGGGGTCCAGTAGAACACAGGCGACACTGCAGTACAAGCTGGAGGTGCCTGCGCTCCCTTTCGGGGGTTGCTGAGGCCTGCCCGCTGCTCTGGTTGGGTAGCCTTAGTGTAGGGGCGTTTGTGCTCTCTACCGGGACCGTCCGCCCCAGGATAGCACACACTCACCCGTCCCGATGAAACTTCTTGGCACCTACACAGGAACTCCTGGATGCCCCAATGAGCCAGGGACTAATGGAAGTAGGGCGCAGGCAGAGCAGGTCCAGCAGATCACAGCAGAGACTGCAGCCCCAGCAGCAGGGGCCCGCTTTCCCTGGCGGGGACCTTGAGGCCTGCCCTCTAGTCAGGGACTCACTGCTCCGGGTTGGTAGCCTTAGTGAAATGGCAGGAAACTGTTCCACAGCTAAGGACCTTGCAGACAAGGCAGGTTTGGGGGTGGGGGTGGGGGCGGGTGTGTAGGAGAGCAAGCCCTGCAGCAGGAGCTGGGGGAGGGGTATTTGTGCTCTCTACCTGGACAGTCCGCCCCAGGATAGCACACACTCACCCATCCCGATGAAACTTCTCGGCACCTACACAGGAACTCCTGGATGCCCCAATGAGCCAGGGACTAATGGAAGTAGGGCGCAGGCAGAGCAGGTCCAGCAGATCACAGCAGAGACTGCAGCCCCAGCAGCAAGGGCCCGCTTTCCCTGGCGGGGACCTTGAGGCCTGCCCTCTGGTCAGGGACTCACTGCTCTGGGTTGGTAGCCTTAGTGAAATCTGAAAGCAGTGTTTGAACTGAGATCAATGTTTCTTTTCTCAGTTCAAGCTTTAATTTGAAAGATAATCGCGTTCTTTCGAAAGTTTATTAATTTCACGAAAGCTTTAGTAAGAAACGCACATGCGTTTCTTTGTAAAGACATGCAGTTGTTTGCTATGTGTGAAAGCAATGTTAGAACTGAGATCAGTGTTCCTTTTCTCAGTACAAGCTTTATTTGAAAGATAATCACATTCTTTCCAAAGTTTATTAATTTCACTAAAGCTTTAGTAACAAATGCACATGGGTTTCTTTGGAAAGACAAGCAGTGGTTTGCTATGTGTGAAAGCACTGTTAGACTTTCAATCAGTGTTCCTTTTCTCGTACAAGCTTTACTTTGAAAGATAATCACGTTCTTACGAAAGTTTATTAATTTCACGAAAGCTTAAGTAAGAAACGCACATGGGCTTCTTTGTAAAGACAAGCAGTTGTTTGCTCCGAGTGAAAGCACTGTTAGAACTGAGATCAGTGTTCCCTTTCTCAGTACAAGCTTTACTTGAAAGATAATCACGTTCTTTTGAAAGATTATTAATTTCACGAAAGCTTTAGAAAGAAACGCACATGGGTTTCTTTGGAAAGACAAGCAGTGGTTTGCTACGTGTGAAAGCACTGTTAGAACTGAGATCAGTATTCCTTTTCTCAGCACAAGCTTTACTTTGAAAGATAATCGCGTTCTTTCGAAAGTTTATTAATTTCACGAAAGCTTTAGTATGAAACGCTCATGCGTTTCTTTGTAACGACAAGCAGTGGTTTGCTACGTGTGAAAGCACTGTTTGAACTGAGATCAGTGTTCCCTTTCTCAGTACAAGCTTTACTTTGAAAGATAAACGCGTTCTTTCGAAAGTTTATTAATTTCACGAAAGCTTTAGTAAGAAACGAACATGGGCTTCTTTGTAAAGACAAGCAGTGGTTTGCTCCGTGTGAAAGCAATGTTAGAACTGAGATCAGCGTTCCCTTTCTCAGTACAAGCTTTACTTTGAAAGATAATCGCATTCTTTCGAAAGATTATTAATTTCACGAAAGCTTTAGTAAGAAACGCACATGGGTTTCTTTGGAAAGACAAGCAGTGGTTTGCTACGTATGAAAGCACTGTTAGAACTGAGGTCAGTGTTCCTTTTCTCAGTACAAGCTTTACTTTGAAAGATAATTGCGTTCTTTCAAAAGTTTATTAATTTGACGAAAGCTTTATTAAGAAAGGCACATGAGTTTCTTTGTAACGACAAGCAGTGGTTTGCTACGTGTCAAAGCACTGTTTGAACAGAGATCAGTGTTTTTTTTCAGTACAAGCTTTACTTTGAAAGATAATCGCATTCTTTCCAAAGTTTATTAATTTCACGAAAGCTTTACTAAGAAACGCACATGGGTTTCTTTGGAAAGACAAGCAGTGGTTTGCTACTTATGAAAGCACTGTTAGAATTTCAATAAGTGTTCCTTTTCTCAGTACAAGCTTTAATTTGAAAGATAATCGCGTTCTTTCGAAAGTTTATTAATTTCACGAAAGCTTTAGTAAGAAACGCAAATGCGTTTCTTTGTAAAGACATGCAGTTGTTTTCTATGTGTGAAAGCAATGTTAGAACGAGATCAGTGTTCCTTTTCTCAGTACAAGCTTTATTTGAAAGATAATCGCATTCTTTCCAAAGTTTATTAATTTCACTAAAGCTTTAGTAAGAAATGCACATGGGTTTCTTTGGAAAGACAAGCAGTGGTTTGCTACGTGTGAAAGCACTGTTAGACTTTCAATCAGTGTTCCTTTTCTCAGTACAAGCTTTACTTTGAAAGATAATCCCGTTCTTATGAAAGTTTATTAATTTCACGAAAGCTTTAGTAAGAAACGCACATGGGCTTCTTTGTAAAGACAAGCAGTTGTTTGCTCCGTGTGAAAGCACTGTTAGAACTGAGATGAGTGTTCCCTTTCTCAGTACAAGCTTTACTTGAAAGATAATCACGTTCTTTTGAAAGATTATTAATTTCATGAATGCTTTAGAAAGAAACGCACACGGGTTTCTTTGGAAAGACAAGCAGTGGTTGGCTACGTGTGAAAGCACTGTTAGAACTGAGATCAGTGTTCCTTTTCTCAGCACAAGCTTTACTTTGAAAGAGAACGCGTTCTTTAGAAAGTTTATTAATTTCACGAAAGCTTTAGTAAGAAATGCACATGGGTTTCTTTGGAAAGACAAGCACTGGTTTGCTACGTGTGAAAGCACTGTTAGAACTGAGATCAGTGTTCCTTTTCTCAGTACAAGCTTTACTTTGAAAGGTAATCGCGTTCTATCGAAAGTTTATTAATTTCACGAAAGCTTTAGTAAGAAACGCATCTGCGTTTCTTTGTAAAGACAAGCAGTGGTTTGCTCCGTGTGAAAGCACTGTTAGAACTGAGATCAGTGTTCCCTTTCTCACTACAAGCTTTACTTTGAAAGATGATCACGTTCTTTCGAAAGATTATTAATTTCACGAAAGCTTTAGTCAGAAAAGGCACATGGGTTTCTTTGGAAAGACAAGCAGTCGTTTCCTACGGGTGAAAGTACTGTTAGAACTGAGATCAGTGTTCCTTTTCTGAGTACAAGCTTTACTTTGAAAGATAATCACGTTCTTTCGAAAGTTTATTAATTTCACGAAAGCTTTAGCAAGAAAGGCGCATGCGTTTCTTTGTAACGTCCAGCAGTGGTTTGCTACGTGTGAAAGCACTGTTTGAACTGAGATCTGTGTTTTTTTTTCAGTACGAGCTTTACTTTGAAAGATAATTGCATTCTTTTGAAAGTTTATTAAATTCACGAAAGCTTTATTAAGAAAGGCACATGCGTTTCTTTGTAATGACAAGCAGTGGTTTGGTACGTGTGAAAGCACTGTTAGACTTTCAATCAGTGTTCCTTTTCTCAGTACAAGCTTTACTTTGAAAGATAATCGCGTTCTTTCGAAAGTTTATTAATTTCACGAAAGCTTTAGTAAGAAACGCTCATGCGTTTCTTTGGAAAGACAAGCACTGGTTTGCTACGTGTGAAAGCACTGTTAGAACTGAGATCAGTGTTTCTTTTCTCAGTACAAGCTTTACTTTGAAAGATAATCGCGTTCTTTCGAAAGTTTATTAATTTCACGAAAGCTTTAGTAAGAAACGCACCTGCGTTTCTTTGTAAAGACAAGCAGTGGTTTGCTCCGTGTGAAAGCACTGTTAGAACTGAGATCAGTGTTCCCTTTCTCAGTACAAGCTTTACTTTGAAAGATAATCACGTTCTTTCGAAAGATTATTAATTTCACGAAAGCTTTAGTAAGAAACGCACATGGGTTTTTTGGAAAGACAAGCAGTCGTTTGCTACGTGTGAAAGTACTGTTAGAACTGAGATCAGTGTTCCTTTTCTCAGTACAAGCTTTAATTTGAAAGATAATCGCGTTCTTTCGAAAGTTTATTAATTTCACGAAAGCTTTAGTAAGAAACGCTCATGCGTTTCTTTGTAACGTCCAGCAGTGGTTTGCTAAGTGTGAAAGCACTGTTTGAACTGAGATCACTGTTCCTTTTGTCATTACAAGCTTTACTTTGAAAGATTATCGCGTTCTTTGGAAGTTTATTAATTTCACGAAAGCTTTAGTAAGAAGGCACATGCGTTTCTTTGGAACGACAAGCAGTGGTTTGCTACATGTGAAAGCACTGTTTGAACTGAGATCAGTGTTTCTTTTCTCAGTACAAGCTTTACTTTGAAAGATAATCGCGTTCTTTCGAAAGTTTATTAATTTCACGAAAGCTTTATTAACAAAGGCACATGCGTTTCTTTGTAATGACAAGCAGTGGTTTGGTACCTGTGAAAGCACTGTTTGAACTGAGATCATTGTTGCTTTTCTCAGTACAAGCTTTAATTTGAATGATAAACGCGTTCTTTCGAAAGTTTATTAATTTCACGAAAGCTTTAGTAAGAAACGAACATGGGCTTCTTTGTAAAGACAAGCAGTGCTTTGCTCCGTGTGAAAGCACTGTTGGAACTGAGATCAGTGTTCCTTTTCTCAGTACAAGCTTTACTTTGAAAGGTAATTTCGTTCTTTTGAAAGTTTATTAATTTCACGAAAGGTTTAGTAAGAAAGGCACATGAGTTTCTTTGTAACGACAATCAGTGGTTTGCTACGTGTGAAAGCACTGTTTGAACTGAGATCAGTGTTTCTTTTCTCAGTACAAGCTTTACTTTGAAAGATAATCGCGTTCATACGAAGTTTATTAATTTCACGAAAGCTTTAGTAAGAAACGCACATGGGCTTCTTTGTAAAGACAAGCAGTGGTTTGCTCCGTGTGAAAGCACTGTTAGAACTGAGATCAGTGTTCCCTTTCTCAGTACAAGCTTTACTTGAAAGATAATCACGTTCTTTTGAAAGATTATTAATTTCATGAAAGCTTTAGAAAGAAACGCACACGGGTTTCTTTGGAAAGAGAAGCAGTGGTTTGCTACGTGTGAAAGCACTGTTAGAACTGAGATCAGTGTTCATTTTCTCAGTACAACCTTTACTTTGAAAGATAATTGCGTTCTTTCGAAAGTTTATGAATTTCACGAAAGCTTTAGTAAGAAATGCACATGGGTTTCTTTGGAAAGACAAGCACTGGTTTGCTACGTGTGAAAGCACTGTTAGAACTGAGATCAGTGTTCCTTTTCTCAGTACAAGCTTTACTTTGAAAGATAATCGCGTTCTATCGAAAGTTTATTAATTTCACGAAAGCTTTAGTAAGAAACGCACCTGCGTTTCTTTGTAAAGACAAGCAGTGGTTTGCTCCATGTGAAAGCACTGTTAGAACTGAGATCAGTGTTCCCTTTCTCAGTACAAGCTTTACTTTGAAAGATAATCACGTTCTTTCGAAAGATTATTAATTTCACGAAAGCTTTAGTAAGAAACGCACATGGGTTTCTTTGGAAAGACAAGCAGTCGTTTGCTACATGTGAAAGTACTGTTAGAACTGAGATCAGTGTTCCTTTTCTCAGTACAAGCTTTAATTTGAAAGATAATCGCGTTCTTTCGAAAGTTTATTAATTTCACGAAAGCTTTAGCAAGAAAGGCGCATGCGTTTCTTTGTAACGTCCAGCAGTGGTTTGCTACGTGTGAAAGCACTGTTTGAACTGAGATCAGTGTTCCTTTTATCAGTACAAGCTTTACTTTGAAAGATAATCGCGTTCTTTCAAAAGTTTATTAATTTCACGAAAGCTTTAGTAAGGAGGCACATGCGTTTCTTTGTAACGACAACCAGTGGTTTGCTACGTGTGAAAGCACTGTTTGAACTGAGATCAGTGTTTCCTTTCTCAGTACAAGCTTTACTTTGAAAGATAATCGCGTTCTTTCCAAAGTTTATTAATTTCAAGAAAGCTTTAGTAAGAAACGCACATGCGTTTCTTTGGAAAGACAAGCAGTGGTTTGCTACTTGTGAAAGCACTGTTAGAATTTCAATAAGTGTTCCTTTTCTCAGTACAAGCTTTAATTTGAAAGATAATCGCGTTCTTTCGAAAGTTTATTAATTTCACGAAAGCTTTAGTAAGAAACGCACATGCGTTTCTTTGGAACGACAAGCAGTGGTTTGCTACATGTGAAAGCACTGTTAGAACTGAGATCAGTGTTCCTTTTCTCAATACAAGCTTTACTTTGAAAGGTAATTTCGTTCTTTCGAAAGTTTATTAATTTCACGAAAGGTTTAGTAAGAAAGGCACATGAGTTTCTTTGTAACGACAATCAGTGGTTTGCTACGTGTGAAAGCACTGTTTGAACTGAGATCAGTGTTTCTTTTCTCAGTACAAGCTTTACTTTGAATGATAAACGCGTTCTTTCGAAAGTTTATTAAATTCACGAAAGCTTTATTAAGAAAGGCACATGCGTTTCTTTGTAATGACAAGCAGTGGTTTGGTACGTGTGAAAGCACTGTTAGACTTTCAATCAGTGTTCCTTTTCTCAGTACAAGCTTTACTTTGAAAGATAATCACGTTCTTTCGAAAGTTTATTAATTTCAGGAAAGCTTTAGTAAGAAACGCTCATGCGTTTCTTTGGAAAGACAAGCACTGGTTTGCTACGTGTGAAAGCACTGTTAGAACTGAGATCAGTGTTCCTTTTCTCAGTACAAGCTTTACTTTGAAAGATAATCGCGTTCTTTCGAAAGTTTATTAATTTCACGAAAGCTTTAGTAAGAAACGCACCTGCGTTTCTTTGAAAAGACAAGCAGTGGTTTGCTCCGTGTGAAAGCACTTTTAGAACTGAGATCAGTGTTCCTTTTCTCAGTACAAGCTTTACTTTGAAAGATAATCGCGTTCTTTCGAAAGTTTATTAATTTCAAGAAAGCTTTATTAACAAAGACACATGCGTTTCTTTGTAATGACAAGCAGTGGTTTGGTACCTGTGAAAGCACTGTTTGAACTGAGGTCATTGTTGCTTTTCTCAGTACAAGCTTTAATTTGAATGATAAACGCGTTCTTTCGAAAGTTTATTAATTTCACGAAAGCTTTAGTAAGAAACGAACATGGGCTTCTTTGTAAAGACAAGCAGTGCTTTGCTCCGTGTGAAAGCACTGTTAGAACTGAGATCAGTGTTTCCTTTCTTAGTACAAGCTTTACTTTGAAAGATAATCGTGTTCTTTCCAAAGTTTATTAATTTCAAGAAAGCTTTAGTAAGAAACGCACATGGGTTTCTTTGGAAAGACAAGCAGTGGTTTGGTACTTGTGAAAGCACTGTTAGAATTTCAATAAGTGTTCCTTTTCTCAGTACAAGCTTTAATTTGAAAGATAATCGCGTTCTTTCGAAAGTTTATTAATTTCACGAAAGCTTTAGTAAGAAACGCACATGCGTTTCTTTGTAAAGACATGCAGTTGTTTGCTATGTGTGAAAGCAATGTTAGAACTGAGATCAGTGTTCCTTTTCTCAGTACAAGCTTTTTTTGAAAGATAATCGCATTCTTTCCAAAGTTTATTAATTTCACTAAAGCTTTAGTAAGAAATGCACATGGGTTTCTTTGGAAAGACAAGCAGTGGTTTGCTACGTGTGAAAGCACTGTTAGACTTTCAATCAGTGTTCCTTTTCTCAGTACAAGCTTTACTTTGAAAGATTATCGCGGTCTTTCGAAAGTTTATTAATTTCACGAAAGCTTTATTAAGAAGGCACATGCGTTTCTTTGGAACGACAAGCAGTGGTTTGGTACGTGTGAAAGCACTGTTTGAACTGAGATCATTGTTGCTTTTCTCAGTACAAGCTTTAATTTGAATGATAAACGCGTTCTTTCGAAAGTTTATTAATTTCACGAAAGCTTTAGTAAGAAACGAACATGGGCTTCTTTGTAAAGACAAGCAGTGCTTTGCTCCGTGTGAAAGCACTGTTAGAACTGAGATCAGTGTTCCTTTTCTCAGTACAAGCTTTACTTTGAAAGGTAATTTCGTTCTTTCGAAAGTTTATTAATTTCACGAAAGGTATAGTAAGAAAGGCACATGAGTTTCTTTGTAATGACAATCAGTGTTTTGCTACGTGTGAAAGCACTGTTTGAACAGAGATCAGTGTTTCTTTTCTCAGTACAAGCTTTAATTTGAAAGATAATCGCGTTCTTTCGAAAGTTTATTAATTTCACGAAAGCTTTAGTAAGAAACGCACATGCGTTTCTTTGGAACGACAAGCAGTGGTTTGCTACATGTGAAAGCACTGTTAGAACTGAGATCAGTGTTCCTTTTCTCAATACAAGCTTTACTTTGAAAGGTAATTTCGTTCTTTCGAAAGTTTATTAATTTCACGAAAGGTTTAGTAAGAAAGGCACATGAGTTTCTTTGTAACGACAATCAGTGGTTTGCTACGTGTGAAAGCACTGTTTGAACTGAGATCAGTGTTTCTTTTCTCAGTACAAGCTTTACTTTGAATGATAAACGCGTTCTTTCGAAAGTTTATTAAATTCACGAAAGCTTTATTAAGAAAGGCACATGCGTTTCTTTGTAATGACAAGCAGTGGTTTGGTACGTGTGAAAGCACTGTTAGACTTTCAATCAGTGTTCCTTTTCTCAGTACAAGCTTTACTTTGAAAGATAATCACGTTCTTTCGAAAGTTTATTAATTTCAGGAAAGCTTTAGTAAGAAACGCTCATGCGTTTCTTTGGAAAGACAAGCACTGGTTTGCTACGTGTGAAAGCACTGTTAGAACTGAGATCAGTGTTCCTTTTCTCAGTACAAGCTTTACTTTGAAAGATAATCGCGTTCTTTCGAAAGTTTATTAATTTCACGAAAGCTTTAGTAAGAAACGCACCTGCGTTTCTTTGAAAAGACAAGCAGTGGTTTGCTCCGTGTGAAAGCACTTTTAGAACTGAGATCAGTGTTCCTTTTCTCAGTACAAGCTTTACTTTGAAAGATAATCGCGTTCTTTCGAAAGTTTATTAATTTCAAGAAAGCTTTAGTAAGAAAGGAACATGGGCTTCTTTGTAAAGACAAGCAGTGCTTTGCTCCGTGTGAAAGCACTGTTAGAACTGAAATCAGTGTTCCTTTTCTCAGTACAAGCTTTACTTTGAAAGGTAATTTCGTTCTTTCGAAAGTTTATTAATTTCACGAAAGGTTTAGTAAGAAAGGCACATGAGTTTCTTTGTAACGACAATCAGTGGTTTGCTACGTGTGAAAGCACTGTTTGAACTGAGATCAGTGTTTCTTTTCTCAGTACAAGCTTTACTTTGAATGATAAACGCGTTCTTTCGAAAGTTTATTAATTTCAAGAAAGCTTTAGTAAAAAACGAACATGGGCTTCTTTGTAAAGAAAGCAGTGGTTTGCTCCGTGTGAAATCACTGTTAGAACTGAGATCAGTGTTCCCTTTCTTAGTACAAGCTTTACTTTGAAAGATAATCGCGTTCTTTCCAAAGTTTATTAATTTCAAGAAAGCTTTATTAAGAAAGGCACATGGGTTTCTTTGTAAAGACAAGCAGTGGTTTGCTACGTGTGAAAGCACTGTTAGAATTTCAATAAGTGTTCCTTTTCTCAGTACAAGCTTTAATTTGAAAGATAATCACGTTCTTTTGAAAGTTTATTAATTTCACGAAAGCTTTAGTAAGAAACGCACATGCGTTTCTTTGTAAAGACATGCAGTTGTTTACTATGTATGAAAGCACTGTTAGAACTGAGATCAGTGTTCCTTTTCTCAGTACAAGCTTTATTTGAAAGATAATCGCATTCTTTCCAAAGTTTATTAATTTCACTAAAGCTTTAGTAAGAAATGCACATGGGTTTCTTTGGAAAGACAAGCATTGGTTTTCTATGTGTGAAAGCACTGTTAGACTTTCAATCAGTGTTCCTTTTCTCAGTACAAGCTTTACTTTGAAAGATAATCGCGTTCATACGAAGATTATTAATTTCACGAAAGCTTTAGTAAGAAACGCACATGGGCTTCTTTGTAAAGACAAGCAGTGGTTTGCTCCGTGTGAAAGCACTGTTAGAACTGAGATCAGTGTTCCCTTTCTCAGTACAAGCTTCACTTGAAAGATAATCACGTTCTTTTGAAAGGTTATTAATTTCATGAAAGCTTTAGAGAGAAACGCACACGGGTTTCTTTGGAAAGACAAGCAGTGGTTTGCTACGTGTGAAAGCACTGTTAGAACTGAGATCAGTGTTCCTTTTCTCAGCACAACCTTTACTTTGAAAGATAATTGCGTTGTTTCGAAAGTTTATTAATTTCACGAAAGCTTTAGTAAGAAATGCACATGGGTTTCTTTGGAAAGTCAAGCACTGGTTTGCTACGTGTGAAAGCACTGTTAGAACTGAGATCAGTGTTCCTTTTCTCAGTACAAGCTTTACTTTGAAAGATAATCGCGTTCTATCGAAAGTTTATTAATTTCACGAAAGCTTTAGTAAGAAACGCACCTGCGTTTCCTTGTAAAGACAAGCAGTGGTTTGCTCCGTGTGAAAGCACTCTTAGAACTGAGATCAGTGTTCCCTTTCTCAGTACAAGCTTTACTTTGAAAGATAATCACTTTCTTTCGAAAGATTATTAATTTCACGAAAGCTTTAGTAAGAAACGCACATGGGTTTCTTTGGAAAGACAAGCAGTCGTTTGCTACGTGTGAAAGTACTGTTAGAACTGAGATCAGTGTTCCTTTTCTCAGTACAAGCTTTACTTTGAAAGATAATCGCGTTCTTTCGAAAGTTTATTAATTTCACGAAAGCTTTAGCAAGAAAGGCGCATGCGTTTCTTGGTAACGTCCAGCAGTGGTTTGCTACGTGTGAAAGCACTGTTTGAACTGAGATCAGTGTTCCTTTTCTCAGTACAAGCTTTACTTTGAAAGATAATCGCGTTCTTTCGAAAGTTTATTAATTTCACGAAAACTTTAGTAAGAAGGCACATGCGTTTCTTTGTAACGACAACCAGTGGTTTGCTACGTGTGAAAGCACTGTTTGAACTGAGATCAGTGTTTCCTTTCTCAGTACAAGCTTTAATTTGAAAGATAATCGCGTTCTTTCGAAAGTTTATTAATTTCACGAAAGCTTTATTAACAAAGACACATGCGTTTCTTTGTAATGACAAGCAGTGGTTTGGTACCTGTGAAAGCACTGTTTGAACTGAGGTCATTGTTGCTTTTCTCAGTACAAGCTTTAATTTGAATGATAAACGCGTTCTTTCGAAAGTTTATTAATTTCACGAAAGCTTTAGTAAGAAACGAACATGGGCTTCTTTGTAAAGACAAGCAGTGCTTTGCTCCGTGTGAAAGCACTGTTAGAACTGAGATCAGTGTTTCCTTTCTTAGTACAAGCTTTACTTTGAAAGATAATCGTGTTCTTTCCAAAGTTTATTAATTTCAAGAAAGCTTTAGTAAGAAACGCACATGGGTTTCTTTGGAAAGACAAGCAGTGGTTTGGTACTTGTGAAAGCACTGTTAGAATTTCAATAAGTGTTCCTTTTCTCAGTACAAGCTTTAATTTGAAAGATAATCGCGTTCTTTCGAAAGTTTATTAATTTCACGAAAGCTTTAGTAAGAAACGCACATGCGTTTCTTTGTAAAGACATGCAGTTGTTTGCTATGTGTGAAAGCAATGTTAGAACTGAGATCAGTGTTCCTTTTCTCAGTACAAGCTTTTTTTGAAAGATAATCGCATTCTTTTCAAAGTTTATTAATTTCACTAAAGCTTTAGTAAGAAATGCACATGGGTTTCTTTGGAAAGACAAGCAGTGGTTTGCTACGTGTGAAAGCACTGTTAGACTTTCAATCAGTGTTCCTTTTCTCAGTACAAGCTTTACTTTGAAAGATTATCGCGGTCTTTCGAAAGTTTATTAATTTCACGAAAGCTTTATTAAGAAGGCACATGCGTTTCTTTGGAACGACAAGCAGTGGTTTGGTACGTGTGAAAGCACTGTTTGAACTGAGATCATTGTTGCTTTTCTCAGTACAAGCTTTAATTTGAATGATAAACGCGTTCTTTCGAAAGTTTATTAATTTCACGAAAGCTTTAGTAAGAAACGAACATGGGCTTCTTTGTAAAGACAAGCAGTGCTTTGCTCCGTGTGAAAGCACTGTTAGAACTGAGATCAGTGTTCCTTTTCTCAGTACAAGCTTTACTTTGAAAGGTAATTTCGTTCTTTCGAAAGTTTATTAATTTCACGAAAGGTATAGTAAGAAAGGCACATGAGTTTCTTTGTAATGACAATCAGTGTTTTGCTACGTGTGAAAGCACTGTTTGAACAGAGATCAGTGTTTCTTTTCTCAGTACAAGCTTTACTTTGAAAGATAATCGCGTTCTTTCCAAAGATTATTAATTTCACGAAAGCTTTAGTAAAAAACGAACATGGGCTTCTTTGTAAAGAAAGCAGTGGTTTGCTCCGTGTGAAATCACTGTTAGAACTGAGATCAGTGTTCCTTTTCTTAGTACAAGCTTTACTTTGAAAGATAATCGCGTTCTTTCCAAAGTTTATTAATTTCAAGAAAGCTTTATTAAGAAAGGCACATGGGTTTCTTTGTAAAGACAAGCAGTGGTTTGCTACGTGTGAAAGCACTGTTAGAATTTCAATAAGTGTTCCTTTTCTCAGTACAAGCTTTATTTGAAAGATAATCGCATTCTTTCCAAAGTTTATTAATTTCACTAAAGCTTTAGTAAGAAATGCACATGGGTTTCTTTGGAAAGACAAGCATTGGTTTTCTACGTGTGAAAGCACTGTTAGACTTTCAATCAGTGTTCCTTTTCTCAGTACAAGCTTTACTTTGAAAGATAATCGCGTTCATAAAAGTTTATTAATTTCACGAAAGCTTTAGTAAGAAACGCACATGGGCTTCTTTGTAAAGACAAGCAGTGGTTTGCTCCGTGTGAAAGCACTGTTAGAACTGAGATCAGTGTTCCCTTTCTCAGTACAAGCTTTACTTTGAAAGATAATCACGTACTTTCGAAAGATTATTAATTTCACGAAAGCTTTAGTAAGAAACGCACATGGGTTTCTTTGGAAAGACAAGCAGTGGTTTGCTACGTGTGAAAGCACTGTTAGAACTGAGATTAGTGTTCCTTTTCTCAGTACAAGCTTTACTTTGAAAGATAAAAGCTTTCTTTCGATAGTTTATTAATTTCACGAAAGCTTTAGTAAGAAACGCTCATGCGTTTCTTTGTAATGACAAGCAGTGGTTTGGTACGTGTGAAAGCACTGTTTGAACTGAGATCAGTGTTCCTTTTTTCAGTACAAGCTTTACTTTGAAAGATAATCGCGTTCTTTCCAAAGTTTATTAATTTCACCAAAGCTTTATTAAGAAAGGCACATGCGTTTCTTTGTAATAACAAGCAGTGGTTTGGTACGTGTGAAGGCACTGTTTGAACTGAGATCAGTGATTCTTTTCTCAGTACAAGCTTTACTTTGAAAGATAAACGCGTTCTTTCGAAAGCTTATTAATTTCACGAAGGCTTTAGTAAGAAACGAACATGGGCTTCTTTGTAAAGACAAGCAGTGGTTTGCTTTGTGTGAAAGCACTGTTAGAAATGAGATCAGTGTTCCCTTTCTTAGTACAAGCTTTACATTGAAAGATAATCGCGTTCTTTCGAAAGATTATTAATTTCACGAAAGCTTTAGTAGGAAAGGCACATGCGTTTCTTTGTAACGACAAACAGTGGTTTGCTACGTGTGAAAGCACTGTTTGAACTGAGATCAGTGTTCCTTTTCTCAGTACAAGCTTTACTTTGAAAGGTATTCGTGTTCTTTCCAAAGATTTTTAATTTCACGAAAGCTTTATTAAGAAAGCCACATGCGTTTCTTTGTAACGACAAGCAGTGGTTTGGTACGTGTGAAAGCACTGTTTGAACTGAGATCAGTGTTTCTTTTCTCAGTACAAGCCTTACTTTGAAAGATAAACGCGTTCTTTCGAAAGATTATTAATTTCACGAAAGCTTTAGTAAGAAACGCTCATGGGTTTCTTTGGAAAGACAAGCAGTGGTTTGCTACGTATGAAAGCACTGTTAGAACTGAGGTCAGTGTTCCTTTTCTCAGTACAAGCTTTACTTTGAAAGATAATCGCGTTCTTTCGAAAGTTTATTAATTTCACGAAAGCTTTAGTAAGAAACGCACATGCCTTTCTTTGTAACGACAAGCAGTGGTTTGCTACATGTTTAAGCACTGTTTGAACTGAGATCAGTGTTCCTTTTATCAGTACAAGCTTTACTTTGAAAGATAATCGCGTTCTTTCGAAAGTTTATTAATTTCACGAAAGCTTTAGTAAGAAGGAACATGCGTTTCTTTGTAATGACAAGCAGTGGTTTGCTACGTGTGAAAGCACTGTTTGAACTGAGATCAGTGTTTCTTTTCTCAGTACAAGCTTTATTATGACAGATAATCGCGTTCTTTCGAAAGTTTATTAATTTCACGAAAGCTTTATTAACAAAGGCACATGCGTTTCTTCGTAATGACAAGCAGTGGTTTGGTACCTGTGAAAGCACTGCGTTTCTTTGTAAAGACATGCTGTTGTTTGCTATGTGTGAAAGCACTGTTAGAACTGAGATCAGTGTTCCTTTTCTCAGTACAAGCTTTATTTGAAAGATAATCGCATTCTTTCCAAAGTTTATTAATTTCACTAAAGCTTTAGTAAGAAATGCACCTGGGTTTCTTTGGAAAGACAAGCATTGGTTTTCTACGTGTGAAAGCACTGTTAGACTTTCAATCAGTGTTCCTTTTCTCAGTACAAGCATTACTTTGAAAGATAATCACGTCCTTTCGAAAGGTTATTAATTTCAGGAAAGCTTTAGTAAGAAACACACATGGGTTTCTTTGGAAAGAGAAGCAGTGTTTTGCTACGTGTGAAACCACTGTTAGAACTGAGATTAGTGTTCCTTTTCTCAGTACAAGCTTTACTTTGAAAGATATTCGTGTTCTTTCGAAAGTTTATTAATTTCACGAAAGCTTTAGTAAGGAAGGCACATGCGTTTCTTTGTAACGACAAGCAGTGGTTTGCTACGTGTGAAAGCACTGTTTGAACTGAGATAAGTGTTTCTTTTCTCAGTACAAGCTTTACTTTGAAAGATAATCGCATTCTTTCGAAATTTTATTAATTTCACGAAAGCTTTATTAACAAAGGCACATGCGTTTCTTTGTAATGACAAGAAGTCGTTTGGTACGAGTGAAAGCACTGTTTGAACTGAGATCAGTGTTGCTTTTCTCAGTACACGATTTACTTTGAAAGATAAACGCGTTCTTTTGAAAGTTTATTAATTACACGAAAGCTTTAGTAAGAAACGAACAGGGGCTTCTTTGTTAAGACAAGCATTGGTTTGCTCCGTGTGAAAGCACTGTTAGAACTGAGATCAGTGTTCCCTTTCTTAGTACAAGCTTTACTTTGAAAGATAATCGCGTTCTTTCCAAAGTTTATTAATTTCAAGAAAGCTTTATTAAGAAAGGCACATGGGTTTCTTTGTAAAGACAAGCAGTGGTTTGCTACGTGTGAAAGCACTGTTAGAATTTCAATAAGTGTTGCTTTTCTCAGTACAAGCTTTTATTTGAAAGATAATAGCATTCTTTCGAAAGTTTATTAATTTCACGAAAGCTTTAGTAAGAAACGCACATGCGTTTCTTTGTAAAGACATGCAGTTTTTTGCTATGTGTGAAAGCACTGTTAGAATTGAGATCATTGTTTCTTTTCTCAGTAAAAGCATTACTTTGAAAGATAATCGCGTTCTTTCCAAAGTTTATTAATTTCACGAAAGCTTTAGTAAGAAACGCTCATGCGTTTCTTTGTAACGACAAGCGGTGGTTTGCTACATGTGAAAGCACTGTTAGAACTGAGATCAGTGTTCCCTTTCTTAGTACAAGCTTTACTTTGAAAGATAATCGCTTTCTTTCTACAGATTATTAATTTCAAGAAGGCTTTAGTAAGAAACGCACATGGGTTTCTTTGGAAAGACAAGCAGTGGTTTGGTACGTGTGAAAGTACTGTTAGAACTGAGATCAGTGTTCCTTTTCTTAGTACAAGCTTTACTTTGAAAGATAATCGCGTTCTTTCGAAAGATTATTAATTTCAAGAAAACTTTAGTAAGAAAAGCACATGCGTTTCTTCGTAACGACAAGCAGTGGTTTGGTACGTGTAAAAGCACTGTTTGAACTGAGATCAGTGTTTCTTTTCTCAGTACAAGCTTTACTTTGAAAGATAATAGCATTCTTTCGAAAGTTTATTAATTTCACGAAAGCTTTATTAAGAAAGGTACATGCGTTTCTTTGTAATGACAAGCAGTGGTTTGGTACGTGTGAAAGCACTGTTTGAACTGAGATCAGTGTTTCTTTTCTCAGTACAAGATGTACTTTGAATGATAATCGCGTTCTTTCGAAAGTTTATTAATTTCACGAAAGCTTTAGTAAGAAATGCACATGCTTTTCTTTGTAATGACAAGCAGTTGTTTGCTACATGTGAAAGCACTGTTAGACTTTCAATCATTGTTCCTTTTCTCAGTACAAGCTTTACTTTGAAAGATAATCGCGTTCTTACGAAAGTTTATTAATTTCACGAAAGTTTTAGTAAGAAACGAACAGGGGCTTCTTTGTAAAGACAAGCAGTGGTTTGCTCCGTGTGAAAGCACGGTTAGAACTGAGATCAGTGTTCCCTTTCTTAGTACAAGCTTTACTTTGAAAGATAATCGCTTTCTTTCGAAAGATTATTAATTTCAAGAAAGCTTTAGTAAGATACGCACATGTGTTTCTTTGTAACGACAAGCAGTGGTTTGGTACGTGTGAAAGCACTGTTTGAACTGAGATCAGTGTTTCTTTTCTCAGTACAAGCTTTACTTTGAAAGATAATCGCTTTCTTTCCAAAATTTATTAATTTCAAGAAAGCTTTAGTAAGAAACGCACATGGGTTTCTTTGGAAAGACAAGCAGTGGTTTGCTACGTGTGAAAGCACTGTTAGAATTTCACTAAGTCTTCCTTTTCTCAGTACAAGCTTTAATTTGAAAGATAATCGCGTTCTTTCCAAAGTTTTTTAATTGAACGAAAGCTTTAGTAAGAAATGCACATGCTTTTTTTGTAACGACAAGCAGTGGTTTGCTACATGTGAAAGCACTTTTAGAACTTAGATCAGTGTTCCTTTTCTCAGTACAAGCTTTACATTGAAAGATAATCGCGTTCTTTCCAAAGTTTATTAATTTCACTAAAGCTTTAGTAAGAAACGAACATGGGCTTCTTTGTAAAGACAAGCAGTGGTTTGCTCCGTGTGAAACTGTTAGAACTGAGATCAGTGTTCCCTTTCTCAGTACAAGGTTTACTTTGAAAGATAATCGCGTTCTTTCCAAAGTTTATTAATTTCACTAAAGCTTTAGTAAGAAATGCACATGGGTTTCTTTGGAAAGACAAGCAGTGGTTTGCTACGTGTGAAAGCACTGTTAGACTTTCAATCAGTGTTCCTTTTCTCAGTACAAGCTTTACATTGAAAGATAATCGCGTTCTTACGAAAGTTTATTAATTTCACGAAAGCTTTAGTAAGAAACGCACATGGGCCTCTTTGTAAAGACAAGCAGTGGTTTGCTCCGTGTGAAAGTACTGTTAGAACTGAGATCAGTGTTCCCTTTCTCAGTACAAGGTTTACTTTGAAAGATAATCGCGTTCTTTCCAAAGTTTATTAATTTCAAGAAAGCTTTAGTAAGAAACGCACATGGGTTTCTTTGGAAAGACAAGCAGTGGTTTGCTACGTGTGAAAGCACTGTTAGAATTTCACTAAGTCTTCCTTTTCTCAGTACAAGCTTTAATTTGAAAGATAATCGCGTTCTTTCCAAAGTTTTTTAATTGAACGAAAGCTTTAGTAAGAATTGCACATGCTTTTTTTGTAACGACAAGCAGTGGTTTGCTACATGTGAAAGCACTGTTAGAACTTAGATCAGTGTTCCTTTTCTCAGGACAAGCTTTACATTGAAAGATAATCGCGTTCTTTCCAAAGTTTATTAATTTCACTAAAGCTTTAGTAAGAAACGAACATGGGCTTCTTTGTAAAGACAAGCAGTGGTTTGCTCCGTGTGAAACTGTTAGAACTGAGATCAGTGTTCCCTTTCTCAGTACAAGGTTTACTTTGAAAGATAATCGCGTTCTTTCCAAAGTTTATTAATTTCACTAAAGCTTTAGTAAGAAATGCACATGGGTTTCTTTGGAAAGACAAGCAGTGGTTTGCTACGTGTGAAAGCACTGTTAGACTTTCAATCAGTGTTCCTTTTCTCAGTACAAGCTTTACATTGAAAGATAATCGCGTTCTTACGAAAGTTTATTAATTTCAAGAAAGCTTTAGTAAGAAACGCACATGGGCTTCTTTGTAAAGACAAGCAGTGGTTTGCTCCGTGTGAAAGTACTGTTAGAACTGAGATCAGTGTTCCTTTTCGCAGTACAAGCTTTACTTTGAATGATAATCGCGTTCTTTCGAAAGTTTATTAATTTCACGAAAGCTTTAGTAAGAAAGGCACATGCGTTTCTTTGTAACGACAAGCAGTGGTTTGCTACGTGTGAAAGCACTGTTTGAACTGAGATCAGTGTTTCTTTTCTCAGTACAAGCTTTACTTAGAAAGATAAACGCGTTCTTTCGAAAGATTATTAATTTCACGAAAGCTTTAGTAAGAAACGCACATGCGTTTCTTTGTAAAGACAAGCAGTGGTTTGGTACGTGTGAAAGCACTGTTTGAACTGAGATCAGTGTTTCTTTTCTCAGTACAAGCTTTACTTTGAAAGATAATCGCGTTCTTTCCAAAGTTTATTAATTTCAAGAAAGCTTTAGTAAGAAACGCACATGGGTTTCTTTGTAAAGACAAGCAGTGGTTTGCTACGTGTGAAAGCACTGTTAGAATTTCAATAAGTCTTCCTTTTCTCAGTACAAATTTAATTTGAAAGATAATCACGTCCTTTCCAAAGTTTATTAATTTCACGAAAGCTTTAGTAAGAAACGCACATGGGCTTCTTTGTAAAGACAAGAAGTGGTTTGCTCTGTGTGAAAGCACTGTTAGAACTGAGATCAGTGTTCCTTTTCTCAGTACAAGCTTTACTTTGAAAGATAATCGCGTTCTTTCGAAAGTTTATTAATTTCACGAAAGCTTTATTAAGAAAGGCACATGCGTTTCTTTGTAATGACAAGCAGTGGTTTGGTACGTGTGAAAGCACTGTTTGAACTGAGATCAGTGTTTCTTTTCTCAGTACAAGCTTTACTTTGAAAGATAAATGCGTTCTTTTGAAAGATTATTAATTTCACGAAAATTTTAGTAAGAAACGAACATGGGCTTTTTTGTAAAGACAAGCAGTGGTTTGCTCCGTGTGAAAGCACTGTTAGAACTGAGATCAGTGTTCCTTTTCTCAGTACAAGCTTTACTTTGAAAGATAATCGCGTTCTTCCAAAGTTTATTAATTTCACGAAAGCTTTAGTAAGAAATGCACATGCGTTTCTTTGTAATGACAAGCCGTGGTTTGGTACGTGTGAAAGCACTGTTTGAACTGAGATCAGTGTTTCTTTTCTTAGTACAAGCTTTACTTTGAAAGATAATCACGTTCTTTCCAAAATTTATTAATTTCAAGAAAGCTTTAATAAGAAACGCACATGGGTTTCTTTGGAAAGACAAGCAGTGGTTTGCTACGTGTGAAAGCACTGATAGAATTTCAATAAGGCTTTCTTTTCTCAGTACAAGCTCTAATTTGAAAGATAATCGCGTTCTTTTCAAAGTTTATTAATTTCACGAAAGCTTTACTAAGAAACGCAAATGCGTTTCTTTGTAAAGACAAGCAGTTTTTCTACGTGTGAAAGCACTGTTAGAACTGAGATCAGTGTTTCTTTTCTCAGTACAAGCTTTACTTTGAATGATAATCGCGTTCTTTCGAAAGTTTATTAATTTCACGAAAGCTTTAGTAAGAAATGCACATGCTTTTCTTTGTAATGACAAGCAGTTGTTTGCTACATGTGAAAGCACTGTTAGACTTTCAATCAGTGTTCCTTTTCTCAGTACAAGCTTTACTTTGAAAGATAATCGCGTTCATACGAAAGTTTATTAATTTCATGAAAGCTTTAGTAAGAAACGCACATGGGCTTCTTTGTAAATACAAGCAGTGGTTTGCTCCGTGTGAAAGCACTGTTAGAACTGAGATCAGTGTTCCTTTTCTCAGTACAAGCTTTACTTTGAAAGATAATTGCGTTCTTTCCAAAGTTTATTAATTTCACGAAAGCTTTACTAAGAAACGCACATGCGTTTCTATGTAAAGAAAGCAGTGTTTTTCTACGTGTGAAAGCACTGTTTGAACTGAGATCAGTGTTTCTTTTCTCAGTACAAGCTTTACTTTGAAAGATAATCGCGTTCTTTTGAAAGTTTATTAATTTCACGAAAGCTTTAGTAAGAAACGCACATGGGCTTCTTTGTAAAGACAAGCAGTGGTTTGCTCCGTGTGAAAGCACTGTTAGAACTGAGATCAGTGTTCCTTTTCGCAGTACAAGCTGTACTTTGAAAGATAATTGCGTTCATTCGAAAGTTTATTAATTACAAGAAAGCTTTAGTAAGAAAGGCACAAGCGTTTCTTTGTAACGACAAGCAGTGGTTTGCTACGTGTGAAAGAACTGTTTGAACTGAGATCAGTGTTTCTTTTCTCAGTACATGCTTTACTTTGAAAGATAATCGCGTTCTTTCGAAACTTTATTAATTTCACGAAAGCTTTATTAAGAACGGCACATGTGTTTCTTTGTAATGACAAGCAGTGGTTTGCTACGTGTGAAAGCACTGTTAGAATTTCAATAAGTCTTCCTTTTCTCAGTACAAGCTTTACTTTTAAAGATAATCGCGTTCTTACGAAAGTTTATTAATTTCACGAAAGCGTTAGTAAGAAACGCACATGGGCGTTTTTGTAAAGACAAGCAGTGGTTTGCTCCGTGTGAAAGCACTGTGAGAACTGAGATCAGTGTTCCCTTTCTCAGTACAAGCTTTACTTTGAAAGATAATCACGTTCTTTCGAAAGATTATTAATTTCATGAAAGCTTTAGTAAGAAACGCTCATGGGTTTCTTTGGAAAGACAAGCAGTGGTTTGCTACGTGTGAAAGCACTGTTAGAACTGAGATCAGGGTTCCTTTTCTCAGTACAAGCTTTACCTTGAAAGATAATCGCGTTCTTTCGAATGTTTATTAATTTCACGAAAGCTTTAGTAAGAAACGCTCATGCGTTTATTTGTAAAGACAAGCAGTGGTTTGCTACATGTGAAAGCACTGTTAGAACTGAGATCAGTGTTTCTTTTCTCAGTACAAGCTTTACTTTGAATGATAATCGCGTTCTTTTGAAAGTTTATTAATTTCACGAAAGCTTTAGTAAGAAATGCACATGCTTTTCTTTGTAACGACAAGCAGTCATTTGCTACATGTGAAAGCACTGTTAGAACTTAGATCAGTGTTCCTTTTCTCAGTACAAGCTTTACTTTGAAAGATAATCGCGTTCTTTCCAAAGTTTATTAATTTCACTAAAGCTTTAGTAAGAAATGCACATGGGTTTCTTTGGAAAGACAACCAGTAGTTTGCTACGTTTGAAAGCACTGTTAGACTTTCAGTCAGTGTTCCTTTTCTTAGAACATGCTTTACATTGAAAGATAATCACGTTCTTATGAAAGTTTATTAATTTCACGAAAGCTTTAGTAAGAAACGCACATGGGCTTCTTTGTAAAGACAAGCAGTGGTTTGCTCCGTGTGAAAGCACTGTTAGAACTGAGATCAGTGTTCCTTTTCGCAGTACAACCTTTACTTTGAACGATAATTGCGTTCATTCGAAAGTTTATTAATTTCAAGAAAGCTTTAGTAAGAAAGGCACAAGCGTTTCTTTGTAATGAAAAACAGTGGTTTGCTACGTGTGAAAGAACTGTTTGAACTGAGATCACTGTTTCTTTTCTCAGTACATGCTTTACTTTGAAAGATAATCGCGTTCTTTCGAAACTTTATTAATTTCACGAAAGCTTTATTAAGAAAGGCACATGTGTTTCTTTGTAATGACAAGCAGTGGTTTGGTACGTGTGAAAGCACTGTTTGAACTGAGATCAGTGTTTCTTTTCTCAGTACAAGATTTACTTTGAAAGATAATCGCGTTCTTTCCAAACTTTATTAATTTCAAGAAAGCTTTAGTAAGAAACACACATGGGTTTCTTTGGAAAGACAAGCAGTGGTTTGCTACGTGTGAAAGTACTGTTAGAATTTCAATAAGTCTTCCTTTTCTCAGTACAAGCTTTAATTTGAAAGATAATCGCGTTCTTTCCAAAGTTTATTAATTTCTCGAAAGCTTTACTAATAAACGCACATGCGTTTCTTTGTAAAGACAAGCAGTGTTTTTCTACGTGTGAAAGCACTGTTTGAACTGAGATCAGTGTTTCTTTTCTCAGTACAAGCTTTACTTTGAAAGATAATCGCGTTCTTTCGAAAGTTTATTAATTTCACGAAAGCTTTAGTAAGAAATGCACATGCTTTTCTTTGTAACGACAAGCAGTGGTTTGCTACGTGTGAAAGCACTGTTTGAACTGAGATCAGTGTTTCTTTTCTCAGTACAAGCTTTACTTTGAAAGATAATCGCGTTCTTTCGAAAGTTTATTAATTTCACGAAAGCTTTAGTAAGAAATGCACATGCTTTTCTTTGTAACGACAAGCAGCTGTTTGCTACATGTGAAAGCACTGTTAGACTTTCAATCAGTGTTCCTTTTCTCAGTACAAGCTTTAGTTTTAAAGATAATCGCGTTCTTACGAAAGTTTATTAATTTCACGAAAGCGTTAGTAAGAAACGCACATGGGCGTTTTTGTAAAGACAAGCAGTGGTTTGCTCCGTGTGAAAGCACTGTTAGAACTGAGATCAGTGTTCCCTTTCTCAGTACAAGCTTTACTTTGAAAGATAATCGTGTTCTTTCCAAAGTTTATTAATTTCAAGAAAGCTTTAGTAAGAAACGCACATGGGTTTCTTTGGAAAGACAAGCAGTGGTTTGGTACTTGTGAAAGCACTGTTAGAATTTCAATAAGTGTTCCTTTTCTCAGTACAAGCTTTAATTTGAAAGATAATCGCGTTCTTTCGAAAGTTTATTAATTTCACGAAAGCTTTAGTAAGAAACGCACATGCGTTTCTTTGTAAAGACATGCAGTTGTTTGCTATGTGTGAAAGCAATGTTAGAACTGAGATCAGTGTTCCTTTTCTCAGTACAAGCTTTTTTTGAAAGATAATCGCATTCTTTCCAAAGTTTATTAATTTCACTAAAGCTTTAGTAAGAAATGCACATGGGTTTCTTTGGAAAGACAAGCAGTGGTTTGCTACGTGTGAAAGCACTGTTAGACTTTCAATCAGTGTTCCTTTTCTCAGTACAAGCTTTACTTTGAAAGATTATCGCGGTCTTTCGAAAGTTTATTAATTTCACGAAAGCTTTATTAAGAAGGCACATGCGTTTCTTTGGAACGACAAGCAGTGGTTTGGTACGTGTGAAAGCACTGTTTGAACTGAGATCATTGTTGCTTTTCTCAGTACAAGCTTTAATTTGAATGATAAACGCGTTCTTTCGAAAGTTTATTAATTTCACGAAAGCTTTAGTAAGAAACGAACATGGGCTTCTTTGTAAAGACAAGCAGTGCTTTGCTCCGTGTGAAAGCACTGTTAGAACTGAGATCAGTGTTCCTTTTCTCAGTACAAGCTTTACTTTGAAAGGTAATTTCGTTCTTTCGAAAGTTTATTAATTTCACGAAAGGTATAGTAAGAAAGGCACATGAGTTTCTTTGTAATGACAATCAGTGTTTTGCTACGTGTGAAAGCACTGTTTGAACAGAGATCAGTGTTTCTTTTCACAGTACAAGCTTTAATTTGAAAGATAATCGCGTTCTTTCGAAAGTTTATTAATTTCACGAAAGCTTTAGTAAGAAACGCACATGCGTTTCTTTGGAACGACAAGCAGTGGTTTGCTACATGTGAAAGCACTGTTAGAACTGAGATCAGTGTTCCTTTTCTCAATACAAGCTTTACTTTGAAAGGTAATTTCGTTCTTTCGAAAGTTTATTAATTTCACGAAAGGTTTAGTAAGAAAGGCACATGAGTTTCTTTGTAACGACAATCAGTGGTTTGCTACGTGTGAAAGCACTGTTTGAACTGAGATCAGTGTTTCTTTTCTCAGTACAAGCTTTACTTTGAATGATAAACGCGTTCTTTCGAAAGTTTATTAAATTCACGAAAGCTTTATTAAGAAAGGCACATGCGTTTCTTTGTAATGACAAGCAGTGGTTTGGTACGTGTGAAAGCACTGTTAGACTTTCAATCAGTGTTCCTTTTCTCAGTACAAGCTTTACTTTGAAAGATAATCACGTTCTTTCGAAAGTTTATTAATTTCAGGAAAGCTTTAGTAAGAAACGCTCATGCGTTTCTTTGGAAAGACAAGCACTGGTTTGCTACGTGTGAAAGCACTGTTAGAACTGAGATCAGTGTTCCTTTTCTCAGTACAAGCTTTACTTTGAAAGATAATCGCGTTCTTTCGAAAGTTTATTAATTTCACGAAAGCTTTAGTAAGAAACGCACCTGCGTTTCTTTGAAAAGACAAGCAGTGGTTTGCTCCGTGTGAAAGCACTTTTAGAACTGAGATCAGTGTTCCTTTTCTCAGTACAAGCTTTACTTTGAAAGATAATCGCGTTCTTTCGAAAGTTTATTAATTTCAAGAAAGCTTTAGTAAGAAAGGAACATGGGCTTCTTTGTAAAGACAAGCAGTGCTTTGCTCCGTGTGAAAGCACTGTTAGAACTGAAATCAGTGTTCCTTTTCTCAGTACAAGCTTTACTTTGAAAGGTAATTTCGTTCTTTCGAAAGTTTATTAATTTCACGAAAGGTTTAGTAAGAAAGGCACATGAGTTTCTTTGTAACGACAATCAGTGGTTTGCTACGTGTGAAAGCACTGTTTGAACTGAGATCAGTGTTTCTTTTCTCAGTACAAGCTTTACTTTGAATGATAAACGCGTTCTTTCGAAAGTTTATTAATTTCAAGAAAGCTTTAGTAAAAAACGAACATGGGCTTCTTTGTAAAGAAAGCAGTGGTTTGCTCCGTGTGAAATCACTGTTAGAACTGAGATCAGTGTTCCCTTTCTTAGTACAAGCTTTACTTTGAAAGATAATCGCGTTCTTTCCAAAGTTTATTAATTTCAAGAAAGCTTTATTAAGAAAGGCACATGGGTTTCTTTGTAAAGACAAGCAGTGGTTTGCTACGTGTGAAAGCACTGTTAGAATTTCAATAAGTGTTCCTTTTCTCAGTACAAGCTTTAATTTGAAAGATAATCACGTTCTTTTGAAAGTTTATTAATTTCACGAAAGCTTTAGTAAGAAACGCACATGCGTTTCTTTGTAAAGACATGCAGTTGTTTACTATGTATGAAAGCACTGTTAGAACTGAGATCAGTGTTCCTTTTCTCAGTACAAGCTTTATTTGAAAGATAATCGCATTCTTTCCAAAGTTTATTAATTTCACTAAAGCTTTAGTAAGAAATGCACATGGGTTTCTTTGGAAAGACAAGCATTGGTTTTCTATGTGTGAAAGCACTGTTAGACTTTCAATCAGTGTTCCTTTTCTCAGTACAAGCTTTACTTTGAAAGATAATCGCGTTCATACGAAGATTATTAATTTCACGAAAGCTTTAGTAAGAAACGCACATGGGCTTCTTTGTAAAGACAAGCAGTGGTTTGCTCCGTGTGAAAGCACTGTTAGAACTGAGATCAGTGTTCCCTTTCTCAGTACAAGCTTCACTTGAAAGATAATCACGTTCTTTTGAAAGGTTATTAATTTCATGAAAGCTTTAGAGAGAAACGCACACGGGTTTCTTTGGAAAGACAAGCAGTGGTTTGCTACGTGTGAAAGCACTGTTAGAACTGAGATCAGTGTTCCTTTTCTCAGCACAACCTTTACTTTGAAAGATAATTGCGTTGTTTCGAAAGTTTATTAATTTCACGAAAGCTTTAGTAAGAAATGCACATGGGTTTCTTTGGAAAGTCAAGCACTGGTTTGCTACGTGTGAAAGCACTGTTAGAACTGAGATCAGTGTTCCTTTTCTCAGTACAAGCTTTACTTTGAAAGATAATCGCGTTCTATCGAAAGTTTATTAATTTCACGAAAGCTTTAGTAAGAAACGCACCTGCGTTTCCTTGTAAAGACAAGCAGTGGTTTGCTCCGTGTGAAAGCACTCTTAGAACTGAGATCAGTGTTCCCTTTCTCAGTACAAGCTTTACTTTGAAAGATAATCACGTTCTTTCGAAAGATTATTAATTTCACGAAAGCTTTAGTAAGAAACGCACATGGGTTTCTTTGGAAAGACAAGCAGTCGTTTGCTACGTGTGAAAGTACTGTTAGAACTGAGATCAGTGTTCCTTTTCTCAGTACAAGCTTTACTTTGAAAGATAATCGCGTTCTTTCGAAAGTTTATTAATTTCACGAAAGCTTTAGCAAGAAAGGCGCATGCGTTTCTTGGTAACGTCCAGCAGTGGTTTGCTACGTGTGAAAGCACTGTTTGAACTGAGATCAGTGTTCCTTTTCTCAGTACAAGCTTTACTTTGAAAGATAATCGCGTTCTTTCGAAAGTTTATTAATTTCACGAAAACTTTAGTAAGAAGGCACATGCGTTTCTTTGTAACGACAACCAGTGGTTTGCTACGTGTGAAAGCACTGTTTGAACTGAGATCAGTGTTTCCTTTCTCAGTACAAGCTTTAATTTGAAAGATAATCGCGTTCTTTCGAAAGTTTATTAATTTCACGAAAGCTTTATTAACAAAGACACATGCGTTTCTTTGTAATGACAAGCAGTGGTTTGGTACCTGTGAAAGCACTGTTTGAACTGAGGTCATTGTTGCTTTTCTCAGTACAAGCTTTAATTTGAATGATAAACGCGTTCTTTCGAAAGTTTATTAATTTCACGAAAGCTTTAGTAAGAAACGAACATGGGCTTCTTTGTAAAGACAAGCAGTGCTTTGCTCCGTGTGAAAGCACTGTTAGAACTGAGATCAGTGTTTCCTTTCTTAGTACAAGCTTTACTTTGAAAGATAATCGTGTTCTTTCCAAAGTTTATTAATTTCAAGAAAGCTTTAGTAAGAAACGCACATGGGTTTCTTTGGAAAGACAAGCAGTGGTTTGGTACTTGTGAAAGCACTGTTAGAATTTCAATAAGTGTTCCTTTTCTCAGTACAAGCTTTAATTTGAAAGATAATCGCGTTCTTTCGAAAGTTTATTAATTTCACGAAAGCTTTAGTAAGAAACGCACATGCGTTTCTTTGTAAAGACATGCAGTTGTTTGCTATGTGTGAAAGCAATGTTAGAACTGAGATCAGTGTTCCTTTTCTCAGTACAAGCTTTACTTTGAAAGATAATCGCGTTCTTTCCAAAGTTTATTAATTTCACTAAAGCTTTAGTAAAAAATGCACATGGGTTTCTTTGGAAAGACAACCAGTAGTTTGCTACGTTTGAAAGCACTGTTAGACTTTCAGTCAGTGTTCCTTTTCTTAGAACATGCTTTACATTGAAAGATAATCACGTTCTTATGAAAGTTTATTAATTTCACGAAAGCTTTAGTAAGAAACGCACATGGGCTTCTTTGTAAAGACAAGCAGTGGTTTGCTCCGTGTGAAAGCACTGTTAGAACTGAGATCAGTGTTCCTTTTCGCAGTACAACCTTTACTTTGAACGATAATTGCGTTCATTCGAAAGTTTATTAATTTCAAGAAAGCTTTAGTAAGAAAGGCACAAGCGTTTCTTTGTAATGAAAAACAGTGGTTTGCTACGTGTGAAAGAACTGTTTGAACTGAGATCACTGTTTCTTTTCTCAGTACATGCTTTACTTTGAAAGATAATCGCGTTCTTTCGAAACTTTATTAATTTCACGAAAGCTTTATTAAGAAAGGCACATGTGTTTCTTTGTAATGACAAGCAGTGGTTTGGTACGTGTGAAAGCACTGTTTGAACTGAGATCAGTGTTTCTTTTCTCAGTACAAGATTTACTTTGAAAGATAATCGCGTTCTTTCCAAACTTTATTAATTTCAAGAAAGCTTTAGTAAGAAACACACATGGGTTTCTTTGGAAAGACAAGCAGTGGTTTGCTACGTGTGAAAGTACTGTTAGAATTTCAATAAGTCTTCCTTTTCTCAGTACAAGCTTTAATTTGAAAGATAATCGCGTTCTTTCCAAAGTTTATTAATTTCTCGAAAGCTTTACTAATAAACGCACATGCGTTTCTTTGTAAAGACAAGCAGTGTTTTTCTACGTGTGAAAGCACTGTTTGAACTGAGATCAGTGTTTCTTTTCTCAGTACAAGCTTTACTTTGAAAGATAATCGCGTTCTTTCGAAAGTTTATTAATTTCACGAAAGCTTTAGTAAGAAATGCACATGCTTTTCTTTGTAACGACAAGCAGTGGTTTGCTACGTGTGAAAGCACTGTTTGAACTGAGATCAGTGTTTCTTTTCTCAGTACAAGCTTTACTTTGAAAGATAATCGCGTTCTTTCGAAAGTTTATTAATTTCACGAAAGCTTTAGTAAGAAATGCACATGCTTTTCTTTGTAACGACAAGCAGCTGTTTGCTACATGTGAAAGCACTGTTAGACTTTCAATCAGTGTTCCTTTTCTCAGTACAAGCTTTAGTTTTAAAGATAATCGCGTTCTTACGAAAGTTTATTAATTTCACGAAAGCGTTAGTAAGAAACGCACATGGGCGTTTTTGTAAAGACAAGCAGTGGTTTGCTCCGTGTGAAAGCACTGTTAGAACTGAGATCAGTGTTCCCTTTCTCAGTACAAGCTTTACTTTGAAAGATAATCGTGTTCTTTCCAAAGTTTATTAATTTCAAGAAAGCTTTAGTAAGAAACGCACATGGGTTTCTTTGGAAAGACAAGCAGTGGTTTGGTACTTGTGAAAGCACTGTTAGAATTTCAATAAGTGTTCCTTTTCTCAGTACAAGCTTTAATTTGAAAGATAATCGCGTTCTTTCGAAAGTTTATTAATTTCACGAAAGCTTTAGTAAGAAACGCACATGCGTTTCTTTGTAAAGACATGCAGTTGTTTGCTATGTGTGAAAGCAATGTTAGAACTGAGATCAGTGTTCCTTTTCTCAGTACAAGCTTTTTTTGAAAGATAATCGCATTCTTTCCAAAGTTTATTAATTTCACTAAAGCTTTAGTAAGAAATGCACATGGGTTTCTTTGGAAAGACAAGCAGTGGTTTGCTACGTGTGAAAGCACTGTTAGACTTTCAATCAGTGTTCCTTTTCTCAGTACAAGCTTTACTTTGAAAGATTATCGCGGTCTTTCGAAAGTTTATTAATTTCACGAAAGCTTTATTAAGAAGGCACATGCGTTTCTTTGGAACGACAAGCAGTGGTTTGGTACGTGTGAAAGCACTGTTTGAACTGAGATCATTGTTGCTTTTCTCAGTACAAGCTTTAATTTGAATGATAAACGCGTTCTTTCGAAAGTTTATTAATTTCACGAAAGCTTTAGTAAGAAACGAACATGGGCTTCTTTGTAAAGACAAGCAGTGCTTTGCTCCATGTGAAAGCACTGTTAGAACTGAGATCAGTGTTCCTTTTCTCAGTACAAGCTTTACTTTGAAAGGTAATTTCGTTCTTTCGAAAGTTTATTAATTTCACGAAAGGTATAGTAAGAAGGGCACATGAGTTTCTTTGTAATGACAATCAGTGTTTTGCTACGTGTGAAAGCACTGTTTGAACAGAGATCAGTGTTTCTTTTCTCAGTACAAGCTTTACTTTGAAAGATAATCGCGTTCTTTCCAAAGATTATTAATTTCACGAAAGCTTTAGTAAAAAACGAACATGGGCTTCTTTGTAAAGAAAGCAGTGGTTTGCTCCGTGTGAAATCACTGTTAGAACTGAGATCAGTGTTCCTTTTCTTAGTACAAGCTTTACTTTGAAAGATAATCGCGTTCTTTCCAAAGTTTATTAATTTCAAGAAAGCTTTATTAAGAAAGGCACATGGGTTTCTTTGTAAAGACAAGCAGTGGTTTGCTACGTGTGAAAGCACTGTTAGAATTTCAATAAGTGTTCCTTTTCTCAGTACAAGCTTTATTTGAAAGATAATCGCATTCTTTCCAAAGTTTATTAATTTCACTAAAGCTTTAGTAAGAAATGCACATGGGTTTCTTTGGAAAGACAAGCATTGGTTTTCTACGTGTGAAAGCACTGTTAGACTTTCAATCAGTGTTCCTTTTCTCAGTACAAGCTTTACTTTGAAAGATAATCGCGTTCATAAAAGTTTATTAATTTCACGAAAGCTTTAGTAAGAAACGCACATGGGCTTCTTTGTAAAGACAAGCAGTGGTTTGCTCCGTGTGAAAGCACTGTTAGAACTGAGATCAGTGTTCCCTTTCTCAGTACAAGCTTTACTTTGAAAGATAATCACGTACTTTCGAAAGATTATTAATTTCACGAAAGCTTTAGTAAGAAACGCACATGGGTTTCTGTGGAAAGACAAGCAGTGGTTTGCTACGTGTGAAAGCACTGTTAGAACTGAGATTAGTGTTCCTTTTCTCAGTACAAGCTTTACTTTGAAAGATAAAAGCTTTCTTTCGATAGTTTATTAATTTCACGAAAGCTTTAGTAAGAAACGCTCATGCGTTTCTTTGTAATGACAAGCAGTGGTTTGGTACGTGTGAAAGCACTGTTTGAACTGAGATCAGTGTTCCTTTTTTCAGTACAAGCTTTACTTTGAAAGATAATCGCGTTCTTTCCAAAGTTTATTAATTTCACCAAAGCTTTATTAAGAAAGGCACATGCGTTTCTTTGTAATAACAAGCAGTGGTTTGGTACGTGTGAAGGCACTGTTTGAACTGAGATCAGTGATTCTTTTCTCAGTACAAGCTTTACTTTGAAAGATAAACGCGTTCTTTCGAAAGCTTATTAATTTCACGAAGGCTTTAGTAAGAAACGAACATGGGCTTCTTTGTAAAGACAAGCAGTGGTTTGCTTTGTGTGAAAGCACTGTTAGAAATGAGATCAGTGTTCCCTTTCTTAGTACAAGCTTTACATTGAAAGATAATCGCGTTCTTTCGAAAGATTATTAATTTCACGAAAGCTTTAGTAGGAAAGGCACATGCGTTTCTTTGTAACGACAAACAGTGGTTTGCTACGTGTGAAAGCACTGTTTGAACTGAGATCAGTGTTCCTTTTCTCAGTACAAGCTTTACTTTGAAAGGTATTCGTGTTCTTTCCAAAGATTTTTAATTTCACGAAAGCTTTATTAGAAAGCCACATGCGTTTCTTTGTAACGACAAGCAGTGGTTTGGTACGTGTGAAAGCACTGTTTGAACTGAGATCAGTGTTTCTTTTCTCAGTACAAGCCTTACTTTGAAAGATAAACGCGTTCTTTCGAAAGATTATTAATTTCACGAAAGCTTTAGTAAGAAACGCTCATGGGTTTCTTTGGAAAGACAAGCAGTGGTTTGCTACGTATGAAAGCACTGTTAGAACTGAGGTCAGTGTTCCTTTTCTCAGTACAAGCTTTACTTTGAAAGATAATCGCGTTCTTTCGAAAGTTTATTAATTTCACGAAAGCTTTAGTAAGAAACGCACATGCCTTTCTTTGTAACGACAAGCAGTGGTTTGCTACATGTGAAAGCACTGTTTGAACTGAGATCAGTGTTCCTTTTATCAGTACAAGCTTTACTTTGAAAGATAATCGCGTTCTTTCGAAAGTTTATTAATTTCACGAAAGCTTTAGTAAGAAGGAACATGCGTTTCTTTGTAATGACAAGCAGTGGTTTGCTACGTGTGAAAGCACTGTTTGAACTGAGATCAGTGTTTCTTTTCTCAGTACAAGCTTTATTATGACAGATAATCGCGTTCTTTCGAAAGTTTATTAATTTCACGAAAGCTTTATTAACAAAGGCACATGCGTTTCTTCGTAATGACAAGCAGTGGTTTGGTACCTGTGAAAGCACTGCGTTTCTTTGTAAAGACATGCTGTTGTTTGCTATGTGTGAAAGCACTGTTAGAACTGAGATGAGTGTTCCTTTTCTCAGTACAAGCTTTATTTGAAAGATAATCGCATTCTTTCCAAAGTTTATTAATTTCACTAAAGCTTTAGTAAGAAATGCACCTGGGTTTCTTTGGAAAGACAAGCATTGGTTTTCTACGTGTGAAAGCACTGTTAGACTTTCAATCAGTGTTCCTTTTCTCAGTACAAGCATTACTTTGAAAGATAATCCCATTCTTACGAAAGTTTATTAATTTCACGAAAGCTTTAGTAAGAAACGCACATGGGCTTCTTTGTAAAGACAAGCAGTGGTTTGCTCCGTGTGAAAGCACTGTTAGAACTGAAATCAGTGTTCCCTTTCTCAGTACAAGCTTTACTTTGAAAGATAATCACGTCCTTTCGAAAGGTTATTAATTTCAGGAAAGCTTTAGTAAGAAACACACATGGGTTTCTTTGGAAAGAGAAGCAGTGTTTTGCTACGTGTGAAACCACTGTTAGAACTGAGATTAGTGTTCCTTTTCTCAGTACAAGCTTTACTTTGAAAGATATTCGTGTTCTTTCGAAAGTTTATTAATTTCACGAAAGCTTTAGTAAGGAAGGCACATGCGTTTCTTTGTAACGACAAGCAGTGGTTTGCTACGTGTGAAAGCACTGTTTGAACTGAGATAAGTGTTTCTTTTCTCAGTACAAGCTTTACTTTGAAAGATAATCGCATTCTTTCGAAATTTTATTAATTTCACGAAAGCTTTATTAACAAAGGCACATGCGTTTCTTTGTAATGACAAGAAGTCGTTTGGTACGAGTGAAAGCACTGTTTGAACTGAGATCAGTGTTGCTTTTCTCAGTACACGATTTACTTTGAAAGATAAACGCGTTCTTTTGAAAGTTTATTAATTACACGAAAGCTTTAGTAAGAAACGAACAGGGGCTTCTTTGTTAAGACAAGCAGTGGTTTGCTCCGTGTGAAAGCACTGTTAGAACTGAGATCAGTGTTCCCTTTCTTAGTACAAGCTTTACTTTGAAAGATAATCGCGTTCTTTCCAAAGTTTATTAATTTCAAGAAAGCTTTATTAAGAAAGGCACATGGGTTTCTTTGTAAAGACAAGCAGTGGTTTGCTACGTGTGAAAGCACTGTTAGAATTTCAATAAGTGTTCCTTTTCTCAGTACAAGCTTTTATTTGAAAGATAATAGCATTCTTTCGAAAGTTTATTAATTTCACGAAAGCTTTAGTAAGAAACGCACATGCGTTTCTTTGTAAAGACATGCAGTTTTTTGCTATGTGTGAAAGCACTGTTAGAATTGAGATCATTGTTTCTTTTCTCAGTACAAGCATTACTTTGAAAGATAATCGCGTTCTTTCCAAAGTTTATTAATTTCACGAAAGCTTTAGTAAGAAACGCTCATGCGTTTCTTTGTAACGACAAGCGGTGGTTTGCTACATGTGAAAGCACTGTTAGAACTGAGATCAGTGTTCCCTTTCTTAGTACAAGCTTTACTTTGAAAGATAATCGCTTTCTTTCTACAGATTATTAATTTCAAGAAGGCTTTAGTAAGAAACGCACATGGGTTTCTTTGGAAAGACAAGCAGTGGTTTGGTACGTGTGAAAGTACTGTTAGAACTGAGATCAGTGTTCCTTTTCTTAGTACAAGCTTTACTTTGAAAGATAATCGCGTTCTTTCGAAAGATTATTAATTTCAAGAAAACTTTAGTAAGAAAAGCACATGCGTTTCTTCGTAACGACAAGCAGTGGTTTGGTACGTGTAAAAGCACTGTTTGAACTGAGATCAGTGTTTCTTTTCTCAGTACAAGCTTTACTTTGAAAGATAATAGCATTCTTTCGAAAGTTTATTAATTTCACGAAAGCTTTATTAAAAAAGGTACATGCGTTTCTTTGTAATGACAAGCAGTGGTTTGGTACGTGTGAAAGCACTGTTTGAACTGAGATCAGTGTTTCTTTTCTCAGTACAAGATGTACTTTGAATGATAATCGCGTTCTTTCGAAAGTTTATTAATTTCACGAAAGCTTTAGTAAGAAATGCACATGCTTTTCTTTGTAATGACAAGCAGTTGTTTGCTACATGTGAAAGCACTGTTAGACTTTCAATCATTGTTCCTTTTCTCAGTACAAGCTTTACTTTGAAAGATAATCGCGTTCTTACGAAAGTTTATTAATTTCACGAAAGTTTTAGTAAGAAACGAACAGGGGCTTCTTTGTAAAGACAAGCAGTGGTTTGCTCCGTGTGAAAGCACGGTTAGAACTGAGATCAGTGTTCCCTTTCTTAGTACAAGCTTTACTTTGAAAGATAATCGCTTTCTTTCGAAAGATTATTAATTTCAAGAAAGCTTTAGTAAGATACGCACATGTGTTTCTTTGTAACGACAAGCAGTGGTTTGGTACGTGTGAAAGCACTGTTTGAACTGAGATCAGTGTTTCTTTTCTCAGTACAAGCTTTACTTTGAAAGATAATCGCTTTCTTTCCAAAATTTATTAATTTCAAGAAAGCTTTAGTAAGAAACGCACATGGGTTTCTTTGGAAAGACAAGCAGTGGTTTGCTACGTGTGAAAGCACTGTTAGAATTTCACTAAGTCTTCCTTTTCTCAGTACAAGCTTTAATTTGAAAGATAATCGCGTTCTTTCCAAAGTTTTTTAATTGAACGAAAGCTTTAGTAAGAAATGCACATGCTTTTTTTGTAACGACAAGCAGTGGTTTGCTACATGTGAAAGCACTTTTAGAACTTAGATCAGTGTTCCTTTTCTCAGTACAAGCTTTACATTGAAAGATAATCGCGTTCTTTCCAAAGTTTATTAATTTCACTAAAGCTTTAGTAAGAAACGAACATGGGCTTCTTTGTAAAGACAAGCAGTGGTTTGCTCCGTGTGAAACTGTTAGAACTGAGATCAGTGTTCCCTTTCTCAGTACAAGGTTTACTTTGAAAGATAATCGCGTTCTTTCCAAAGTTTATTAATTTCACTAAAGCTTTAGTAAGAAATGCACATGGGTTTCTTTGGAAAGACAAGCAGTGGTTTGCTACGTGTGAAAGCACTGTTAGACTTTCAATCAGTGTTCCTTTTCTCAGTACAAGCTTTACATTGAAAGATAATCGCGTTCTTACGAAAGTTTATTAATTTCACGAAAGCTTTAGTAAGAAACGCACATGGGCCTCTTTGTAAAGACAAGCAGTGGTTTGCTCCGTGTGAAAGTACTGTTAGAACTGAGATCAGTGTTCCCTTTCTCAGTACAAGCTTTACTTTGAAAGATAATCGCGTTCTTTCCAAAGTTTATTAATTTCAAGAAAGCTTTAGTAAGAAACGCACATGGGTTTCTTTGGAAAGACAAGCAGTGGTTTGCTACGTGTGAAAGCACTGTTAGAATTTCACTAAGTCTTCCTTTTCTCAGTACAAGCTTTAATTTGAAAGATAATCGCGTTCTTTCCAAAGTTTTTTAATTGAACGAAAGCTTTAGTAAGAATTGCACATGCTTTTTTTGTAACGACAAGCAGTGGTTTGCTACATGTGAAAGCACTGTTAGAACTTAGATCAGTGTTCCTTTTCTCAGGACAAGCTTTACATTGAAAGATAATCGCGTTCTTTCCAAAGTTTATTAATTTCACTAAAGCTTTAGTAAGAAACGAACATGGGCTTCTTTGTAAAGACAAGCAGTGGTTTGCTCCGTGTGAAACTGTTAGAACTGAGATCAGTGTTCCCTTTCTCAGTACAAGGTTTACTTTGAAAGATAATCGCGTTCTTTCCAAAGTTTATTAATTTCACTAAAGCTTTAGTAAGAAATGCACATGGGTTTCTTTGGAAAGACAAGCAGTGGTTTGCTACGTGTGAAAGCACTGTTAGACTTTCAATCAGTGTTCCTTTTCTCAGTACAAGCTTTACATTGAAAGATAATCGCGTTCTTACGAAAGTTTATTAATTTCAAGAAAGCTTTAGTAAGAAACGCACATGGGCTTCTTTGTAAAGACAAGCAGTGGTTTGCTCCGTGTGAAAGTACTGTTAGAACTGAGATCAGTGTTCCTTTTCGCAGTACAAGCTTTACTTTGAATGATAATCGCGTTCTTTCGAAAGTTTATTAATTTCACGAAAGCTTTAGTAAGAAAGGCACATGCGTTTCTTTGTAACGACAAGCAGTGGTTTGCTACGTGTGAAAGCACTGTTTGAACTGAGATCAGTGTTTCTTTTCTCAGTACAAGCTTTACTTAGAAAGATAAACGCGTTCTTTCGAAAGATTATTAATTTCACGAAAGCTTTAGTAAGAAACGCACATGCGTTTCTTTGTAAAGACAAGCAGTGGTTTGGTACGTGTGAAAGCACTGTTTGAACTGAGATCAGTGTTTCTTTTCTCAGTACAAGCTTTACTTTGAAAGATAATCGCGTTCTTTCCAAAGTTTATTAATTTCAAGAAAGCTTTAGTAAGAAACGCACATGGGTTTCTTTGTAAAGACAAGCAGTGGTTTGCTACGTGTGAAAGCACTGTTAGAATTTCAATAAGTCTTCCTTTTCTCAGTACAAATTTAATTTGAAAGATAATCACGTCCTTTCCAAAGTTTATTAATTTCACGAAAGCTTTAGTAAGAAACGCACATGGGCTTCTTTGTAAAGACAAGAAGTGGTTTGCTCTGTGTGAAAGCACTGTTAGAACTGAGATCAGTGTTCCTTTTCTCAGTACAAGCTTTACTTTGAAAGATAATCGCGTTCTTTCGAAAGTTTATTAATTTCACGAAAGCTTTATTAAGAAAGGCACATGCGTTTCTTTGTAATGACAAGCAGTGGTTTGGTACGTGTGAAAGCACTGTTTGAACTGAGATCAGTGTTTCTTTTCTCAGTACAAGCTTTACTTTGAAAGATAAATGCGTTCTTTTGAAAGATTATTAATTTCACGAAAATTTTAGTAAGAAACGAACATGGGCTTTTTTGTAAAGACAAGCAGTGGTTTGCTCCGTGTGAAAGCACTGTTAGAACTGAGATCAGTGTTCCCTTTCTCAGTACAAGCTTTACTTTGAAAGATAATCGCGTTCTTTCCAAAGTTTATTAATTTCACGAAAGCTTTACTAAGAAACGCACATGCGTTTCTATGTAAAGACAAGCAGTGGTTTGCTACGTGTGAAAGCACTGTTAGAACTGAGATCAGTGTTCCTTTTCTCAGTACAAGCTTTACTTTGAAAGATAATCGCGTTCTTCCAAAGTTTATTAATTTCACGAAAGCTTTAGTAAGAAATGCACATGCGTTTCTTTGTAATGACAAGCCGTGGTTTGGTACGTGTGAAAGCACTGTTTGAACTGAGATCAGTGTTTCTTTTCTTAGTACAAGCTTTACTTTGAAAGATAATCACGTTCTTTCCAAAATTTATTAATTTCAAGAAAGCTTTAATAAGAAACGCACATGGGTTTCTTTGGAAAGACAAGCAGTGGTTTGCTACGTGTGAAAGCACTGATAGAATTTCAATAAGGCTTTCTTTTCTCAGTACAAGCTCTAATTTGAAAGATAATCGCGTTCTTTTCAAAGTTTATTAATTTCACGAAAGCTTTACTAAGAAACGCAAATGCGTTTCTTTGTAAAGACAAGCAGTTTTTCTACGTGTGAAAGCACTGTTAGAACTGAGATCAGTGTTTCTTTTCTCAGTACAAGCTTTACTTTGAATGATAATCGCGTTCTTTCGAAAGTTTATTAATTTCACGAAAGCTTTAGTAAGAAATGCACATGCTTTTCTTTGTAATGACAAGCAGTTGTTTGCTACATGTGAAAGCACTGTTAGACTTTCAATCAGTGTTCCTTTTCTCAGTACAAGCTTTACTTTGAAAGATAATCGCGTTCATACGAAAGTTTATTAATTTCATGAAAGCTTTAGTAAGAAACGCACATGGGCTTCTTTGTAAAGACAAGCAGTGGTTTGCTCCGTGTGAAAGCACTGTTAGAACTGAGATCAGTGTTCCTTTTCTCAGTACAAGCTTTACTTTGAAAGATAATTGCGTTCTTTCCAAAGTTTATTAATTTCACGAAAGCTTTACTAAGAAACGCACATGCGTTTCTATGTAAAGAAAGCAGTGTTTTTCTACGTGTGAAAGCACTGTTTGAACTGAGATCAGTGTTTCTTTTCTCAGTACAAGCTTTACTTTGAAAGATAATCGCGTTCTTTTGAAAGTTTATTAATTTCACGAAAGCTTTAGTAAGAAACGCACATGGGCTTCTTTGTAAAGACAAGCAGTGGTTTGCTCCGTGTGAAAGCACTGTTAGAACTGAGATCAGTGTTCCTTTTCGCAGTACAAGCTGTACTTTGAAAGATAATTGCGTTCATTCGAAAGTTTATTAATTACAAGAAAGCTTTAGTAAGAAAGGCACAAGCGTTTCTTTGTAACGACAAGCAGTGGTTTGCTACGTGTGAAAGAACTGTTTGAACTGAGATCAGTGTTTCTTTTCTCAGTACATGCTTTACTTTGAAAGATAATCGCGTTCTTTCGAAACTTTATTAATTTCACGAAAGCTTTATTAAGAACGGCACATGTGTTTCTTTGTAATGACAAGCAGTGGTTTGCTACGTGTGAAAGCACTGTTAGAATTTCAATAAGTCTTCCTTTTCTCAGTACAAGCTTTACTTTTAAAGATAATCGCGTTCTTACGAAAGTTTATTAATTTCACGAAAGCGTTAGTAAGAAACGCACATGGGCGTTTTTGTAAAGACAAGCAGTGGTTTGCTCCGTGTGAAAGCACTGTGAGAACTGAGATCAGTGTTCCCTTTCTCAGTACAAGCTTTACTTTGAAAGATAATCACGTTCTTTCGAAAGATTATTAATTTCATGAAAGCTTTAGTAAGAAACGCTCATGGGTTTCTTTGGAAAGACAAGCAGTGGTTTGCTACGTGTGAAAGCACTGTTAGAACTGAGATCAGGGTTCCTTTTCTCAGTACAAGCTTTACCTTGAAAGATAATCGCGTTCTTTCGAATGTTTATTAATTTCACGAAAGCTTTAGTAAGAAACGCTCATGCGTTTATTTGTAAAGACAAGCAGTGGTTTGCTACATGTGAAAGCACTGTTAGAACTGAGATCAGTGTTTCTTTTCTCAGTACAAGCTTTACTTTGAATGATAATCGCGTTCTTTTGAAAGTTTATTAATTTCACGAAAGCTTTAGTAAGAAATGCACATGCTTTTCTTTGTAACGACAAGCAGTCATTTGCTACATGTGAAAGCACTGTTAGAACTTAGATCAGTGTTCCTTTTCTCAGTACAAGCTTTACTTTGAAAGATAATCGCGTTCTTTCCAAAGTTTATTAATTTCACTAAAGCTTTAGTAAGAAATGCACATGGGTTTCTTTGGAAAGACAACCAGTAGTTTGCTACGTTTGAAAGCACTGTTAGACTTTCAGTCAGTGTTCCTTTTCTTAGAACATGCTTTACATTGAAAGATAATCACGTTCTTATGAAAGTTTATTAATTTCACGAAAGCTTTAGTAAGAAACGCACATGGGCTTCTTTGTAAAGACAAGCAGTGGTTTGCTCCGTGTGAAAGCACTGTTAGAACTGAGATCAGTGTTCCTTTTCGCAGTACAACCTTTACTTTGAACGATAATTGCGTTCATTCGAAAGTTTATTAATTTCAAGAAAGCTTTAGTAAGAAAGGCACAAGCGTTTCTTTGTAATGACAAACAGTGGTTTGCTACGTGTGAAAGAACTGTTTGAACTGAGATCACTGTTTCTTTTCTCAGTACATGCTTTACTTTGAAAGATAATCGCGTTCTTTCGAAACTTTATTAATTTCACGAAAGCTTTATTAAGAAAGGCACATGTGTTTCTTTGTAATGACAAGCAGTGGTTTGGTACGTGTGAAAGCACTGTTTGAACTGAGATCAGTGTTTCTTTTCTCAGTACAAGATTTACTTTGAAAGATAATCGCGTTCTTTCCAAACTTTATTAATTTCAAGAAAGCTTTAGTAAGAAACACACATGGGTTTCTTTGGAAAGACAAGCAGTGGTTTGCTACGTGTGAAAGTACTGTTAGAATTTCAATAAGTCTTCCTTTTCTCAGTACAAGCTTTAATTTGAAAGATAATCGCGTTCTTTCCAAAGTTTATTAATTTCTCGAAAGCTTTACTAATAAACGCACATGCGTTTCTTTGTAAAGACAAGCAGTGTTTTTCTACGTGTGAAAGCACTGTTTGAACTGAGATCAGTGTTTCTTTTCTCAGTACAAGCTTTACTTTGAAAGATAATCGCGTTCTTTCGAAAGTTTATTAATTTCACGAAAGCTTTAGTAAGAAATGCACATGCTTTTCTTTGTAACGACAAGCAGTGGTTTGCTACGTGTGAAAGCACTGTTTGAACTGAGATCAGTGTTTCTTTTCTCAGTACAAGCTTTACTTTGAAAGATAATCGCGTTCTTTCGAAAGTTTATTAATTTCACGAAAGCTTTAGTAAGAAATGCACATGCTTTTCTTTGTAACGACAAGCAGCTGTTTGCTACATGTGAAAGCACTGTTAGACTTTCAATCAGTGTTCCTTTTCTCAGTACAAGCTTTAGTTTTAAAGATAATCGCGTTCTTACGAAAGTTTATTAATTTCACGAAAGCGTTAGTAAGAAACGCACATGGGCGTTTTTGTAAAGACAAGCAGTGGTTTGCTCCGTGTGAAAGCACTGTTAGAACTGAGATCAGTGTTCCCTTTCTCAGTACAAGCTTTACTTTGAAAGATAATCACGTTCTTTCGAAAGATTATTAATTTCACTAAAGCTTTAGTAAGAAATGCACATGGGTTTCTTTGGAAAGACAAGCAGTGGTTTGCTACGTGTGAAAGCACTGTTAGACTTTCAATCAGTGTACCTTTTCTCAGTACAAGATTTACATTGAAAGATAATCGCGTTCTTACGAAAGTTTATTAATTTCACGAAAGCTTTAGTAAGAAACGCACATGGGCTTCTTTGTAAAGACAAGCAGTGGTTTGCTCCGTGTGAAAGCACTGTTTGAACTGAGATCAGTGTTCCTTTTCTCAGTACAAGCTTTACTTTGAAAGATAATCGCGTTCTTTACAAAGTTTATTAATTTCACGAAAGCTTTACTAAGAAACGCACATGCGTTTCTATGTAAAGACAAGCAGTGGTTTGCTACCTGTGAAAGCACTGTTAGAACTGAGATCAGTGTTCCTTTTCTCAGTACAAGCTTTACTTTGAAAGATAATCGCGTTCTTTCCAAAGTTTATTAATTTCACGGAAGCTTTAGTAAGAAAGGCACATGCGTTTCTTTGTAATGACAAGCCGTGGTTTGGTACGTGTGAAAGCACTGTTTGAACTGAGATCAGTGTTTCTTTTCTCAGTACAAGCTTTACTTTGAAAGATAATCGCGTTCTTTCGAAAGTTTATTAATTTCACGAAAGCTTTATTAAGAAAGGCACATGCGTTTCTTTGTAATGACAAGCAGTGGTTTGGTACGTGTGAAAGCACTGTTTGAACTGAGATCAGTGTTTCTTTTCTCAGTACAAGCTTTACTTTGAAAGATAAATGCGTTCTTTTGAAAGATTATTAATTTCACGAAAATTTTAGTAAGAAACGAACATGGGCTTTTTTGTAAAGACAAGCAGTGGTTTGCTCCGTGTGAAAGCACTGTTAGAACTGAGATCAGTGTTCCCTTTCTCAGTACAAGCTTTACTTTGAAAGATAATCGCGTTCTTTCCAAAGTTTATTAATTTCACGAAAGCTTTACTAAGAAACGCACATGCGTTTCTATGTAAAGACAAGCAGTGGTTTGCTACGTGTGAAAGCACTGTTAGAACTGAGATCAGTGTTCCTTTTCTCAGTACAAGCTTTACTTTGAAAGATAATCGCGTTCTTCCAAAGTTTATTAATTTCACGAAAGCTTTAGTAAGAAATGCACATGCGTTTCTTTGTAATGACAAGCCGTGGTTTGGTACGTGTGAAAGCACTGTTTGAACTGAGATCAGTGTTTCTTTTCTTAGTACAAGCTTTACTTTGAAAGATAATCACGTTCTTTCCAAAATTTATTAATTTCAAGAAAGCTTTAATAAGAAACGCACATGGGTTTCTTTGGAAAGACAAGCAGTGGTTTGCTACGTGTGAAAGCACTGATAGAATTTCAATAAGGCTTTCTTTTCTCAGTACAAGCTCTAATTTGAAAGATAATCGCGTTCTTTTCAAAGTTTATTAATTTCACGAAAGCTTTACTAAGAAACGCAAATGCGTTTCTTTGTAAAGACAAGCAGTTTTTCTACGTGTGAAAGCACTGTTAGAACTGAGATCAGTGTTTCTTTTCTCAGTACAAGCTTTACTTTGAATGATAATCGCGTTCTTTCGAAAGTTTATTAATTTCACGAAAGCTTTAGTAAGAAATGCACATGCTTTTCTTTGTAATGACAAGCAGTTGTTTGCTACATGTGAAAGCACTGTTAGACTTTCAATCAGTGTTCCTTTTCTCAGTACAAGCTTTACTTTGAAAGATAATCGCGTTCATACGAAAGTTTATTAATTTCATGAAAGCTTTAGTAAGAAACGCACATGGGCTTCTTTGTAAAGACAAGCAGTGGTTTGCTCCGTGTGAAAGCACTGTTAGAACTGAGATCAGTGTTCCTTTTCTCAGTACAAGCTTTACTTTGAAAGATAATCGCGTTCTTTCCAAAGTTTATTAATTTCACGAAAGCTTTACTAAGAAACGCACATGCGTTTCTATGTAAAGAAAGCAGTGTTTTTCTACGTGTGAAAGCACTGTTTGAACTGAGATCAGTGTTTCTTTTCTCAGTACAAGCTTTACTTTGAAAGATAATCGCGTTCTTTTGAAAGTTTATTAATTTCACGAAAGCTTTAGTAAGAAACGCACATGGGCTTCTTTGTAAAGACAAGCAGTGGTTTGCTCCGTGTGAAAGCACTGTTAGAACTGAGATCAGTGTTCCTTTTCGCAGTACAAGCTGTACTTTGAAAGATAATTGCGTTCATTCGAAAGTTTATTAATTACAAGAAAGCTTTAGTAAGAAAGGCACAAGCGTTTCTTTGTAACGACAAGCAGTGGTTTGCTACGTGTGAAAGAACTGTTTGAACTGAGATCAGTGTTTCTTTTCTCAGTACATGCTTTACTTTGAAAGATAATCGCGTTCTTTCGAAACTTTATTAATTTCACGAAAGCTTTATTAAGAACGGCACATGTGTTTCTTTGTAATGACAAGCAGTGGTTTGCTACGTGTGAAAGCACTGTTAGAATTTCAATAAGTCTTCCTTTTCTCAGTACAAGCTTTACTTTTAAAGATAATCGCGTTCTTACGAAAGTTTATTAATTTCACGAAAGCGTTAGTAAGAAACGCACATGGGCGTTTTTGTAAAGACAAGCAGTGGTTTGCTCCGTGTGAAAGCACTGTGAGAACTGAGATCAGTGTTCCCTTTCTCAGTACAAGCTTTACTTTGAAAGATAATCACGTTCTTTCGAAAGATTATTAATTTCATGAAAGCTTTAGTAAGAAACGCTCATGGGTTTCTTTGGAAAGACAAGCAGTGGTTTGCTACGTGTGAAAGCACTGTTAGAACTGAGATCAGGGTTCCTTTTCTCAGTACAAGCTTTACCTTGAAAGATAATCGCGTTCTTTCGAATGTTTATTAATTTCACGAAAGCTTTAGTAAGAAACGCTCATGCGTTTATTTGTAAAGACAAGCAGTGGTTTGCTACATGTGAAAGCACTGTTAGAACTGAGATCAGTGTTTCTTTTCTCAGTACAAGCTTTACTTTGAATGATAATCGCGTTCTTTTGAAAGTTTATTAATTTCACGAAAGCTTTAGTAAGAAATGCACATGCTTTTCTTTGTAACGACAAGCAGTCATTTGCTACATGTGAAAGCACTGTTAGAACTTAGATCAGTGTTCCTTTTCTCAGTACAAGCTTTACTTTGAAAGATAATCGCGTTCTTTCCAAAGTTTATTAATTTCACTAAAGCTTTAGTAAGAAATGCACATGGGTTTCTTTGGAAAGACAACCAGTAGTTTGCTACGTTTGAAAGCACTGTTAGACTTTCAGTCAGTGTTCCTTTTCTTAGAACATGCTTTACATTGAAAGATAATCACGTTCTTATGAAAGTTTATTAATTTCACGAAAGCTTTAGTAAGAAACGCACATGGGCTTCTTTGTAAAGACAAGCAGTGGTTTGCTCCGTGTGAAAGCACTGTTAGAACTGAGATCAGTGTTCCTTTTCGCAGTACAACCTTTACTTTGAACGATAATTGCGTTCATTCGAAAGTTTATTAATTTCAAGAAAGCTTTAGTAAGAAAGGCACAAGCGTTTCTTTGTAATGACAAACAGTGGTTTGCTACGTGTGAAAGAACTGTTTGAACTGAGATCACTGTTTCTTTTCTCAGTACATGCTTTACTTTGAAAGATAATCGCGTTCTTTCGAAACTTTATTAATTTCACGAAAGCTTTATTAAGAAAGGCACATGTGTTTCTTTGTAATGACAAGCAGTGGTTTGGTACGTGTGAAAGCACTGTTTGAACTGAGATCAGTGTTTCTTTTCTCAGTACAAGATTTACTTTGAAAGATAATCGCGTTCTTTCCAAACTTTATTAATTTCAAGAAAGCTTTAGTAAGAAACACACATGGGTTTCTTTGGAAAGACAAGCAGTGGTTTGCTACGTGTGAAAGTACTGTTAGAATTTCAATAAGTCTTCCTTTTCTCAGTACAAGCTTTAATTTGAAAGATAATCGCGTTCTTTCCAAAGTTTATTAATTTCTCGAAAGCTTTACTAATAAACGCACATGCGTTTCTTTGTAAAGACAAGCAGTGTTTTTCTACGTGTGAAAGCACTGTTTGAACTGAGATCAGTGTTTCTTTTCTCAGTACAAGCTTTACTTTGAAAGATAATCGCGTTCTTTCGAAAGTTTATTAATTTCACGAAAGCTTTAGTAAGAAATGCACATGCTTTTCTTTGTAACGACAAGCAGTGGTTTGCTACGTGTGAAAGCACTGTTTGAACTGAGATCAGTGTTTCTTTTCTCAGTACAAGCTTTACTTTGAAAGATAATCGCGTTCTTTCGAAAGTTTATTAATTTCACGAAAGCTTTAGTAAGAAATGCACATGCTTTTCTTTGTAACGACAAGCAGCTGTTTGCTACATGTGAAAGCACTGTTAGACTTTCAATCAGTGTTCCTTTTCTCAGTACAAGCTTTAGTTTTAAAGATAATCGCGTTCTTACGAAAGTTTATTAATTTCACGAAAGCGTTAGTAAGAAACGCACATGGGCGTTTTTGTAAAGACAAGCAGTGGTTTGCTCCGTGTGAAAGCACTGTTAGAACTGAGATCAGTGTTCCCTTTCTCAGTACAAGCTTTACTTTGAAAGATAATCACGTTCTTTCGAAAGATTATTAATTTCACTAAAGCTTTAGTAAGAAATGCACATGGGTTTCTTTGGAAAGACAAGCAGTGGTTTGCTACGTGTGAAAGCACTGTTAGACTTTCAATCAGTGTACCTTTTCTCAGTACAAGATTTACATTGAAAGATAATCGCGTTCTTACGAAAGTTTATTAATTTCACGAAAGCTTTAGTAAGAAACGCACATGGGCTTCTTTGTAAAGACAAGCAGTGGTTTGCTCCGTGTGAAAGCACTGTTTGAACTGAGATCAGTGTTCCTTTTCTCAGTACAAGCTTTACTTTGAAAGATAATCGCGTTCTTTACAAAGTTTATTAATTTCACGAAAGCTTTACTAAGAAACGCACATGCGTTTCTATGTAAAGACAAGCAGTGGTTTGCTACCTGTGAAAGCACTGTGAGAACTGAGATCAGTGTTCCTTTTCTCAGTACAAGCTTTACTTTGAAAGATAATCGCGTTCTTTTGAAAGTTTATTAATTTCACGAAAGCTTTAGTAAGAAACGCACATGGGTTTCTTTGTAAAGACAAGCAGTGGTTTGCTCCGTGTGAAAGTACTGTTAGAATTTCAATAAGTCTTCCTTTTCTCAGTACAAGCTTTAATTTGAAAGATAATCGCGTTCTTACGAAAGTTTATTAATTTCACGAAAGCGTTAGTAAGAAACGCACATGGGCGTTTTTTAAAGACAAGCAGTGGTTTGCTCCGTGTGAAAGCACTGTTAGAACTGAGATCAGTGTTCCCTTTCTCAGTACAAGCTTTACTTTGAAAGATAATCACGTTCTTTTGAAAGATTATTAATTTCATGAAAGCTTTAGTAAGAAACGCTCATGGGTTTCTTTGGAAAGACAAGCAGTGGTTTGCTACGTGTGAAAGCACTGTTAGAACTGAGATCAGTGTTCCTTTTCTCAGTACAACCTTTACCTTGAAAGATAATCGCGTTCGTTCGAAAGTTTATTAATTTCACGAAAGCTTTAGTAAGAAACGCTCATGCGTTTATTTGTAACGACAAGCAGTGGTTTTCTGCGTGTGAAAGCACTGTTTGAACTGAGATCACTGTTCCTTTTCTCAGTACAAGCTTTACTTTGAAAGATAATCGCGTTCTTTCGAAAGTTTATTAATTTCACGAAAGCTTTAGTAAGAAAGGCACATGGGTTTCTTTGTAATGACAAGCAGTGGTTTGGTACGTGTGAAAGCACTGTTTGAACTGAGATCAGTGTTTCTTTTATCAGTACAAGCTTTACTTTGAAAGATGATCGCGTTCTTTCCAAAGTTTATTAATTTCACTAAAGCTTTAGTAAGAAACGCTCATGGGTTTCTTTGTACAGACAAGCAGTGATTTGCTACATGTGAAAGCACTGTTAGAACTGAGATCAGTGTTTCTTTTCTCAGTACAAGCTTTACTTTGAATGATAATCGCGTTCTTTTGAAAGTTTATTAATTTCACGAAAGCTTTAGTAAGAAATGCACATGCTTTTCTTTTTAACGACAAGCAGTGGTTTGCTACGTGTGAAAGCACTGTTAGAACTTAGATCAGTGTTCCTTTTCTCACTACAAGCTTTACTTTGAAAGATAATCGCGTTCTTTCCAAAGTTTATTAATTTCACTAAAGCTTTAGTAAGAAATGCACATGGGTTTCTTTGGAAAGACAAGCAGTGGTTTGCTACATGTGAAAGCACTGTTAGACTTTCAATCAGTGTTCCTTTTCTCAGTACAAGCTTTACTTTTAAAGATAATCGCGTTCTTACGAAAGTTTATTAATTTCACGAAAGCGTTAGTAAGAAACGCACATGGGCGTTTTTGTAAAGACAAGCAGTGGTTTGCTCCGTGTGAAAGCACTGTTAGAACTGAGATCAGTGTTCCCTTTCTCAGTACAAGCTTTACATTGAAAGATAATCACGTTCTTTCGAAAGATTATTAATTTCATGAAAGCTTTAGTAAGAAACGCTCATGGGTTTCTTTGAAAAGACAAGCATTGGTTTGCTACGTGTGAAAGCACTGTTAGAACTGAGATCAGGGTTCCTTTTCTCAGTACAAGCTTTACCTTGAAAGATAATCGCGTTCTTTCGAAAGTTTATTAATTTCACGAAAGCTTTAGTAAGAAACGCTCATGCGTTTATTTGTAAAGACAAGCAGTGGTTTGCTACATGTGAAAGCACTGTTAGAACTGAGATCAGTGTTTCTTTTCTCAGTACAAGCTTTACTTTGAATGATAATCGCGTTCTTTTGAAACTTTATTAATTTCACGAAAGCTTTAGTAAGAAATGCACATGCTTTTCTTTGTAACGACAAGCAGTCGTTTGCTACATGTGAAAGCACTGTTAGAACTTAGATCAGTGTTCCTTTTCTCAGTACAAGCTTTACTTTGAAAGATAATCGCGTTCTTTCCAAAGTTTATTAATTTCACTAAAGCTTTAGTAAGAAATGCACATGGGTTTCTTTGGATAGACAACCAGTGGTTTGCTACGTGTGAAAGCACTGTTAGAATTTCAATCAGTGTTCCTTTTCTCAGTACAAGCTTTACATTGAAAGATAATCGCGTTCTTACGAAAGTTTATTAATTTCACGAAAGCTTTAGTAAGAAACGCACATGGGCTTCTTTGTAAAGACAAGCAGTGGTTTGCTCCGTATGAAAGCACTGTTAGCACTGAGATCACTGTTCCTTTTCTCAGTACAAGCTTTACTTTGAAAGATAATCGAGTTCTTTCGAAACTTTATTAATTTCACAAAAGCTTTAGTAAGAAAGGCTCATGCATTTCTTTGTAACGACAAGCAGTGGTTTGCTACGTGTGAAAGCACTGTTTGAACTGAGATCAGTGTTTCTTTTCTCAGTACAAGCTTTACTTTGAAAGATAATCGCATTCTTTCGAAAGTTTATTAATTTCACGAAAGCTTTATTAAGAAAGGTACATGCGTTTCTTTGTAATGACAAGCAGTGGTTTGGTACGTGTGAAAGCACTGTTTGAACTGAGATCAGTGTTTCTTTTCTCAGTACATGCTTTACTTTGAAAGATAAATGCGTTCTTTCGAAAAATTATTAATTTCACGAAAGTTGTAGTAAGAAAGGAACAGGGGCTTCTTTGTAAAGACAAGCAGTGGTTTGCTCCGTGTGAAAGCACTGTTAGAACTGAGATCAGTGTTCCCTTTCTTAGTACAAGCTTTACTTTGAAAGATAATCGCGTTCTTTTGAAAGTTTATTAATTTCACGAAAGCTTTAGGAAGAAACGAACATGGGTTTCTTTGTAAAGACAAGTAATGGTTTGCTACGTGTGAAAGCACTGTTAGAACTGAGATCAGTGTTTCTTTTCTCAGTACAAGCTTTACTTTGAATGATAATCGCGTTCTTTCGAAAGTTTATTAATTTCACGAAAGCTTTACTAAGAAACGCACATGCGTTTCTATGTAAAGACAAGCAGTGTTTTTGTACATGTGAAAGCACTGTTTGAACTGAGATCAGTGTTTCTTTTCTCAGTACAAGCTTTACTTTGAAAGATAATCGCGTTCTTTTGAAAGTTTATTAATTTCACGAAAGCTTTAGTAAGAAACGCACATGGGTTTCTTTGTAAAGACAAGCAGTGGTTTGCTCCGTGTGAAAGTACTGTTAGAATTTCAATAAGTCTTCCTTTTCTCAGTACAAGCTTTAATTTGAAAGATAATCGCGTTCTTACGAAAGTTTATTAATTTCACGAAAGCGTTAGTAAGAAACGCACATGGGCGTTTTTTAAAGACAAGCAGTGGTTTGCTCCGTGTGAAAGCACTGTTAGAACTGAGATCTGTGTTTCCTTTCTCAGTACAAGCTTTACTTTGAAAGATAATCACGTTCTTTCGAAAGATTATTAATTTCATGAAAGCTTTAGTAAGAAACGCTCATGGGTTTCTTTGGAAAGACAAGCAGTGGTTTGCTACGTGTGAAAGCACTGTTAGAACTGAGATCAGTGTTGCTTTTCTCAGTACAACCTTTACCTTGAAAGATAATCGCGTTCGTTCGAAAGTTTATTAATTTCACGAAAGCTTTAGTAAGAAACGCTCATGCGTTTATTTGTAACGACAAGCAGTGGTTTTCTGCGTGTGAAAGCACTGTTTGAACTGAGATCACTGTTCCTTTTCTCAGTACAAGCTTTACTTTGAAAGATAATCGCGTTCTTTCGAAAGTTTATTAATTTCACGAACGCTTTAGTAAGAAATGCACATGGGTTTCTTTGGAAAGACAAGCAGTGGTTTGCTCCGTGTGTAAGCACTGTTTGAACTGAGATCAGTGTTCCTTTTATCAGTACAAGCTTTACTTTGAAAGATGATCGCGTTCTTTCCAAAGTTTATTAATTTCACTAAAGCTTTAGTAAGAAACGCTCATGGGTTTCTTTGTACAGACAAGCAGTGATTTGCTACATGTGAAAGCACTGTTAGAACTGAGATCAGTGTTTCTTTTCTCAGTACAAGCTTTACTTTGAATGATAATCGCGTTCTTTTGAAAGTTTATTAATTTCACGAAGCTTTAGTAAGAAATGCACATGCTTTTCTTTTTAACGACAAGCAGTGGTTTGCTACGTGTGAAAGCACTGTTAGAACTTAGATCAGTGTTCCTTTTCTCACTACAAGCTTTACTTTGAAAGATAATCGCGTTCTTTCCAAAGTTTATTAATTTCACTAAAGCTTTAGTAAGAAATGCACATGGGTTTCTTTGGAAAGACAAGCAGTGGTTTGCTACATGTGAAAGCACTGTTAGACTTTCAATCAGTGTTCCTTTTCTCAGTACAAGCTTTACATTGAAAGATAATCGCGTTCTTACGAAAGTTTATTAATTTCACGAAAGCTTTAGTAAGAAACGCACATGGGCTTCTTTGTAAAGACAAGCAGTGGTTTGCTACGTGTGAAAGCACTGTTTGAACTGAGATCAGTGTTTCTTTTCTCAGTACAAGCTTTACTTTGAAAGATAATCGCATTCTTTCGAAAGTTTATTAATTTCACGAAAGCTTTATTAAGAAAGGTACATGCGTTTCTTTGTAATGACAAGCAGTGGTTTGGTACGTGTGAAAGCACTGTTTGAACTGAGATCAGTGTTTCTTTTCTCAGTACAAGCTTTACTATGAAAGATAATCGCGTTCTTTCCAAAGTTTATTAATTTCACGATAGCTTTACTAAGAAACGCAATGCCTTTCTTTGTAAATACAAGCAGTGTTTTTCTACGAGTGAAAGCACTGTTTGTTCTGAGATCAGTGTTTCTTTTCTCAGTACAAGCTTTACTTTGAAAGATAATCGCGTTCTTTCGAATGTTTATTAATTTCACGAAAGCTTTAGTAAGAAACGCTCATGGGTTTCTTTGTAAAGACAAGTAATGGTTTGCTACGTGTGAAAGCACTGTTAGAACTGAGATCAGTGTTTCTTTTCTCTGTACAAGCTTTACTTTGAATGATAATCGCGTTCTTTCGAAAGTTTATTAATTTCACGAAAGCTTTTGTAAGAAATGCTCATGCTTTTCATTGTAAAGACAAGCAGTTGTTTGCTACATGAGAAAGCACAGTTAGACTTTCAATCAGTGTTCCTTTTCTCAGTACAAGCTTTAATTTGAAAGATAATCGCGTTCTTACGAAAGTTTATTAATTTCACAAAAGCTTTAGTAAGAAACGCACATGGGCTTCTTTGTAAAGAAAAGCAGTGGTTTGCTCCGTGTGAAAGCACTGTTAGAACTGAGATCAGTGTTCCCTTTCTCAGTACAAGCTTTACTTTGAAAGATAATCGCGTTCTTTCCAAAGTTTATTAATTTAACGAAAGCTTTACTACGAAACGCACATGCGTTTCTTTGTAAAGACATGCAGTGTTTTTCTACGTGTGAAAGCACTGTTTGAACTGAGATCAGTGTTTCTTTTCTCAGTACAAGCTTTACTTTGAATGATAATCGCATTCTTTCGAAAGTTTATTAATTTCACGAAAGCTTTAGTAAGAAATACACATGCTTTTCTTTGTAACGACAAGCAGTTGTTTGTTACATGTGAAAGCACTGTTAGACTTTCAATCAGTGTTCCTTTTCTCAGTACAAGCTTTACTTTGAAAGATAATCGCGTTCTTACGAAAGTTTATTAATTTCAAGAAAGCTTTAGTAAGAAACGCACATGGGCGTTTTTGTAAAGACAAGCAGTGGTTTGCTCCGTGTGAAAGCACTGTTAGAACTGAGATCAGTGTTCCCTTTCTCAGTACAAGCTTTACTTTGAAAGATAATCACGTTCTTTCGAAAGATTATTAATTTCATGAAAGCTTTAGTAAGAAACGCTCATGGGTTTCTTTGAAAAGACAAGCAGTGGTTTGCTACATGTGAAAGCACTGTTAGAACTGAGATCACGGTTCCTTTTCTCAGTTCAAGCTTTACCTTGAAAGATAATCGCGTTCTTTCGAAAGTTTATTAATTTCACGAAAGCTTTAGTAAGAAACGTTCATGCATTTCTTTGTAACGACAAGCAGTGGTTTGCTACGTGTGAAAGCACTGTTTGAACTGAGATCAGTGTTTCTTTTCTCAGTACAAGCTTTACTTTGAAAGATAATCGCATTCTTTCGAAAGTTTATTAATTTCACGAAAGCTTTATTAAGAAAGGTACATGCGTTTCTTTGTAATGACAAGCAGTGGTTTGGTACGTGTGAAAGCACTGTTTGAACTGAGATCAGTGTTTCTTTTCTCAGTACATGCTTTACTTTGAAAGATAAATGCGTTCTTTCGAAAAATTATTAATTTCACGAAAGTTGTAGTAAGAAAGGAACAGGGGCTTCTTTGTAAAGACAAGCAGTGGTTTGCTCCGTGTGAAAGCACTGTTAGAACTGAGATCAGTGTTCCCTTTCTTAGTACAAGCTTTACTTTGAAAGATAATCGCGTTCTTTTGAAAGTTTATTAATTTCACGAAAGCTTTAGGAAGAAACGAACATGGGTTTCTTTGTAAAGACAAGTAATGGTTTGCTACGTGTGAAAGCACTGTTAGAACTGAGATCAGTGTTTCTTTTCTCAGTACAAGCTTTACTTTGAATGATATTCGCGTTCTTTCCAAAGTTTATTAATTTCACGATAGCTTTACTAAGAAACGCAATGCCTTTCTTTGTAAATACAAGCAGTGTTTTTCTACGAGTGAAAGCACTGTTTGAACTGAGATCAGTGTTTCTTTTCTCAGTACAAGCTTTACTTTGAAAGATAATCACGTTCATTTGAAAGTTTATTAATTTCACGAAAGCTTTAGAAAGAAACGCTCATGGGTTTCTTTGTAAAGACAAGTAATGGTTTGCTACGTGTGAAAGCACTGTTAGAACTGAGATCAGTGTTTCTTTTCTCAGTACAAGCTTTACTTTGAAAGATAAACGCGTTCTTTCGAAAGATTATTATTTTCACGAAAGTTTTAGTAAGAAACGAACATCGGCTTCTTTGTAAAGACAAGCAGTGGTTTGCTCCGTGTGAAAGCACTGTTAGAACTGAGATCAGTGTTCCCTTTCTTAGTACAAGCTTTACTTTGAAAGATAATCGCTTTCTTTCGAAAGATTATTAATTTCAAGAAAGCTTTAGTAAGAAACGCACATGCGTTTCTTTGTAACGACAAGCAGTGGTTTGGTACATGTGAAAGCACTGTTTGAACTGAGATCATTGTTTCTTTTCTCAGTACAAGCTTTACTTTGAAAGATAATCGCGTTCTTTCCAAAGTTTATTAATTTCAAGAAAGCTTTAGTAAGAAACGCACATGAGTTTCTTTGGAAAGACAAGCAGTGGTTAGCTACGTGTGAAAGTACTGTTAGAATTTCAATAAGTCTTCCTTTTCTCAGTACAAGATTTAATTTGAAAGATAATCGCGTTCTTTCCAAAGTTTATTAATTTCACGATAGCTTTACTAAGAAACGCAATGCCTTTCTTTGTAAATACAAGCAGTGTTTTTCTACGAGTGAAAGCACTGTTTGAACTGAGATCAGTGTTTCTTTTCTCAGTACAAGCTTTACTTTGATAGATAATCGCGTTCATTTGAAAGTTTATTAATTTCACGAAAGCTTTAGTAAGAAACGCTCATGGGTTTCTTGTAAAGACAAGTAATGGTTTGCTACGTGTGAAAGCACTGTTTGAACTGAGATCAGTGTTTCTTTTCTCAGTACAAGCTTTACTTTGAAAGATAATCGCGTTCTTTCGAAAGTTTATTAATTTCACGAAAGCTTTAGTAAGAAAGGCACATGCGTTTCTTTGTAACGACAAGCATTGGTTTGCTACATGTGAAAGCACTGTTAGAACTTAGATCAGTGTTCCTTTTCTCAGTACAAGCTTTACTTTGAAAGATAATCGCGTTCTCTCCAAAGTTTATTAATTTCAAGAATGCTTTAGTAAGAAATCCACATGGGTTTCTTTGGAAAGCAAGCAGTGGTTTGCTACGTGTGAAAGCACTGTTAGACTTTCAATCAGTGTTCCTTTTCTCAGAACAAGCTTTACATTGAAAGATAATCGCCTTCTTACGAAAGTTTATTAATTTCACGAAAGCTTTAGTAAGAAACGTACATGGGCTTCTTTGTAAAGACAAGCAGTGGTTTGCTCCGTGTGAAAGCACTGTTAGAACTGAGATCAGTGTTCCTTTTCTCAGTACAAGCTTTATTTGAAAGATAATCGCGTTCTATCAAAAGTTTATTAATTTCACGAAAGCTTTAGTAAGAAAGGCACATGCGTTTCTTTGTAACGACAAGCAGTTGTTTGCTCCGTGTGAAACTGTTAGAACTGAGATCAGTGTTCCCTTTCTCAGTACAAGCTTTACTTTGAAAGATAATCGCGTTTTTTCCAAAGTTTATTAATTTCACGAAAGCTTTACTAAGAAACGCACATGCGTTTCTATGTAAAGCCAAGCAGTGTTTTTCTACGTGTGAAAGCACTGTTTGAACTGAGATCAATGTTTCTTTTCTCAGTACAAGCTTTACTTTGAAAGATAATCGCGTTCTTTTGAAAGTTTATTAATTTCATGAAAGCTTTAGTAAGAAACTAACATGGGTTTCTTTCTAACGACAAGCAGTGGTTTGCTACGTGTGAAACTGTTAGAACTGAGATCAGTGTTCCCTTTCTCAGTACAAACTTTACTTGAAAGATAATCGCGTTCTTTCCAAAGTTTATTAATTTCACGAAACTTTAGTAAGAAACGCACATGGGTTTCTTTGTAACGACAAGCAGTGGTTTGCTACATGTGAAAGCACTGTTAGAACTGAGATCAGTGTTTCTTTTCTCCGTACAAGCTTTACTTTGAATGATAATCGTGTTCTTTCGAAAGTTTATTAATTTCAGGAAAGCTTTAGTAAGAAATGCACATGCTTTACTTTGTAACGACAAGCAGTGGTTTGCTACATGTGAAAGCACTGTTAGAACTTAGATCAGTGTTCCTTTTCTCAGTACAAGCTTTACATTGAAAGATAATCGCGTTCTTTCCAAAGTTTATTAATTTCACTAAAGCTTTAGTAAGAAATGCACATGGGTTTCTTTGGAAAGACAAGCAGTGGTTTGCTACATGTGAAAGCACTGTTAGACTTTCAATCAGTGTTCCTTTTCTCAGTACAAGCTTTACATTGAAAGATAATCGCGTTCTTACGAAAGTTTATTAATTTCACGAAAGCTTTAGTAAGAAACGCACATGGGCTTCTTTGTAAAGACAAGCAGTGGTTTGCTCTGTGTGAAAGCACTGTTAGAACTGAGATCAGTGTTCCTTTTCTCAGTACAAGCTTTACTTTGAAAGATAATCGCGTTCTTTCGAAAGTTTATTAATTTCACGAAAGCTTTACTAAGAAAGGCACATGCGTTTCTTTGTAACCACAAGTAGAATTTGCTACGTGTGAAAGCACTGTTGAACTGAGATCAGTGTTTCTTTTCTCAGTACAAGCTTTACTTTGAAAGATAATCGCATTCTTTCGAAAGTTTATTAATTTCACGAAAGCTTTATTGAGAAAGGCACATGCGTTTCTTTGTAATGACAAGCAGTGGTTTGGTACGTGTGAAAGCACTGTTTGAACTGAGATCAGTGTTTCTTTTCTCAGTACAAGCTTTACTTTGAAAGATAAATGCGTTCTTTGGAAAGATTATAGATTTCACGAAAATTTTACTAAGAAACGAATATGGGCTTCTTTGTAAAGACAAGCAGTGGTTTGCTCCGTGTGAAAGCACTCATAGAACTGAGATCAGTGTTCCCTTTCTTAGTACAAGCTTTACTTTGAAAGATAATCGCTTTCTTTCGAAAGATTATTAATTTCAAGAAAGCTTTAGTAAGAAACGCACATGCTTTTCTTTGTAACGACAAGCAGTGGTTTGGTACGTGTAAAAGCACTGTTTGAACTGAGATCAGTGTTTCTTTTCTCTGTACAAGCTTTACTTTGAAAGATAATCACATTCTTTCCAAAGTTTATTAATTTCAAGAAAGCTTTAGTAAGAAACACACATGGGTTTCTTTGGAAAGACAAGCAGTGGTTTGCTACGTGTGAAAGCACTGTTAGAATTTCAATAAGTCTTCCTTTTGTCAGTACAAGCTTTAATTTGAAAGATAATCGCGTTCTTTCCAAAGTTTATTAATTACACGAAAGCTTTACTAAGAAACGCACATGCGTTTCTTTGTAAAGACAAGCAGTGTTTTTCTACGTGTGAAACCACTGTTTGAACTGAGATCAGTGTTTCTTTTCTCAGTACAAGCTTTACTTTGAAAGATAATCGCGTTCTTTAGAAAGTTTATTAATTTCACGAAAGCTTTAGTAAGAAACGCACATGGGCTTCTTTGTAAAGACAAGCAGTGGTTTGCTCCGTGTGAAAGCACTGTTAGAACTGAGATCAGTGTTCCTTTTCGCAGTACAAGCTGTACTTTGAAAGATAATCGCGTTCTTTCGAAAGTTTATTAATTTCACGAAAGCTTTAGTAAGAAAGGCACATGCTTTTCTTTGTAACGACAAGCAGTGGTTTGCTACGTGTGAAAGCACTGTTTGAACTGAGATCAGTGTTTTTTTTCTCAGTACAAGCTTTACTTTGAAAGATAATCGCGTCCTTTCCAAAGTTTATTAATTTCAAGAAAGCTTTAGCAAGAAACGCACATGGGTTTCTTTGGAAAGACAAGCAGTGGTTTGCTACGTGTGAAAGCACTGTTAGAATTTCAATAAGTGTTCCTTTTCTCACTACTAGCTTTAATTTGAAAGATAATCGTGTTCTTTCCAAATTTTATTAATTTCACGAAAGCTTTACTAAGAAAAGCACATGCGTTTCTTTGTAAAGACAAGCAGTGTTTTTCTACGTGTGAAAGCACTGTTTGAACTGAGATCAGTGTTTCTTTTCTCAGTACAAGCTTTACTTTGAAAGATAATCGCGTTCTTTTGAAAGTTTATTAATTTCACGAAAGCTTTAGGAAGAAATGAACATGGGTTTCTTTGTAAAGACAAGTAATGGTTTGCTACGTGTGAAAGCACTGTTAGAACTGATATCAGTGTTTCTTTTCTCAGTACAAGCTTTACTTTGAATGATAATCGCATTCTTTCGAAAGTTTATTAATTTCACGAAAGCTTTAGTAAGAAATGCACATGCTTTTCTTTGTAATGACAAGCAGTTGTTTGCTACATGTGAAAGCACTGTTAGAATTTCAATAAGTGTTCCTTTTCTCTGTACAAGCTTTACTTTGAAAGATAATCGTGTTCTTTCCAAATTTTATTAATTTCACGAAAGCTTTACTAAGAAAAGCACATGCGTTTCTTTGTAAAGACTAGCAGTGGTTTGCTCCGTGTGAAAGCACTGTTAGAACTGAGATCAGTGTTCCCTTTCTCAGTACAAGCTTTACTTTGAAAGATAATCGCGTTCTTTCCAAAGTTTATTAATTTCACGAAAGCTTTACTAAGAAACGCGCATGCGTTTCTATGTAAAGCCAAGCAGTGTTTTTCTACGTGTGAAAGCACTGTTTGAACTGAGATCAGTGTTTCTTTTCTCAGTACAAGCTTTACTTTGAAAGATAATCGCGTTCTTTTGAAAGTTTATTAATTTCACGAAAGCTTTAGTAAGAAACTAACATGGGTTTCTTTGTAACGACAAGCAGTGGTTTGCTACGTGTGAAACTGTTAGAACTGAGATCAGTGTTCCCTTTCTCAGTACAAGCTTTACTTTGAAAGATAATCGCGTTCTTTCCAAAGTTTATTAATTTCACGAAACGTTAGTAAGAAACGCACATGGGTTTCTTTGTAACGACAAGCAGTGGTTTGCTACATGTGAAACCACTGTTAGAACTGAGATCAGTGTTTCTTTTCTCAGTACAAGCTTTACTTTGAATGATAATCGCGTTCTTTCGAAAGTTTATTAATTTCAGGAAAGCTTTAGTAAGAAATGCACATGCTTTACTTTGTAAGGACAAGCAGTGGTTTGCTACATGTGAAAGCACTGTTAGAACTTAGATCAGTGTTCCTTTTCTCAGTACAAGCTTTACATTGAAAGATAATCGCGTTCTTACCAAAGTTTATTAATTTCACTAAAGCTTTAGTAAGAAATGCACATGGGTTTCTTTGGAAAGACAAGCAGTGGTTTGCTACGTGTGAAAGCACTGTTAGACTTTCAATCAGTGTTCCTTTTCTCACTACTAGCTTTACATTGAAAGATAATCGCGTTCTTACGAAAGTTTATTAATTTCACGAAAGCTTTAGTAAGAAACGCACATGGGCTTCTTTGTAAAGACAAGCAGTGGTTTGCTCTGTGTGAAAGCACTGTTAGAACTGAGATCAGTGTTCCTTTTCTCAGTACAAGCTTTACTTTGAAAGATAATCGCGTTCTTTCGAAAGTTTATTAATTTCACGAAAGCTTTACTAAGAAAGGCACATGCATTTCTTTGTAACCACAAGCAGAATTTGCTATGTGTGAAAGCACTGTTGAACTGAGATCAGTGTTTCTTTTCTCAGTACAAGCTTTACTTTGAAAGATAATCGCATTCTTTCGAAAGTTTATTAATTTCACGAAAGCTTTATTGAGAAAGGCACATGCGTTTCTTTGTAATGACAAGCAGTGGTTTGGTACGTGTGAAAGCACTGTTTGAACTGAGATCAGTGTTTCTTTTCTCAGTACAAGCTTTTCTTTGAGAGATAAATGCGTTCTTTGGAAAGATTATAGATTTCACGAAAGTTTTACTAAGAAACGAACATGGGCTTCTTTGTAAAGACAAGCAGTGGTTTGCTCCGTGTGAAAGCACTCATAGAACTGAGATCAGTGTTCCCTTTCTTAGTACAAGCTTTACTTTGAAAGATAATCGCTTTCTTTCGAAAGATTATTAATTTCAAGAAAGCTTTAGTAAGAAACGCACATGCGTTTCTTTGTAACGACAAGCAGTGGTTTGGTACGTGTAAAAGCACTGTTTGAACTGAGATCAGTGTTTCTTTTCTCTGTACAAGCTTTACTTTGAAAGATAATCGCATTCTTTCCAAAGTTTATTAATTTCAAGAAAGCTTTAGTAAGAAACGCACATGGGTTTCTTTGGAAAGACAAGCAGTGGTTTGCTACGTGTGAAAGCACTGTTAGAATTTCAATAAGTCTTCCTTTTGTCAGTACAACCTTTAATTTGAAAGATAATCGCGTTCTTTCCAAAGTTCATTAATTTCACGAAAGCTTTACTAAAACGCACATGCGTTTCTTTGTAAAGACAAGCAGTGTTTTTCTACGTGTGAAAGCACTGTTTGAACTGAGATCAGTGTTTCTTTTCTCAGTACAAGCTTTACTTTGAAAGATAATCGCGTTCTTTTGAAAGTTTATTAATTTCACGAAAGCTTTCGTAAGAAACGCACATGGGTTTTTTTGTAAAGAGAAGTAATGGTTTGATACGTGTGAAAGCAATGTTAGTACTGAGATCAGTGTTTCTTTTCTCAGTACAAGCTTTACTTGGAATGATAATCGCGTTCTTTCGAAAGTTTATTAATTTCACGAAAGCTTTAGTAAGAAATGCACATGCTTTTCTTTGTAATGACAAGCAGTTGTTTGCTACATGTGAAAGCACTGTTAGAATTTCAATCAGTGTTCCTTTTCTCAGTACAAGCTTTATTTTGAAAGATAATCGCGTTCTTACGAAAGTTTATTAATTTCACGAAAGCTTTAGTAAGAAACGCACATGGGCTCCTTTGTAAAGACTAGCAGTGGTTTGCTCCGTGTGATAGCACTGTTAGAACTGAGATCAGTGTTCCCTTTCTCAGTACAAGCTTTACTTTGAAAGATGATCGCGTTCTTTCCAAAGTTTATTAATTTCACGAAAGCTTTACTAAGAACGCACATGCGTTTCTATGTAAAGCCAAGCAGTGTTTTTCTACGTGTGAAAGCACTGTTTGAACTGAGATCAGTGTTTCTTTTCTCAGTACAAGCTTTACTTTGAAAGATAATCGCGTTCTTTTGAAAGTTTATTAATTTCACGAAAGCTTTAGTAAGAAACTAACATGGGTTTCTTTGTAAAGACAAGCAATAGTTTGCTACGTAACAAAGCACTGTTAGAACTGAGATCAGTGTTTCTTTTCTCAGTACAAGCTTCACTTTGAATGATAATCGCGTTCTTTCGAAAGTTTATTAATTTCACGAAAGCTTTAGTAAGAAAGGCACATGCGTTTCTTTGTAACGACAAGCATTGGTTTGCTACATGTGAAAGCACTGTTAGAACTTAGATCAGTGTTCCTTTTCTCAGTACAAGCTTTACTTTGAAAGATAATCGCGTTCTCTCCAAAGTTTATTAATTTCACTAAAGCTTTAGTAAGAAATGCACATGGGTTTCTTTGGAAAGACAAGCAGTGGTTTGCTACGTGTGAAAGCACTGTTAGACTTTCAATCAGTGTTCCTTTTCTCAGTACAAGCTTTACATTGAAAGATAATCGCGTTCTTACGAAAGTTTATTAATTTCACGAAAGCTTTAGTAAGAAACGCACATGGGCTTCTTTGTAAAGACAAGCAGTGGTTTGCTCCGTGTGAAAGCACTGTTAGAACTGAGATCAGTGTTCCTTTTCGCAGTACAAGCTGTACTTTGAAAGATAATCGCGTTCTTTCGAAAGTTTATTAATTTCACGAAAGCTTTAGTAAGAAAGGCACATGCTTTTCTTTGTAACGACAAGCAGTGGTTTGCTACGTGTGAAAGCACTGTTTGAACTGAGATCAGTGTTTCTTTTCTCAGTACAAGCTTTACTTTGAAAGATAATCGCGTCCTTTCCAAAGTTTATTAATTTCAAGAAAGCTTTAGCAAGAAACGCACATGGGTTTCTTTGGAAAGACAAGCAGTGGTTTGCTACGTGTGAAAGCACTGTTAGAATTTCAATAAGTGTTCCTTTTCTCACTACAAGCTTTAATTTGAAAGATAATCGTGTTCTTTCCAAATTTTATTAATTTCACGAAAGCTTTACTAAGAAAAGCACATGCGTTTCTTTGTAAAGACAAGCAGTGTTTTTCTACATGTGAAAGCACTGTTTCAACTGAGATCAGTGTTTCTTTTCTCAGTACAAGCTTTACTTTGAAAGATAATCGCGTTCTTTTTAAAGTTTATTAATTTCACGAAAGCTTTAGGAAGAAACGAACATGGGTTTCTTTGTAAAGAGAAGTAATGGTTTGATACGTGTGAAAGCAATGTTAGTACTGAGATCAGTGTTTCTTTTCTCAGTACAAGATTTACTTTGAATGATAATCGCGTTCTTTCGAAAGTTTATTAATTTCACGAAAGCTTTAGTAAGAAATGCACATGCTTTTCTTTGTAATGACAAGCAGTTGTTTGCTACATGTGAAAGCACTGTTAGAATTTCAATCAGTGTTCCTTTTCTCAGTACAAGCTTTACTTTGAAAGATAATCGCGTTCTTACGAAAGTTTATTAATTTCACGAAAGGTTTAGTAAGAAACGCACATGGCCTTCTTTGTAAAGACTAGCAGTGGTTTGCTCCATGTGAAAGCACTGTTAGAACTGAGATCAGTGTTCCCTTTCTCAGTACAAGCTTTACTTTGAAAGATAATCGCGTTCTTTCCAAAGTTTATTAATTTCACGAAAGCTTTACTAAGAAACGCACATGCGTTTCTATGTATTGCCAAGCAGTGTTTTTCTACGTGTGAAAGCACTGTTTGAACTGAGATCAGTGTTTCTTTTCTCAGTACAAGCTTTACTTTGAAAGATAATCGGGTTCTTTTGAAAGTTTATTAATTTCACGAAAGCTTTAGTAAGAAACTAACATGGGTTTCTTTGTAAAGACAAGCAATGGTTTGCTACGTAACAAAGCACTGTTAGAACTGAGTTCAGTGTTTCTTTTCTCAGTACAAGCTTCACTTTGAATGATAATCGCGTTGTTTTGAAAGTTTATTAATTTCAAGAAAGCTTTAGGAAGAAACGAACATGGGCTTCTTTGTAAAGACTAGCAGTGGTTTGCTCCGTGTGAAAGCACTGTTAGAACTGAGATCAGTGTTCCCTTTCTCAGTACAAGCTTTACTTTGAAAGATAATCGCGTTCTTTCCAAAGTTTATTAATTTCACGAAAGCTTTACTAAGAAACGCACATGCGTTTCTATGTAAAGCCAATCAGTGTTTTTCTACGTGTGAAAGCACTGTTTGAACTGAGATCAGTGTTTCTTTTCTCAGTACAAGCTTTACTTTGAAAGATAATCGCGTTCTTTTGAAAGTTTATTAATTTCACTAAAGCTTTAGTAAGAAACTAACATGGGTTTCTTTGTAACGACAAGCAGTGGTTTGCTACGTGTGAAACTGTTAGAACTGAGATCAGTGTTCCCTTTCTCAGTACAAGCTTTACTTTGAAAGATAATCGCGTTCTTTCCAAAGTTTATTAATTTCACGAAACTTTAGTAAGAAACGCACATGGGTTTCTTTGTAACGACAAGCAGTGGTTTGCTACATGTGAAAGCACTGTTAGAACTTAGATCAGTGTTCCTTTTCTCAGTACAAGCTGTACTTTGAAAGATAATCGCGTTCTTTCCAAAGTTTATTAATTTCACTAAAGCTTTAGTAAGAAATGCACATGGGTTTCTTTGGAAAGACAAGCAGTGGTTTGCTACGTGTGAAAGCACTGTTAGACTTTCAATCAGTGTTCCTTTTCTCAGTACAAGCTTTACATTGAAAGATAATCGCGTTCTTACGAAAGTTTATTAATTTCACGAAAGCTTTAGTAAGAAACGCACATGGGCTTCTTTGTAAAGACAAGCAGTGGTTTGCTCTGTGTGAAAGCACTGTTAGAACTGAGATCAGTGTTCCTTTTCTCAGTACAAGCTTTACTTTGAAAGATAATCGCGTTCTTTCGAAAGTTTATTAATTTCACGAAAGCTTTACTAAGAAAGGCACATGAGTTTTTTTGTAATGACAAGCAGAATTTGCTACGTGTGAAAGCACTGTTTGAACTGAGATCAGTGTTTCTTTTCTTAGTACAAGCTTTACTTTGAAAGATAAATGTGTTCTTTCGAAAGATTATTAATTTCACGAAAGTTTTAGTAAGAAACGAACATGGGCTTCTTTGTAAAGACAAGCAGTGGTTTGCTCCGTGTGAAAGCACTCATAGAACTGAGTTCAGTGTTCCCTTTCATAGTACAAGCTTTACTTTGAAAGATAATCGGTTTCTTTCGAAAGATTATTAATTTCAAGAAAGCTTTAGTAAGAAACGCACATGCGTTTCTTTGTAACGACAAGCAGTGGTTTGGTACGTGTGAAAGCACTGTTTGAACTGAGATCAGTGATTCTTTTCTCAGTACAAGCTTTACTTTGAAAGATAATCGCGTTCTTTCCAAAGTTTATTAATTTCAAGAAAGCTTTAGTAAGAAACACACATGGGTTTCTTTGGAAAGACAAGCAGTGGTTTGCAACGTGTGAAAGCACTGTTAGAATTTCAATAAGTCTTCCTTTTCTCAGTACAGGCTTTAATTTGAAAGATAATCGCGTTCTTTCCAAAGTTTATTAATTTCACGAAAGCTTTACTACGAAACGCACATGCGTTTCTATGTAAAGCCAAGCAGTGTTTTTCTACGTGTGAAAGCACTGTTTGAACTGAGATCGGTGTTTCTTTTCTCAGTACAAGCTTTACTTTGAAAGATAATCGCGTTCTTTTGAAAGTTTATTAATTTCACGAAAGCTTTAGTAAGAAACTAACATGGGTTTCTTTGTAAAGACAAGCAATGGTTTGCTACGTGTGAAAGCACTGTTAGAACTGAGATCAGTGTTTCTTTTCTCAGTACAAGCTTTACTTTGAAAGATAATCGCGTTCTCGCCAAAGTTTATTAATTTCACTAAAGCTTTAGTAAGAAATGCACATGGGTTTCTTTGGAAAGCAAGCAGTGGTTTGCTACATGTGAAATCACTGTTAGACTTTCAATCAGTGTTCCTTTTCTCAGAACAAGCTTTACATTGAAAGATAATCGCGTACTTACGAAAGTTTATTAATTTCTCGAAAGCTTTAGTAAGAAACGCACATGGGCTTCTTTGTAAAGACAAGCAGTGGTTTGCTCCATGTGAAAGCACTGTTAGAACTGAGATCAGTGTTCCCTTTCTCAGTACAAGCTTTACTTTGAAAGATGATCGCGTTCTTTCCAAAGTTTATTAATTTCACGAAAGCTTTACTAAGAACGCACATGCGTTTCTATGTAAAGCCAAGCAGTGTTTTTCTACGTGTGAAAGCACTGTTTGAACTGAGATCAGTGTTTCTTTTCTCAGTACAAGCTTTACTTTGAAAGATAATCGCGTTCTTTTGAAAGTTTATTAATTTCACGAAAGCTTTAGTAAGAAACTAACATGGGTTTCTTTGTAAAGACAAGCAATAGTTTGCTACGTAACAAAGCACTTTTAGAACTGAGATCAGTGTTTCTTTTCTCAGTACAAGCTTCACTTTGAATGATAATCGCGTTCTTTCGAAAGTTTATTAATTTCACGAAAGCTTTAGTAAGAAAGGCACATGCGTTTCTTTGTAACGACAAGCATTGGTTTGCTACATGTGAAAGCACTGTTAGAACTTAGATCAGTGTTCCTTTTCTCAGTACAAGCTTTACTTTGAAAGATAATCGCGTTCTCTCCAAAGTTTATTAATTTCACTAAAGCTTTAGTAAGAAACGTACATGGGCTTCTTTGTAAAGACAAGCAGTGGTTTGCTCCGTGTGAAAGCACTGTTAGATCTGAGATCAGTGTTCCTTTTCTCAGTACAAGCTTTATTTGAAAGATAATCGCGTTCTTTCGAAAGTTTATTAATTTCACGAAAGCTTTAGTAAGAAAGGCACATGCGTTTCTTTGTAACGACAAGCAGTTGTTTGCTCCGTGTGAAACTGTTAGAATTGAGATCAGTGTTCCTTTCTCAGTACAAGCTTTACTTTGAAAGATAATCGCGTTCTTTCCAAAGTTTATTAATTTCACTAAAGCTTTAGTAAGAAATGCACATGGGTTTCTTTGGAAAGACAAGCAGTGGTTTGCTACGTGTGAAAGCACTGTTAGACTTTCAATCAGTGTTCCTTTTCTCAGTACAAGCTTTACATTGAAAGATAATCGCGTTCTTACGAAAGTTTATTAATTTCACGAAAGCTTTAGTAAGAAACGCACATGGGCTTCTTTGTAAAGACAAGCAGTGGTTTGCTCCGTGTGAAAGCACTGTTAGAACTGAGATCAGTGTTCCTTTTCGCAGTACAAGCTGTACTTTGAAAGATAATCGCGTTCTTTCGAAAGTTTATTAATTTCACGAAAGCTTTAGTAAGAAAGGCACATGCTTTTCTTTGTAACGACAAGCAGTGGTTTGCTACGTGTGAAAGCACTGTTTGAACTGAGATCAGTGTTTCTTTTCTCTGTACAAGCTTTACTTTGAAAGATAATCGCGTCCTTTCCAAAGTTTATTAATTTCAAGAAAGCTTTAGCAAGAAACGCACATGGGTTTCTTTGGAAAGACAAGCAGTGGTTTGCTACGTGTGAAAGCACTGTTAGAATTTCAATAAGTGTTCCTTTTCTCACTACAAGCTTTAATTTGAAAGATAATCGTGTTCTTTCCAAATTTTATTAATTTCACGAAAGCTTTACTAAGAAAAGCACATGCGTTTCTTTGTAAAGACAAGCAGTGTTTTTCTACATGTGAAAGCACTGTTTCAACTGAGATCAGTGTTTCTTTTCTCAGTACAAGCTTTACTTTGAAAGATAATCGCGTTCTTTTGAAAGTTTATTAATTTCACGAAAGCTTTAGGAAGAAACGAACATGGGTTTCTTTGTAAAGACAAGTAATGGTTTGCTACGTGTGAAAGCACTGTTAGAACTGATATCAGTGTTTCTTTTCTTAGTACAAGCTTTACTTTGAATGATAATCGCATTCTTTCGAAAGTTTATTAATTTCACGAAAGCTTTAGTAAGAAATGCACATGCTTTTCTTTGTAATGACAAGCAGTTGTTTGCTACATGTGAAAGCACTGTTAGAATTTCAGTGTTCCTTTTCTCTGTACAAGCTTTACTTTGAAAGATAATCACGTTCTAACGAAAGTTTATTAATTTCACGAAAGCTTTAGTAAGAAACGCACATGGGCTTCTTTGTAAAGACTAGCAGTGGTTTGCTCCGTGTGAAAGCACTGTTAGAACTGAGATCAGTGTTCCCTTTCTCAGTACAAGCTTTACTTTGAAAGATAATCGCGTTCTTTCCAAAGTTTATTAATTTCACGAAAGCTTTACTAAGAAACGCACATGCGTTTCTATGTAAAGCCAAGCAGTGTTTTTCTACGTGTGAAAGCACTGTTTGAACTGAGATCAGTGTTTCTTTTCTCAGTACAAGCTTTACTTTGAAAGATAATCGCGTTCTTTTGAAAGTTTATTAATTTCACGAAAGCTTTAGTAAGAAATGCACATGGGTTTCTTTGTAACGACAAGCAGTGGTTTGCTACGTGTGAAACTGTTAGAACTGAGATCAGTGTTCCCTTTCTCAGTACAAGCTTTACTTTGAAAGATAATCGCGTTCTTTCCAAAGTTTCTTAATTTCACGAAACGTTAGTAAGAAACGCACATGGGTTTCTTTGTAACGACAAGCAGTGGTTTGCTACATGTGAAAGCACTGTTAGAACTGAGATCAGTGTTTCTTTTCTCAGTACAAGCTTTACTTTGAATGATAATCGCGTTCTTTCGAAAGTTTATTAATTTCAGGAAAGCTTTAGTAAGAAATGCACATGCTTTACTTTGTAACGACAAGCAGTGGTTTGCTACATGTGAAAGCACTGTTAGAACTTAGATCAGTGTTCCTTTTCTCAGTACAAGCTTTACATTGAAAGATAATCGCGTTCTTACCAAAGTTTATTAATTTCACTAAAGCTTTAGTAAGAAATGCACATGGGTTTCTTTGGAAAGACAAGCAGTGTTTTGCTACATGTGAAAGCACTGTTAGACTTTCAATCAGTGTTCCTTTTCTCAGTACAAGCTTTACATTGAAAGATAATCGCGTTCTTACGAAAGTTTATTAATTTCACGAAAGCTTTAGTAAGAATCGCACATGGGCTTCTTTGTAAAGACAAGCAGTGGTTTGCTCTGTGTGAAAGCACTGTTAGAACTGAGATCAGTGTTCCTTTTCTCAGTACAAGCTTTACTTTGAAAGATAATCGCGTTCTTTCGAAAGTTTATTAATTTCACGAAAGCTTTACTAAGAAAGGCACATGCGTTTCTTTGTAACCACAAGTAGAATTTGCTACGTGTGAAAGCACTGTTGAACTGAGATCAGTGTTTCTTTTCTCAGTACAAGCTTTACTTTGAAAGATAATCGCATTCTTTCGAAAGTTTATTAATTTCACGAAAGCTTTATTGAGAAAGGCACATGCGTTTCTTTGTAATGACAAGCAGTGGTTTGGTACGTGTGAAAGCACTGTTTGAACTGAGATCAGTGTTTCTTTTCTCAGTACAAGCTTTACTTTGAAAGATAAATGCGTTCTTTGGAAAGATTATAGATTTCACGAAAGTTTTACTAAGAAACGAACATGGGCTTCTTTGTAAAGACAAGCAGTGGTTTGCTCCGTGTGAAAGCACTCATAGAACTGAGATCAGTGTTCCCTTTCTTAGTACAAGCTTTACTTTGAAAGATAATCGCTTTCTTTCGAAAGATTATTAATTTCAAGAAAGCTTTAGTAAGAAACGCACATGCGTTTCTTTGTAACGACAAGCAGTGGTTTGGTACGTGTAAAAGCACTGTTTGAACTGAGATCAGTGTTTCTTTTCTCTGTACAAGCTTTACTTTGAAAGATAATCGCATTCTTTCCAAAGTTTATTAATTTCAAGAAAGCTTTAGTAAGAAACGCACATGGGTTTCTTTGGAAAGACAAGCAGTGGTGTGCTACGTGTGAAAGCACTGTTAGAATTTCAATAAGTCTTCCTTTTGTCAGTACAACCTTTAATTTGAAAGATAATCGCGTTCTTTCCAAAGTTTATTAATTTCACGAAAGCTTTACTAAGAAACGCACATGCGTTTCTTTGTAAAGACAAGCAGTGTTTTTCTACGTGTGAAAGCACTGTTTGAACTGAGATCAGTGTTTCTTTTCTCAGTACAAGCTTTACATTGAAAGATAATCGCGTTCTTTTGAAAGTTTATTAATTTCACGAAAGCTTTCGTAAGAAACGCACATGGGTTTCTTTGTAAAGAGAAGTAATGGTTTGATACGTGTGAAAGCAATGTTAGTACTGAGATCAGTGTTTCTTTTCTCAGTACAAGCTTTACTTTGAATGATAATCGCGTTCTTTCGAAAGTTTATTAATTTCACGAAAGCTTTAGTAAGAAATGCACATGCTTTTCTTTGTAATGACAAGCAGTTGTTTGCTACATGTGAAAGCACTGTTAGAATTTCAATCAGTGTTCCTTTTCTCAGTACAAGCTTTACTTTGAAAGATAATCGCGTTCTTACGAAAGTTTATTAATTTCACGAAAGGTTTAGTAAGAAACGCACATGGCCTTCTTTGTAAAGACTAGCAGTGGTTTGCTCCGTGTGAAAGCACTGTTAGAACTGAGATCAGTGTTCCCTTTCTCAGTACAAGCTTTACTTTGAAAGATAATCGCGTTCTTTCCAAAGTTTATTAATTTCACGAAAGCTTTACTAAGAAACGCACATGCGTTTCTATGTAAAGCCAAGCAGTGTTTTATTACGTGTGAAAGCACTGTTTGAACTGAGATCAGTGTTTCTTTTCTCAGTACAAGCTTTACTTTGAAAGATAATCGCGTTCTTTTGAAAGTTTATTAATTTCACGAAAGCTTTAGTAAGAAACTATCATGGGTTTCTTTGTAAAGACAAGCAATGGTTTGCTACGTAACAAAGCACTGTTAGAACTGAGATCAGTGTTTCTTTTCTCAGTACAAGCTTCACTTTGAATGATAATCGCGTTGTTTTGAAAGTTTATTAATTTCAAGAAAGCTTAAGGAAGAAACGAACATGGGTTTATTTGTAAAGACAAGCAGTGGTTTGCTACATGTGAAAGCACTGTTAGAACTTAGATCAGTGTTCCCTTTCTCAGTACAAGCTTTACTTTGAAAGATAATCGCGTTCTTTCCAAAGTTTATTAATTTCATGAAACTTTAGTAAGAAACGCACATGGGTTTCTTTGTAACGACAAGCAGTGGTTTGCTACATGTGAAAGCACTGTTAGAACTGAGATCAGTGTTCCTTTTCTCAGTACAAGCTGTACTTTGAAAGATAATCGCGTTCTTTCCAAAGTTTATTAATTTCACTAAAGCTTTAGTAAGAAATGCACATGGGTTTCTTTGGAAAGACAAGCAGTGGTTTGCTACGTGTGAAAGCACTGTTAGACTTTCAATCAGTGTTCCTTTTCTCAGTACAAGCTTTACATTGAAAGATAATCGCGTTCTTACGAAAGTTTATTAATTTCACGAAAGCTTTAGTAAGAAACGCACATGGGCTTCTTTGTAAAGACAAGCAGTGGTTTGCTCTGTGTGAAAGCACTGTTAGAACTGAGATCAGTGTTCCTTTTCTCAGTACAAGCTTTACTTTGAAAGATAATCGCGTTCTTTCGAAAGTTTATTAATTTCACGAAAGCTTTACTAAGAAAGGCACATGAGTTTTTTTGTAACGACAAGCAGAATTTGCTACGTGTGAAAGCACTGTTTGAACTGAGATCAGTGTTTCTTTTCTCAGTACAAGCTTTACTTTGAAAGATAAATGCGTTCTTTCGAAAGATTATTAATTTCACGAAAGTTTTAGTAAGAAACGAACATGGGCTTCTTTGTAAAGACAAGCAGTGGTTTGCTCCGTGTGAAAGCACTCATAGAACTGAGTTCAGTGTTCCCTTTCATAGTACAAGCTTTACTTTGAGAGATAATCGCTTTCTTTCGAAAGATTATTAATTTCAAGAAAGCTTTAGTAAGAAACGCACATGCGTTTCTTTGTAACGACAAGCAGTGGTTTGCTACGTGTGAAAGCACTGTTAGACTTTCAATCAGTGTTCCTTTTCTCAGTACAAGCTTTACATTGAAAGATAATCGCGTTCTTACGAAAGTTTATTAATTTCACGAAAGCTTTAATAAGAAACGCACATGGGCTTCTTTGTAAAGACAAGCAGTGGTTTGCTACGTGTGAAAGCACTGTTAGACTTTCAATCAGTGTTCCTTTTCTCAGTACAAGCTTTACATTGAAAGATAATCGCGTTCTTACGAAAGTTTATTAATTTCACGAAAGCTTTAATAAGAAACGCACATGGGCTTCTTTGTAAAGACAAGCAGTGGTTTGCTACATGTGAAAGCACTGTTTGAACTGAGATCAGTGTTTCTTTTCTCAGTACAAGCTTTACTTTGAAAGATAATCGCGTTCTTTTGAAAGTTTATTAATTTCACGAAAGCTTTAGTAAGAAACTAACATGGGTTTCTTTGTAAAGACTAGCAGTGGTTTGCTCCGTGTGAAAGCACTGTTAGAACTGAGATCAGTGTTCCCTTTCTCAGTACAAGCTTTACTTTGAAAGATAATCGCGTTCTTTCCAAAGTTTATTAATTTCACGAAAGCTTTAGTAAGAAAGGCACATGCGTTTCTTTGTAACGACAAGCATTGGTTTGCTATACGTGAAAGCACTGTTAGAACTTAGATCAGTGTTCCTTTTCTCAGTACAAGCTTTACTTTGAAAGATAATCGCGTTGTATCCAAAGTTTATTAATTTCAATAAAGCTTTAGTAAGAAATGCACATGGGTTTCTTTGGAAAGCAAGCAGTGGTTTGCTACGTGTGAAAGCACTGTTAGACTTTCAATCAGTGTTCCTTTTCTCAGAACAAGCTTTACATTGAAAGATAATCGCGTTCTTATGAAAGTTTATTAATTTCACGAAAGCTTTAGTAAAAACGTACATGGGCTTCTTTGTAAAGACAAGCAGTGGTTTGCTCCGTGTGAAAGCACTGTTAGAACTGAGATCAGTGTTCCTTTTCTCAGTACAAGCTTTATTTGAAAGATAATCGCGTTCTTTCGAAAGTTTATTAATTTCACGAAAGCTTTAGTAAGAAAAGCGCATGCGTTTCTTTGTAAAGACAAGCAGTGTTTTTCTACGTGTGAAAGCACTGTTTGAACTGAGATCAGTGTTTCTTTTCTCAGTACAAGCTTTACTTTGAAAGATAATTGCGTTGTTTTGAAAGTTTATTAATTTCAAGAAAGCTTTAGGAAGAAACGAACATGGGCTTATTTGTAAAGACTAGCAGTGGTTTGCTCCGTGTGAAAGCACTGTTAGAACTGAGATCAGTGTTCCCTTTCTCAGTACAAGCTTTACTTTGAAAGATAATCGCGTTCTTTCCAAAGTTTATTAATTTCACGAAAGCTTTACTAAGAAACGCACATGCGTTTCTATGTAAAGCCAAGCTGTGTTTTTCTACGTGTGAAAGCACTGTTTGAACTGAGATCAGTGTTTCTTTTCTCAGTACAAGCTTTACTTTGAAAGATAATCGCGTTCTTTTGAAAGTTTATTAATTTCACGAAAGCTTTAGTAAGAAACTAACATGGGTTTCTTTGTAACGACAAGCAGTGGTTTGCTACGTGTGAAACTGTTAGAACTGAGAACAGTGTTCCCTTTCTCAGTACAAGCTTTACTTTGAAAGATAATCGCGTTCTTTCCAAAGTTTATTAATTTCATGAAACTTTAGTAAGAAACGCACATGGGTTTCTTTGTAACGACAAGCAGTGGTTTGCTACATGTGAAAGCACTGTTAGAACTGAGATCAGTGTTCCTTTTCTCAGTACAAGCTGTACTTTGAAAGATAATCGCGTTCTTTCCAAAGTTTATTAATTTCACTAAAGCTTTAGTAAGAAATGCACATGGGTTTCTTTGGAAAGACAAGCAGTGGTTTGCTACGTGTGAAAGCACTGTTAGACTTTCAATCAGTGTTCCTTTTCTCAGTACAAGCTTTACATTGAAAGATAATCGCGTTCTTATGAAAGTTTATTAATTTCACGAAAGCTTTAGTAAGAAACGCACATGGGCTTCTTTGTAAAGACAAGCAGTGGTTTGCTCTGTGTGAAAGCACTGTTAGAACTGAGATCAGTGTTCCTTTTCTCAGTACAAGCTTTACTTTGAAAGATAATCGCGTTCTTTCGAAAGTTTATTAATTTCACGAAAGCTTTACTAAGAAAGGCACATGAGTTTTTTTGTAACGACAAGCAGAATTTGCTACGTGTGAAAGCACTGTTTGAACTGAGATCAGTGTTTCTTTTCTCAGTACAAGCTTTACTTTGAAAGATAAATGCGTTCTTTCGAAAGATTATTAATTTCACGAAAGTTTTAGTAAGAAACGAACATGGGCTTCTTTGTAAAGACAAGCAGTGGTTTGCTCCGTGTGAAAGCACTCATAGAACTGAGTTCAGTGTTCCCTTTCATAGTACAAGCTTTACTTTGAGAGATAATCGCTTTCTTTCGAAAGATTATTAATTTCAAGAAAGCTTTAGTAAGAAACGCACATGCGTTTCTTTGTAACGACAAGCAGTGGTTTGCTACGTGTGAAAGCACTGTTAGACTTTCAATCAGTGTTCCTTTTCTCAGTACAAGCTTTACATTGAAAGATAATCGCGTTCTTACGAAAGTTTATTAATTTCACGAAAGCTTTAATAAGAAACGCACATGGGCTTCTTTGTAAAGACAAGCAGTGGTTTGCTACGTGTGAAAGCACTGTTAGACTTTCAATCAGTGTTCCTTTTCTCAGTACAAGCTTTACATTGAAAGATAATCGCGTTCTTACGAAAGTTTATTAATTTCACGAAAGCTTTAATAAGAAACGCACATGGGCTTCTTTGTAAAGACAAGCAGTGGTTTGCTACATGTGAAAGCACTGTTTGAACTGAGATCAGTCTTTCTTTTCTCAGTACAAGCTTTACTTTGAAAGATAATCGCGTTCTTTTGAAAGTTTATTAATTTCACGAAAGCTTTAGTAAGAAACTAACATGGGTTTCTTTGTAAAGACTAGCAGTGGTTTGCTCCGTGTGAAAGCACTGTTAGAACTGAGATCAGTGTTCCCTTTCTCAGTACAAGCTTTACTTTGAAAGATAATCGCGTTCTTTCCAAAGTTTATTAATTTCACGAAAGCTTTAGTAAGAAAGGCACATGCGTTTCTTTGTAACGACAAGCATTGGTTTGCTATATGTGAAAGCACTGTTAGAACTTAGATCAGTGTTCCTTTTCTCAGTACAAGCTTTACTTTGAAAGATAATCGCGTTGTATCCAAAGTTTATTAATTTCAATAAAGCTTTAGTAAGAAATGCACATGGGTTTCTTTGGAAAGCAAGCAGTGGTTTGCTACGTGTGAAAGCACTGTTAGACTTTCAATCAGTGTTCCTTTTCTCAGAACAAGCTTTACATTGAAAGATAATCGCGTTCTTATGAAAGTTTATTAATTTCACGAAAGCTTTAGTAAAAACGTACATGGGCTTCTTTGTAAAGACAAGCAGTGGTTTGCTCCGTGTGAAAGCACTGTTAGAACTGAGATCAGTGTTCCTTTTCTCAGTACAAGCTTTATTTGAAAGATAATCGCGTTCTTTCGAAAGTTTATTAATTTCACGAAAGCTTTAGTAAGAAAAGCGCATGCGTTTCTTTGTAAAGACAAGCAGTGTTTTTCTACGTGTGAAAGCACTGTTTGAACTGAGATCAGTGTTTCTTTTCTCAGTACAAGCTTTACTTTGAAAGATAATCGCGTTGTTTTGAAAGTTTATTAATTTCAAGAAAGCTTTAGGAAGAAACGAACATGGGCTTATTTGTAAAGACTAGCAGTGGTTTGCTCCGTGTGAAAGCACTGTTAGAACTGAGATCAGTGTTCCCTTTCTCAGTACAAGCTTTACTTTGAAAGATAATCGCGTTCTTTCCAAAGTTTATTAATTTCACGAAAGCTTTACTACGAAACGCACATGCGTTTCTATGTAAAGCCAAGCAGTGTTTTTCTAGGTGTGAAAGCACTGTTTGAACTGAGATCGGTGTTTCTTTTCTCAGTACAAGCTTTACTTTGAAAGATAATCGCGTTCTTTTGAAAGTTTATTAATATCACGAAAGCTTTAGTAAGAAACTAACATGGGTTTCTTTGTAAAGACAAGCAATGGTTTGCTACGTGTGAAAGCACTGTTAGAACTGAGATCAGTGTTTCTTTTCTCAGTACAAGCTTTACTTTGAAAGATAATCGCGTTCTCGCCAAAGTTTATTAATTTCACTAAAGCCTTAGTAAGAAATGCACATGGGTTTCTTTGGAAAGCAAGCAGTGGTTTGCTACGTGTGAAATCACTGTTAGACTTTCAATCAGTGTTCCTTTTCTCAGAACAAGCTTTACATTGAAAGATAATCGCGTACTTACGAAAGTTTATTAATTTCTCGAAAGCTTTAGTAAGAAACGCACATGGGCTTCTTTGTAAAGACAAGCAGTGGTTTGCTCCATGTGAAAGCACTGTTAGAACTGAGATCAGTGTTCCTTTTCTCAGTACAAGCTTTACTTTGAAAGATAATCGCGTTCTTTCGAAAGATTATTAATTTCACGAAAGCTTTAGTAAGAAAGGCACATGCGTTTCTTTGTAACGACAAGCAGTTGTTTGCTCCATGTGAAACCTTTAGAACTGAGATCAGTGTTCCCTTTCTCAGTACAAGCTTTACTTTGAAAGATAATCGCGTTCTTTTCAAAGTTTATTAATTTCACTAAAGCTTTAGTAAGAAATGCACATGGGTTTCTTTGGAAAGACAAGCAGTGGTTTGCTACGTGTGAAAGCACTGTTAGACTTTCAATCAGTGTTCCTTTTCGCAGTACAAGCATTACATTGAAAGATAATCGCGTTCTTACGAAAGTTTATTAATTTCACGAAAGCATTAATAAGAAACGCACATGGGCTTCTTTGTAAAGACAAGCAGTGGTTTGCTACATCTGAAAGCACTGTTTGAACTGAGATCAGTGTTTCTTTTCTCAGTACAAGCTTTACTTTGAAAGATAATCGCGTTCTTTTGAAAGTTTATTAATTTCACGAAAGCTTTAGTAAGAAACTAACATGGGTTTCTTTGTAAAGACTAGCAGTGGTTTGCTCCGTGTGAAAGCACTGTTAGAACTGAGATCAGTGTTCCCTTTCTCAGTACAAGCTTTACTTTGAAAGATAATCGCGTTCTTTCCAAAGTTTATTAATTTCACGAAAGCTTTAGTATGAAAGGCACATGCGTTTCTTTGTAACGACAAGCATTGGTTTGCTACATGTGAAAGCACTGTTAGAACTTAGATCAGTGTTCCTTTTCTCAGTACAAGCTTTACTTTGAAAGATAATCGCGTTCTATCCAAAGTTTATTAATTTCAATAAAGCTTTAGTAAGAAATGCACATGGGTTTCTTTGGAAAGCAAGCAGTGGTTTGCTACGTGTGAAAGCACTGTTAGACTTTCAATCAGTGTTCCTTTTCTCAGAACAAGCTTTACATTGAAAGATAATCGCGTTCTCATGAAAGTTTATTAATTTCACGAAAGCTTTAGAAAAAACGTACATGGGCTTCTTTGTAAAGACAAGCAGTGGTTTGCTCCGTGTGAAAGCACTGTTAGAACTGAGATCAGTGTTCCTTTTCTCAGTACAAGCTTTATTTGAAAGATAATCGCGTTCTTTCGAAAGTTTATTATTTTCACGAAAGCTTTAGTAAGAAAAGCGCATGCGTTTCTTTGTAAAGACAAGCAGTGTTTTTCTACGTGTGAAAGCACTGTTTGAACTGAGATCAGTGTTTCTTTTCTCAGTACAAGCTTTACTTTGAAAGATAATCGCGTTGTTTTGAAAGTTTATTAATTTCAAGAAAGCTTTAGGAAGAAACGAACATGGGCTTCTTTGTAAAGACTAGCAGTGGTTTGCTCCGTGTGAAAGCACTGTTAGAACTGAGATCAGTGTTCCCTTTCTCAGTACAAGCTTTACTTTGAAAGATAATCGCGTTCTTTCCAAAGTTTATTAATTTCACGAAAGCTTTACTAAGAAACGCACATGCGTTTCTATGTAAAGCCAAGCAGTGTTTTTCTACGTGTGAAAGCACTGTTTGAACTGAGATCAGTGTTTCTTTTCTCAGTACAAGCTTTACTTTGAAAGATAATCGCGTTCTTTTGAAAGTTTATTAATTTCACGAAAGCTTTAGTAAGAAACTAACATGGGTTTCTTTGTAACGACAAGCAGTGGTTTGCTACGTGTGAAACTGTTAGAACTGAGATCAGTGTTCCCTTTCTCAGTACAAGCTTTACTTTGAAAGATAATCGCGTTCTTACCAAAGTTTATTAATTTCACGAAACTTTAGTAAGAAACGCACATGGGTTTCTTTGTAACGACAAGCAGTGGTTTGCTACATGTGAAAGCACTGTTAGAACTTAGATCAGTGTTCCTTTTCTCAGTACAAGCTGTACTTTGAAAGATAATCGCGTTCTTTCCAAAGTTTATTAATTTCACTAAAGCTTTAGTAAGAAATGCACATGGGTTTCTTTGGAAAGACAAGCACTGGTTTGCTACGTGTGAAAGCACTGTTAGACTTTCAATCAGTGTTCCTTTTCTCAGTACAAGCTTTACATTGAAAGATAATCGCGTTCTTACGAAAGTTTATTAATTTCACGAAAGCTTTAGTAAGAAATGCACATGGGCTTCTTTGTAAAGACAAGCAGTGGTTTGCTCTGTGTGAAAGCACTGTTAAAACTGAGATCAGTGTTCCTTTTCTCAGTACGAGCTTTACTTTGAAAGATAATCGCGTTCTTTCGAAAGTTTATTAATTTCACGAAAGCTTTACTAAGAAAGGCACATGAGTTTTTTTGTAACGACAAGCAGAATTTGCTACGTGTGAAAGCACTGTTTGAACTGAGATCAGTGTTTCTTTTCTCAGTACAAGCTTTACTTTGAAAGATAAATGCGTTCTTTCGAAATATTATTAATTTCACGAAAGTTTTAGTAAGAAACGAACATGGGCTTCTTTGTAAAGACAAGCAGTGGTTTGCTCCGTGTGAAAGCACTCATAGAACTGAGTTCAGTGTTCCCTTTCATAGTACAAGCTTTACTTTGAAAGATAATCGCTTTCTTTCGAAAGATTATTAATTTCAAGAAAGCTTTAGTAAGAAACGCACATGCGTTTCTTTGTAATGACAAGCAGTGGTTTGGTACGTGTGAAAGCACTGTTTGAACTGAGATCAGTGATTCTTTTCTCAGTACAAGCTTTACTTTGAAAGATAATCGCGTTCTTTTGAAAGTTTATTAATTTCACGAAAGCTTTAGTAAGAAACTAACATGGGTTTCTTTGTAAAGACAAGCAATGGTTTGCTACGTGTGAAAGCACTGTTAGAACTGAGATCAGTGTTTCTTTTCTCAGTACAAGCTTTACTTTGAAAGATAATCGCGTTCTTTCCAAAGTTTATTAATTTCAAGAAAGCTTTAGTAAGAAACGCACATGGGTTTCTTTGGAAAGACAAGCAGTGGTTTGCTACGTGTGAAAGCACTGTTAGAATTTCAATAAGTTTTCCTTTTCTCAGTACAAGCTTTAATTTGAAAGATAATCGCGTTCTTTCCAAAGTTTATTAATTTCACGAAAGCTTTACTAAGAAACGCACATGCCTTTCTTTGTAAAGACAAGCAGTGTTTTTCTACGTGTGAAAGCACTGTTTGAACTGAGATCAGTGTTTCTTTTCTCAGTACAAGCTTTACTTTGAAAGATAATCGCGTTCTTTTGAAAGTTTATTAATTTCATGAAAGCTTTAGTGAGAAACGCACATGGGTTTCTTTTTAAAGACAAGTAATGGTTTGCTCCATCTGAAAGCACTGTTAGAACTGAGATCAGTGTTTCTTTTCTCTGTACAAGCTTTACTTTGAATGAAAATCGCGTTCTTTCGAAAGTGTATTAATTTCACGAAAGCTTTTGTATGAAATGCACATGCTTTTCTTTGTAACGACAAGCAGTTGTTTGCTACATGTGAAAGCACTGTTAGACTTTCAATCAGTGTTCCTTTTCTCAGTACAAGCTTTACTTTGAATGATAATCGCGTTCTTATGAAAGTTTATTAATTTCACGAAAGCTTTAGTAAGAAACGCACATGGGCTTCTTTTTAAAGACAAGCAGTGGTTTGCTCCGTGTGAAAGCACTGTTAGAACTGAGATCAGTGTTTCTTTTCTCAGTACAAGCTTTATTTGAAAGATAAATGCGTTCTTTCGAAAGATTATTAATTTCACGAAAGTTTTAGTAAGAAACGAACAGGGGCTTCTTTGTAAAGACAAGCAGTGATTTGCTCCATGTGAAAGCACTGTTAGAACTGAGATCAGTGTTCCCTTTCTTAGTACAAGCTTTCCTTTGAAAGATAATCGCGTTCTTTCCAAAGTTTATTAATTTCACGAAAGCTTTACTAAGAAACGCACATGCGTTTCTTTGTAAAGACAAGCAGTGTTTTTCTACGTGTGAAAGCACTGTTTGAACTGAGATCAGTGTTTCTTTTCTCAGTACAAGCTTTACTTTGAAAGATAATCGCGTTCTTTCCAAAATTTATTAATTTCAAGAAAGCTTTAGTAAGAAACGCACATGGGTTTCTTTGGAAAGACAAGCAGTGGTTTGCTACGTGTGAAAGCACTGATAGAATTTCAATAAGTCTTCCTTTTCTCAGTACAAGCTTTAATTTGAAAGATAATCGCGTTCTTTCCAAAGTTTATTAATTTCACGAAAGCTTTACTAAGAAACGCACATGCCTTTCTATGTAAAGACAAGCAGTGTTTTTCTACGTGTGAAAGCACTGTTTGAACTGAGATCAGTGTTTCTTTTCTCAGGACAAGCTTTACATTGAAAGATAATCGCGTTCTTTTGAAAGTTTATTAATTTCACGAAAGCTTTAGTAAGAAATGCACATGCTTTTCTTTGTAACGACAAGCAGTTGTTTGCTACATGTGAAAGCACTGTTAGACTTTCAATCAGTGTTCCTTTTCTCAGTACAAGCTTTACTTGAAAGATAATCGCGTTCTTATGGAAGTTTATTAATTTCACGAAAGCTTTAGTAAGAAACGCACATGGGCTTCTTTGTAAAGACAAGCAGTGGTTTGCTCCGTGTGAAAGCACTGTTAGAACTGAAATCAGTGTTCCCTTTCTCAGTACAAGCTTTACTTTGAAAGATAATCGCGTTCTTACAAAAGTTTATTAATTTCACGAAAGCTTTACTAAGAAACGCACATGCGTTTCTATGTAAAGATAAGCAGTGTTTTTCTACGTGTGAAAGCACTGTTGGAACTGAGATCAGTGTTTCTTTTCTCAGTACAAGCTTTACTTTCAAAGATAATCGCATTCTTTCGAAAGTTTATTAATTTCACGAAAGCTTTATTAAGAAAGTTACATGAGTTTCTTTGTAATGACAAGCAGTGGTTTGGTACGTGTGAACGCACTGTTTGAACTAAGATCAGTGTTTCTTTTCTCAGTACAAGCTTTACTTTGAAAGATAAATGCGTTCTTTCGAAAGATTATTAATTTCACGAAAGTTTTAGTAAGAAACGGACAGGGGCTTCTTTGTAAAGACAAGCAGTGGTTTGCTCCGTGTGAAAGCACTGTTAGAACTGAGATCAGTGTTCCCTTTCTTAGTACAAGCTTTACTTTGAAAGATAATCGCTTTCTTTCGAAAGATTATTAATTTCAAGGAAGCTTTAGTAAGAAACGCACATGCGTTTCTTTGTAACGACAAGCAGTGGTTTGGTATGTGTGAAAGCATTGTTTGAACTGAGATCAGTGTTTCTTTTCTCAGTACAAGCTTTACTTTGAAAGATAATCGCGTTCTTTCCAAAATTTATTAATTTCAAGAAAGCTTTAGTAAGAAACGCACATGTGTTTCTTTGGAAAGACAAGCAGTGGTTTGCTACGTGTGAAAGCACTGATAGAATTTCAATAAGTCTTCCTTTTCTCAGTACAAGCTTTAATTTGAAAGATAATCGCGTTCTTTCCAAAGTTTATTAATTTCACGAAAGCTTTACTAAGAAACGCACATGCGTTTCTATGTAAAGACAAGCAGTGTTTTTCTACGTATGAAAGCACTGTTTGAACTGAGATCAGTGTTTCTTTTCTCAGTACAAGCTTTACTTTGAAAGATAATCGCGTTCTTTCCAAAGTTTGTTAATTTCACGAAAGCTTTAGTAAGAAACGAACATGGGTTTCTCTGTAAAGTCAAGTAATGGTATGCTCCGTGTGAAAGCACTGTTAGAACTGAAATCAGTGTTTCTTTTCTCAGTACAAGCTTTACTTTGAATAATAATCGCGTTCTTTCGAATGTTTATTAATTACACGAAAGCTTTAGTAAGAAAGGCACATGTGTTTCTTTGTAACGACAAGCAGTGGTTTGCTACATGTGAAAGCACTGTTTGAACTGAGATCAGTGTTTCTTTTCTCAGTACAAGCTTTACTTTGAAAGATAAACGCGTTCTTACGAAAGATTATTAATTTCACAAAAGCTTTAGTAAGAAACGCACTTGCGTTTCTTTGTAACGACAAGCAGTGGTTTGGTACATGTGAAAGCACTGTTTGAACTGAGATCAGTGTTTCTTTTCTCAGTACAAGCTTTACTTTGAAAGATAACCGCGTTGTTTCCAAAGTTTATTAATTTCAAGAAAGCTTTAGTAATAAACGCACATGGGTTTCTTTGGAAAGGCAAGCAGTGGTTTGCTACGTGTGAAAGCACTGTTAGAATTTCAATAAGTCTTCCTTTTCTCAGTACAAGCTTTAATTTGAAAGATAATCGCGTTCTTTCCAAAGTTTATTAATTTCACGAAAACTTTACTAAGAAACGCAGATGCGTTTCTTTGTAAAGACAAGCAGTGTTTTTCCACGTGTGAAAGCACTGTTTGAACTGAGATCAGTGTTTCTTTTCTCAGTACAAGCTTTACTTTGAAAGATAATCGCGTTCTTTCGAAAGTTTACTAATTTCACGAAAGCTTTAGTAAGAAATGCACATGCTTTTCTTTGTAACGACAAGCAGTTGTTTGCTACATGTGAAAGCACTGTTAGACTTACAATCAGTGTTCCTTTTCTCAGTACAAGCTTTACTTTGAAAGATAATCGCGTTTTTACGAAAGTTTATTAATTTCAAAAAAGCGTTAGTAAGAAACGCACATGGGCGTCTTTGAAAACACAAGCAGTGGTTTGGTTCTTGTGAAAGTACTGTTAGAACTGAGATCAGTGTTCCCTTTATCAGTACAAGCTTTACTTTGAAAGATAATCACGTTCTTTCGAAAGATTATTAATTTCACGAAAGCTTTAGTAAGAAACGCTCATGCGTTTATTTGTAACGACAAGCAGTGGTTTTCTGCGTGTGAAAGCACTGTTTGAACGGAGATCAGTGTTCCTTTTTACAGTACAAGCTTTACTTTGAATGATAGTCGCGTTCTTTCGAAAGTTTATTAATTTCACGAAAGCATTAGTAAGAAAGGCACATGCGTTTCTTTGTAATGACAAGCAGTGGTTTGGTACGTGTGAAAGCACTGTTTGAAATGAGATCAGTGTTTCTTTTCTCAGTACAAGCTTTACTTTGAAAGATGATCGCGTTCTTTCCAAAGTTTATTAATTTCACGAAAGCTTTAGTAAGAAACGCACATGAGTTTCTTCGAAAGACAAGCAGTGGTTTGCTACGTGTGAAAGCACTGTTAGAACTGAGATCAGTGTTGCTTTTCTCAGTACCAGCTTTTCTTTGAATGATAATCGCGTTCTTTCGAAAGTTTATTAATTTCACGAAAGCTTTAGTAAGAAATGCACATGCTTTTCTTTGTAATGACAAGCAGTTGTTTGCTACATGTGAAAGCACTGTTAGACTTTCAATCAGTGTTCCTTTTCCCAGTACAAGCTTTACTTTGAAAGATAATCGCGTTCTTACGAAAGTTTATTAATTTCACGAAAGCTTTAGTAAGAAACGCACATGGGCTTCTTTGTAAAGACAAGCAGTGGTTTGCTCCGTGAGAAAGCACTGTTAGAACTGAGATCAGTGTTCCCTTTCTCAGTACAAGCTTTACTTTGAAAGATAATCGCAATCTTTCCAAAGTTTATTAATTGCACGAAAGCTTTACTAAGAAACGCACATGCGTTTATATGTTAAGACAAGCAGTGTTTTTCCACGTGTGAAAGCACTGTTTGAACTGAGATCAGTGTTTCTTTTCTCAGTACATGCTTTACTTTGAAAGATAATCGCGTTCTCTCCAAAGTTTATTAATTTCACTAAAGCTTTAGTAAGAAATGCACATGGGTTTCTTTGTAAAGACAAGCAGTGGTTTGCTACGTGTGAAAGCACTGTTAGACTTTCAATCAGTGTTCCTTTTCTCATAACATGCTTTACATTGAAAGATAATCGCGTTCTTACGAAAGTTTTTTAATTTCACGAAAGCTTTAGTAAGAAACGCACATGGGCTTCTTTGTAAAGACAAGCAGTGGTTTGCTCCGTGTGAAAGCACTGTTTGAACTGAGATCAGTGTTTCTTTTCTCAGTACAAGCTTTACTTTGAAAGATAATCGCTTTCTTTCGAAAGATTATTAATTTCAAGGAAGCTTTAGTAAGAAACGCACATGCGTTTCTTTGTAACGACAAGCAGTGGTTTGGTACGTGTGAAAGCACTGTTTGAACTGAGATCAGTGTTTCTTTTCTCAGTACAAGCTTTACTTTGAAAGATAATCGCGTTCTTTCCAAAATTTATTAATTTCAAGAAAGCTTTAGTAAGAAACGCACATGTGTTTCTTTGGAAAGACAAGCAGTGGTTTGCTACGTGTGAAAGCACTGATAGAATTTCAAAAAGTCTTCCTTTTCTCAGTACAAGCTTTAATTTGAAAGATAATCGCGTTCTTTCCAAAGTTTATTAATTTCACGAAAGCTTTACTAAGAAACGCACATGCGTTTCTATGTAAAGACAAGCAGTGTTTTTCTACGTATGAAAGCACTGTTTGAACTGAGATCAGTGTTTCTTTTCTCAGTACAAGCTTTACTTTGAAAGATAATCGCGTTCTTTCCAAAGTTTGTTAATTTCACGAAAGCTTTAGTAAGAAACGAACATGGGTTTCTCTGTAAAGTCAAGTAATGGTATGCTCCGTGTGAAAGCACTGTTAGAACTGAAATCAGTGTTTCTTTTCTCAGTACAAGCTTTACTTTGAATGATAATCGCGTTCTTTCGAATGTTTATTAATTACACGAAAGCTTTAGTAAGAAAGGCACATGTGTTTCTTTGTAACGACAAGCAGTGGTTTGCTACATGTGAAAGCACTGTTTGAACTGAGATCAGTGTTTCTTTTCTCAGTACAAGCTTTACTTTGAAAGATAAACGCGTTCTTGTGAAAGATTATTAATTTCACAAAAGCTTTAGTAAGAAACGCACTTGCGTTTCTTTGTAACGACAAGCAGTGGTTTGGTACATGTGAAAGCACTGTTTGAACTGAGATCAGTGTTTCTTTTCTCAGTACAAGCTTTACTTTGAAAGATAACCGCGTTGTTTCCAAAGTTTATTAATTTCAAGAAAGCTTTAGTAATAAACGCACATGGGTTTCTTTGGAAAGGCAAGCAGTGGTTTGCTACGTGTGAAAGCACTGTTAGAATTTCAATAAGTCTTCCTTTTCTCAGTACAAGCTTTAATTTGAAAGATAATCGCGTTCTTTCCAAAGTTTATTAATTTCACGAAAACTTTACTAAGAAACGCACATGCGTTTCTTTGTAAAGACAAGCAGTGTTTTTCCACGTGTGAAAGCACTGTTTGAACTGAGATCAGTGTTTCTTTTCTCAGTACAAGCTTTACTTTGAAAGATAATCGCGTTCTTTCGAAAGTTTACTAATTTCACGAAAGCTTTAGTAAGAAATGCACATGCTTTTCTTTGTAACGACAAGCAGTTGTTTGCTACATGTGAAAGCACTGTTAGACTTACAATCAGTGTTCCTTTTCTCAGTACAAGCTTTACTTTGAAAGATAATCGCGTTTTTACGAAAGTTTGTTAATTTCACGAAAGCTTTAGTAAGAAACGAACATGGGTTTCTCTGTAAAGTCAAGTAATGGTTTGCTCCGTGTGAAAGCACTGTTAGAACTGAAATCAGTGTTTCTTTTCTCAGTACAAGCTTTACTTTGAATGATAATCGCGTTCTTTCGAAAGTTTATTAATTACACGAAAGCTTTAGTAAGAAATGCACATGCTTTTCTTTGTAATGACAAGCAGTTGTTTGGTACATGTGAAAGCACTGTTAGACTTTCAATCACTGTTCCTTTTCTCAGTACAAGCTTTAATTTGAAATATAATCGCGTTTTTACGAAAGTTTATTAATTTCATGAAAGCTTTAGTGAGAAAAGCACATGGGCTTCTTTGTAAAGACAAGCAGTGGTTTGCTACGTGTGAAAGCACTGTTAGAACTGAGATCAGTGTTTCTTTTCTCAGTACAAGCTTTACTTTGAATGATAATCGCGTTCATTCATAAGTTTATTAATTTCACGAAAGCTTTAGTAAGAAAGGCACATGTGTTTCTTTGTAACGACAAGCAGTGGTTTGCTACATGTGAAAGCACTGTTTGAACTGAGATCAGTGTTTCTTTTCTCAGTACAAGTTTACTTTGAAAGATAAACGCGTTCTTACGAAAGATTATTAATTTCACAAAAGCTTTAGTAAGAAACGCACATGCGTTTCTTTGTAACGACAAGCAGTGGTTTGGTACATGTGAAAGCACTGTTTGAACTGAGATCAGTGTTTCTTTTCTCAGTACAAGCTTTACTTTGAAAGATAACCGCGTTGTTTCCAAAGTTTATTAATTTCAAGAAAGCTTTAGTAAGAAACGCACATGGGTTTCTTTGGAAAGACAAGCAGTGGTTTGCTACGTGTGAAAGCACTGTTAGAATTTCAATAAGTTTTCCTTTTCTCAGTACAAGCTTTAATTTGAAAGATAATCGCGTTCTTTCCAAAGTTTATTAATTTCACGAAAGCTTTACTAAGAAACGCACATGCCTTTTTTTGTAAAGACAAGCAGTGTTTTTCTACGTGTGAAAGCACTGTTTGAACTGAGATCAGTGTTTCTTTTCTCAGTACAAGCTTTACTTTGAAAGATAATCGCGTTCTTTTGAAAGTTTATTAATTTCATGAAAGCTTTAGTGAGAAACGCACATGGGTTTTTTTGTAAAGACAAGTAATGGTTTGCTCCATGTGAAAGCACTGTTAGAACTGAGATCAGTGTTTCTTTTCTCTGTACAAGCTTTACTTTGAATGATAATCGCGTTCTTTCGAAAGTTTATTAATTTCACGGAAGCTTTAGTAAGAAATGCACATGCTTTTCTTTGTAACGACAAGCAGTTGTTTGCTACATGTGAAAGCACTGTTAGACTTTCAATCAGTGTTCCTTTTCTCAGTACAAGCTTTACTTTGAAAGATAATCGCGTTCTTATAAAAGTTTATTAATTTCACGAAAGCTTTAGTAAGAAACGCACATGGGCTTCTTTGTAAAGACAAGCAGTGGTTTGCTCCATGTGAAAGCACTGTTAGAACTGAGATCAGTGTTCCCTTTCTCAGTACAAGCTTTACTTTGAATGATAACCGCGTTTTTTCGAAAGTTTATTAATTTCACGAAAGCTTTATTAAGAAAGGCACATGCGTTTCTTTGTAAGGACAAGCAGTGGTTTGGTACGTGTGAAAGCACTGTTTGAACTGAGATCAGTGTTTCTTTTCTCAGTACAAGCTTTACTTTGAAAGATAAATGCGTTCTTTCGAAAGATTATTAATTTCACGAAAGTTTTAGTAAGAAACGAACAGGGGCTTCTTTGTAAAGACAAGCAGTGGTTTGCTCCGTGTGAAAGCACTGTTTGAACTGAGATCAGTGTTTCTTTTCTCGGTACAAGCTTTATTTTGAAAGATAATCGCGTTCTTTCCAAAGTTTATTAATTTCACAAAAGCTTTACTAAGAAAGGCACATGCGTTTCTTTGTAATGACAAGCAGTGGTTTGGTACTTGTGAAAGCACAGTTTGAACTGAGATCAGTGTTTCTTTTCTCAGTACAAGCTTTACTTTGAAAGATAAACACGTTCTTTCGAAAGATTATTAATTTCAAGAAAGTTTTAGTAAGAAACGAACATGGGCTTCTTTGTAAAGACAAGCAGTGGTTTGCTCCATGTGAAAGCACTGTTAGAACTGCGATCAGTGTTCCCTTTCTTAGTACAAGCTTTACTTTGAAAGATAATCGCTTTCTTTCGAAAGATTATTAATTTCAAGAAAGCTTTAGTAAGAAAAGCACATGCATTTCTTTGTAACGACAAGCAGTGGTTTGGTACGTGTGAAAGCACTGTTTGAAATGAGATCAGTGTTTCTTTTCTCAGTACAAGCTTTACTTTGAAAGATAACCGCGTTGTTTCCAAAGTTTATTAATTTCAAGAAAGCTTTAGTAATAAACGCACATGGGTTTCTCTGTAAAGTCAAGTAATGGTATGCTCCGTGTGAAAGCACTGTTAGAACTGAAATCAGTGTTTCTTTTCTCAGTACAAGCTTTACTTTGAATGATAATCGCGTTCTTTCGAATGTTTATTAATTACACGAAAGCTTTAGTAAGAAAGGCACATGTGTTTCTTTGTAACGACAAGCAGTGGTTTGCTACATGTGAAAGCACTGTTTGAACTGAGATCAGTGTTTCTTTTCTCAGTACAAGCTTTACTTTGAAAGATAAACGCGTTCTTGTGAAAGATTATTAATTTCACAAAAGCTTTAGTAAGAAACGCACTTGCGTTTCTTTGTAACGACAAGCAGTGGTTTGGTACATGTGAAAGCACTGTTTGAACTGAGATCAGTGTTTCTTTTCTCAGTACAAGCTTTACTTTGAAAGATAACCGCGTTGTTTCCAAAGTTTATTAATTTCAAGAAAGCTTTAGTAATAAACGCACATGGGTTTCTTTGGAAAGGCAAGCAGTGGTTTGCTACGTGTGAAAGCACTGTTAGAATTTCAATAAGTCTTCCTTTTCTCAGTACAAGCTTTAATTTGAAAGATAATCGCGTTCTTTCCAAAGTTTATTAATTTCACGAAAACTTTACTAAGAAACGCACATGCGTTTCTTTGTAAAGACAAGCAGTGTTTTTCCACGTGTGAAAGCACTGTTTGAACTGAGATCAGTGTTTCTTTTCTCAGTACAAGCTTTACTTTGAAAGATAATCGCGTTCTTTCGAAAGTTTACTAATTTCACGAAAGCTTTAGTAAGAAATGCACATGCTTTTCTTTGTAACGACAGGCAGTTGTTTGCTACATGTGAAAGCACTGTTAGACTTACAATCAGTGTTCCTTTTCTCAGTACAAGCTTTACTTTGAAAGATAATCGCGTTTTTACGAAAGTTTGTTAATTTCACGAAAGCTTTAGTAAGAAACGAACATGGGTTTCTCTGTAAAGTCAAGTAATGGTTTGCTCCGTGTGAAAGCACTGTTAGAACTGAAATCAGTGTTTCTTTTCTCAGTACAAGCTTTACTTTGAATGATAATCGCGTTCTTTCGAAAGTTTATTAATTACACGAAAGCTTTAGTAAGAAATGCACATGCTTTTCTTTGTAATGACAAGCAGTTGTTTGGTACATGTGAAAGCACTGTTAGACTTTCAATCACTGTTCCTTTTCTCAGTACAAGCTTTAATTTGAAATATAATCGCGTTTTTACGAAAGTTTATTAATTTCATGAAAGCTTTAGTGAGAAAAGCACATGGGCTTCTTTGTAAAGACAAGCAGTGGTTTGCTACGTGTGAAAGCACTGTTAGAACTGAGATCAGTGTTTCTTTTCTCAGTACAAGCTTTACTTTGAATGATAATCGCGTTCATTCATAAGTTTATTAATTTCACGAAAGCTTTAGTAAGAAAGGCACATGTGTTTCTTTGTAACGACAAGCAGTGGTTTGCTACATGTGAAAGCACTGTTTGAACTGAGATCAGTGTTTCTTTTCTCAGTACAAGTTTACTTTGAAAGATAAACGCGTTCTTACGAAAGATTATTAATTTCACAAAAGCTTTAGTAAGAAACGCACATGCGTTTCTTTGTAACGACAAGCAGTGGTTTGGTACATGTGAAAGCACTGTTTGAACTGAGATCAGTGTTTCTTTTCTCAGTACAAGCTTTACTTTGAAAGATAACCGCGTTGTTTCCAAAGTTTATTAATTTCAAGAAAGCTTTAGTAAGAAACGCACATGGGTTTCTTTGGAAACACAAGCAGTGGTTTGCTACGTGTGAAAGCACTGTTAGAATTTCAATAAGTTTTCCTTTTCTCAGTACAAGCTTTAATTTGAAAGATAATCGCGTTCTTTCCAAAGTTTATTAATTTCACGAAAGCTTTACTAAGAAACGCACATGCCTTTTTTTGTAAAGACAAGCAGTGTTTTTCTACGTGTGAAAGCACTGTTTGAACTGAGATCAGTGTTTCTTTTCTCAGTACAAGCTTTACTTTGAAAGATAATCGCGTTCTTTTGAAAGTTTATTAATTTCATGAAAGCTTTAGTGAGAAACGCACATGGGTTTTTTTGTAAAGACAAGTAATGGTTTGCTCCATGTGAAAGCACTGTTAGAACTGAGATCAGTGTTTCTTTTCTCTGTACAAGCTTTACTTTGAATGATAATCGCGTTCTTTCGAAAGTTTATTAATTTCACGGAAGCTTTAGTAAGAAATGCACATGCTTTTCTTTGTAACGACAAGCAGTTGTTTGCTACATGTGAAAGCACTGTTAGACTTTCAATCAGTGTTCCTTTTCTCAGTACAAGCTTTACTTTGAAAGATAATCGCGTTCTTATAAAAGTTTATTAATTTCACGAAAGCTTTAGTAAGAAACGCACATGGGCTTCTTTGTAAAGACAAGCAGTGGTTTGCTCCATGTGAAAGCACTGTTAGAACTGAGATCAGTGTTCCCTTTCTCAGTACAAGCTTTACTTTGAATGATAACCGCGTTTTTTCGAAAGTTTATTAATTTCACGAAAGCTTTATTAAGAAAGGCACATGCGTTTCTTTGTAAGGACAAGCAGTGGTTTGGTACGTGTGAAAGCACTGTTTGAACTGAGATCAGTGTTTCTTTTCTCAGTACAAGCTTTACTTTGAAAGATAAATGCGTTCTTTCGAAAGATTATTAATTTCACGAAAGTTTTAGTAAGAAACGAACAGGGGCTTCTTTGTAAAGACAAGCAGTGGTTTGCTCCGTGTGAAAGCACTGTTTGAACTGAGATCAGTGTTTCTTTTCTCGGTACAAGCTTTATTTTGAAAGATAATCGCGTTCTTTCCAAAGTTTATTAATTTCACAAAAGCTTTACTAAGAAAGGCACATGCGTTTCTTTGTAATGACAAGCAGTGGTTTGGTACTTGTGAAAGCACAGTTTGAACTGAGATCAGTGTTTCTTTTCTCAGTACAAGCTTTACTTTGAAAGATAAACACGTTCTTTCGAAAGATTATTAATTTCAAGAAAGTTTTAGTAAGAAACGAACATGGGCTTCTTTGTAAAGACAAGCAGTGGTTTGCTCCATGTGAAAGCACTGTTAGAACTGCGATCAGTGTTCCCTTTCTTAGTACAAGCTTTACTTTGAAAGATAATCGCTTTCTTTCGAAAGATTATTAATTTCAAGAAAGCTTTAGTAAGAAAAGCACATGCATTTCTTTGTAACGACAAGCAGTGGTTTGGTACGTGTGAAAGCACTGTTTGAAATGAGATCAGTGTTTCTTTTCTCAGTACAAGCTTTACTTTGAAAGATAACCGCGTTGTTTCCAAAGTTTATTAATTTCAAGAAAGCTTTAGTAATAAACGCACATGGGTTTCTTTGGAAAGGCAAGCAGTGGTTTCCTACGTGTGAAAGCACTGTTAGAATTTCAGTAAGTCTTCCTTTTCTCAGTACAAGCTTTAATTTGAAAGATAATCGCGTTCTTTCCAAAGTTTATTAATTTCACGAAAACTTTACTAAGAAACGCAGATGCGTTTCTTTGTAAAGACAAGCAGTGTTTTTCCACGTGTGAAAGCACTGTTTGAACTGAGATCAGTGTTTCTTTTCTCAGTACAAGCTTTACTTTGAAAGATAATCGCGTTCTTTCGAAAGTTTACTAATTTCACGAAAGCTTTAGTAAGAAATGCACATGCTTTTCTTTGTAACGACAAGCAGTTGTTTGCTACATGTGAAAGCACTGTTAGACTTACAATCAGTGTTCCTTTTCTCAGTACAAGCTTTACTTTGAAAGATAATCGCGTTTTTACGAAAGTTTATTAATTTCACGAAAGCGTTAGTAAGAAACGCACATGGGCGTCTTTGAAAACACAAGCAGTGGTTTGGTTCATGTGAAAGTACTGTTAGAACTGAGATCAGTGTTCCCTTTATCAGTACAAGCTTTACTTTGAAAGATAATCACGTTCTTTCGAAAGATTATTAATTTCACGAAAGCTTTAGTAAGAAACGCTCATGCGTTTATTTGTAACGACAAGCAGTGGTTTTCTGCGTGTGAAAGCACTGTTTGAACGGAGATCAGTGTTCCTTTTTACAGTACAAGCTTTACTTTGAAATATAGTCGCGTTCTTTGAAAAGTTTATTAATTTCACGAAAGCATTAGTAAGAAAGGCACATGCGTTTCTTTGTAATGACAAGCAGTGGTTTGGTACGTGTGAAAGCACTGTTTGAAATGAGATCAGTGTTTCTTTTCTCAGTACAAGCTTTACTTTGAAAGATGATCGCGTTCTTTCCAAAGTTTATTAATTTCACTAAAGCTTTAGTAAGAAACGCACATGAGTTTCTTCGAAAGACAAGCAGTGGTTTGCTACGTGTGAAAGCACTGTTAGAACTGAGATCAGTGTTGCTTTTCTCAGTACCAGCTTTACTTTGAATGATAATCACGTTCTTTCGAAAGTTTATTAATTTCACGAAAGCTTTAGTAAGAAATGCACATGCTTTTCTTTGTAATGACAAGCAGTTGTTTGCTACCTGTGAAAGCACTGTTAGACTTTCAATCAGTGTTCCTTTTCCCAGTACAAGCTTTACTTTGAAAGATAATCGCGTTCTTACGAAAGTTTATTAATTTCACGAAAGCTTTAGTAAGAAACGCACATGGGCTTCTTTGTAAAGACAAGCAGTGGTTTGCTCCGTGAGAAAGCACTGTTAGAACTGAGATCAGTGTTCCCTTTCTCAGTACAAGCTTTACTTTGAAAGATAATCGCAATCTTTCCAAAGTTTATTAATTGCACGAAAGCTTTACTAAGAAACGCACATGCGTTTATATGTTAAGACAAGCAGTGTTTTTCCACGTGTGAAAGCACTGTTTGAACTGAGATCAGTGTTTCTTTTCTCAGTACATGCTTTACTTTGAAAGATAATCGCGTTCTCTCCAAAGTTTATTAATTTCACTAAAGCTTTAGTAAGAAATGCACATGGGTTTCTTTGTAAAGACAAGCAGTGGTTTGCTACGTGTGAAAGCACTGTTAGACTTTCAATCAGTGTTCCTTTTCTCATAACATGCTTTACATTGAAAGATAATCGCGTTCTTACGAAAGTTTTTTAATTTCACGAAAGCTTTAGTAAGAAACGCACATGGGCTTCTTTGTAAAGACAAGCAGTGGTTTGCTCCGTGTGAAAGCACTGTTTGAACTGAGATCAGTGTTTCTTTTCTCAGTACAAGCTTTACTTTGAAAGATAATCGCTTTCTTTCGAAAGATTATTAATTTCAAGGAAGCTTTAGTAAGAAACGCACATGCGTTTCTTTGTAACGACAAGCAGTGGTTTGGTACGTGTGAAAGCACTGTTTGAACTGAGATCAGTGTTTCTTTTCTCAGTACAAGCTTTACTTTGAAAGATAATCGCGTTCTTTCCAAAATTTATTAATTTCAAGAAAGCTTTAGTAAGAAACGCACATGTGTTTCTTTGGAAAGACAAGCAGTGGTTTGCTACGTGTGAAAGCACTGATAGAATTTCAAAAAGTCTTCCTTTTCTCAGTACAAGCTTTAATTTGAAAGATAATCGCGTTCTTTCCAAAGTTTATTAATTTCACGAAAGCTTTACTAAGAAACGCACATGCGTTTCTATGTAAAGACAAGCAGTGTTTTTCTACGTATGAAAGCACTGTTTGAACTGAGATCAGTGTTTCTTTTCTCAGTACAAGCTTTACTTTGAAAGATAATCGCGTTCTTTCCTAAGTTTGTTAATTTCACGAAAGCTTTAGTAAGAAACGAACATGGGTTTCTCTGTAAAGTCAAGTAATGGTTTGCTCCGTGTGAAAGCACTGTTAGAACTGAAATCAGTGTTTCTTTTCTCAGTACAAGCTTTACTTTGAATGATAATCGCGTTCTTTCGAAAGTTTATTAATTACACGAAAGCTTTAGTAAGAAATGCACATGCTTTTCTTTGTAATGACAAGCAGTTGTTTGGTACATGTGAAAGCACTGTTAGACTTTCAATCACTGTTCCTTTTCTCAGTACAAGCTTTAATTTGAAAGATAATCGCGTTTTTACGAAAGTTTATTAATTTCATGAAAGCTTTAGTGAGAAAAGCACATGGGCTTCTTTGTAAAGACAAGCAGTGGTTTGCTACGTGTGAAAGCACTGTTAGAACTGAGATCAGTGTTTCTTTTCTCAGTACAAGCTTTACTTTGAAAGATAACCGCGTTCTTACGAAAGATTATTAATTTCAAGAAAGCTTTAGTAAGAAACGCACATGGGTTTCTTTGTAACGACAAGCAGTGGTTTGCTACGTGTGAAAGCACTGTTAGAATTTCAATAAGTTTTCCTTTTCTCAGTACAAGCTTTAATTTGAAAGATAATCCCGTTCTTTCCAAAGTTTATTAATTTCACGAAAGCTTTACTAAGAAACGCACATGCCTTTTTTTGTAAAGACAAGCAGTGTTTTTCTACGTGTGAAAGCACTGTTTGAACTGAGATCAGTGTTTCTTTTCTCAGTACAAGCTTTACTTTGAAAGATAATCGCGTTCTTTTGAAAGTTTATTAATTTCATGAAAGCTTTAGTGAGAAACGCACATGGGTTTTTTTGTAAAGACAAGTAATGGTTTGCTCCATGTGAAAGCACTGTTAGAACTGAGATCAGTGTTTCTTTTCTCTGTACAAGCTTTACTTGGAATGATAATCGCGTTCTTTCGAAAGTTTATTAATTTCACGGAAGCTTTAGTAAGAAATGCACATGCTTTTCTTTGTAACGACAAGCAGTTGTTTGCTACATGTGAAAGCACTGTTAGACTTTCAATCAGTGTTCCTTTTCTCAGTACAAGCTTTACTTTGAAAGATAATCGCGTTCTTATAAAAGTTTATTAATTTCACGAAAGCTTTAGTAAGAAACGCACATGGACTTCTTTGTAAAGACAAGCAGTGGTTTGCTCCATGTGAAAGCACTGTTAGAACTGAGATCAGTGTTCCCTTTCTCAGTACAAGCTTTACTTTGAATGATAACCGCGTTTTTTCGAAAGTTTATTAATTTCACGAAAGCTTTATTAAGAAAGGCACATGCGTTTCTTTGTAAGGACAAGCAGTGGTTTGGTACGTGTGAAAGCACTGTTTGAACTGAGATCAGTGTTTCTTTTCTCAGTACAAGCTTTACTTTGAAAGATAAATGCGTTCTTTCGAAAGATTATTAATTTCACGAAAGTTTTAGTAAGAAACGAACAGGGGCTTCTTTGTAAAGACAAGCAGTGGTTTGCTCCGTGTGAAAGCACTGTTTGAACTGAGATCAGTGTTTCTTTTCTCGGTACAAGCTTTATTTTGAAAGATAATCGCGTTCTTTCCAAAGTTTATTAATTTCACAAAAGCTTTACTAAGAAAGGCACATGCGTTTCTTTGTAATGACAAGCAGTGGTTTGGTACTTGTGAAAGCACAGTTTGAACTGAGATCAGTGTTCCCTTTCTTAGTACAAGCTTTACTTTGAAAGATAATCGCGTTCTTTCCAAAGTTTATTAATTTCACGAAAGCTTTACTAAGAAACGCACATGCGTTTCTTTGTAAAGACAAGCAGTGTTTTTCTACGTGTGAAAGCACTGTTTGAACTGAGATCAGTGTTTCTTTTCTCAGTACAAGCTTTACTTTGAAAGATAATCGCGTTCTTTCGAAAGTTTATTAATTTCAAGAAAGCTTTAGTAAGAAACGCACATGGGTTTCTTTGGAAAGACAAGCAGTGGTTTGCTACGTGTGAAAGCACTGATAGAATTTCAATAAGTCTTCCTTTTCTCAGTACAAGCTTTAATTTGAAAGATAATCGCGTTCTTTCCAAAGTTTATTAATTTCACGAAAGCTTTACTAAAAAACGCACATGCGTTTCTTTGTAAAGACAAGCAGTGTTTTTCTACGTGTGAAAGCACTGTTTGAACTGAGATCAGTGTTTCTTTTCTCAGTACAAGCTTTACTTTGAAAGATAATCGCGTTCTTTTGAAAGTTTATTAATTTCATGAAAGCTTTAGTAAGAAATGCACATGCTTTTCTTTGTAACGACAAGCAGTTGTTTGCTACATGTGAAAGCACTGTTAGACTTTCAATCAGTGTTTCTTTACTCAGTACAAGCTTTACTTTGAAAGATAATCGCGTTCTTATGAAAGTTTATTAATTTCACGAAAGCTTTAGTAAGAAACGCACATGGGCTTCTTTGTAAAGACAAGCAGTGGTTTGCTCCGTGTGAAAGCACTGTTAGAACTGAAATCAGTGTTCCCTTTCTCAGTACAAGCTTTACTTTGAAAGATAATCGCGTTCTTACAAAAGTTTATTAATTTCACGAAAGCTTTACTAAGAAACGCACATGCGTTTCTATGTAAAGACAAGCAGTGTTTTTCTACGTGTGAAAGCACTGTTTGAACTGAGATCAGTGTTTCTTTTCTCAGTACAAGCTTTACTTTGAAAGATAATCGCGTTCTTTTTAAAGTTTATTAATTTCACGAAAGCTTTAGTAAGAAACGCACATGGGTTTCTTTGTAAAGACAAGTAATGGTTTGCTATGTGTGAAAGCACTGTTAGAACTGAGATCAGTGTTTCTTTTCTCAGTACAAGCTTTACTTTGAATGATAATCGCGTTCTTTCGAAAGTTTATTAATTTCACGAAAGCTTTAGTAAGAAATGCACATGCTTTTCTTTGTAATGACAAGCAGTTGTTTGCTACATGTGAAAGCACTGTTAGACTTTCAATCAGTGTACCTTTTCTCAGTACAAGCTTTACTTTGAAAGATAATCGTGTTCTTACAAAAGTTTATTAATTTCACGAAAGCTTTAGTAAGAAAGGCACATGCGTTTCTTTGTAACGACAAGCAGTGGTTTGCTACGTGTGAAAGCACTGTTTGAACTGAGATCAGTGTTTCTTTTCTCAGTACAAGCTTTACTTTCAAAGATAATCACATTCTTTCGAAAGTTTATTAATTTCACGAAAGCTTTATTAAGAAAGTTACATGAGTTTCTTTGTAATGACAAGCAGTGGTTTGGTACGTGTGAAAGCACTGTTTGAACTGAGATCAGTGTTTCTTTTCTCAGTACAAGCTTTACTTTGAAAGATAAATGCGTTCTTTCGAAAGATTATTAATTTCACGAAAGTTTTAGTAAGAAACGGACAGGGGCTTCTTTGTAAAGACAAGCAGTGGTTTGCTCCGTGTGAAAGCACTCATAGAACTGAGATCAGTGTTCCCTTTCTTAGTACAAGCTTTACTTTGAAAGATAATCGCTTTCTTTCGAAAGATTATTAATTTCAAGGAAGCTTTAGTAAGAAACGCACATGCGTTTCTTTGTAACGACAAGCAGTGGTTTGGTACGTGTGAAAGCACTGTTTGAACTGAGATCAGTGTTTCTTTTCTCAGTACAAGCTTTACTTTGAAAGATAATCGCGTTCTTTCCAAAATTTATTAATTTCAAGAATGCTTTAGTAAGAAACGCACATGTGTTTCTTTGGAAAGACAAGCAGTGGTTTGCAACATGTGAAAGCACTGTTAGAATTTCAATAAGTCTTCCTTTTCTCAGTACAAGCTTTAATTTGAAAGATAATCGCGTTCTTTCCAAAGTTTATTAATTTCACGAAAGCTTTACTAAGAAACGCACATGCGTTTCTATGTAAAGACAAGCAGTGTTTTTCTACGTGTGAAAGCACTGTTTGAACTGAGATTAGTGTTTCTTTTCTCAGTACAAGCTTTACTTTGAAAGATAATCGCGTTCTTTCCAAAGTTTGTTAATTTCACGAAAGCTTTAGTAAGAAACGAACATGGGTTTCTCTGTAAAGTCAAGTAATGGTTTGCTCCGTGTGAAAGCACTGTTAGAACTGAGATCAGTGTTTCTTTTCTCAGTACAAGCTTTACTTTGAATGATAATCACGTTCTTTCGAAAGTTTATTAATTTCACGAAAGCTTTAGTAAGAAATGCACATGCTTTTCTTTGTAATGACAAGCAGTTGTTTGGTACATGTGAAAGCACTGTTAGACTTTCAATCAGTGTTCCTTTTCTCAGTACAAGCTTTAATTTGAAAGATAATCGCGTTTTTACAAAAGTTTATTAATTTCATGAAAGCTTTAGTGAGAAACGCACATGGGCTTCTTTGTAAAGACAAGCAGTGGTTTGCTCCGTGTGAAAGCAATGTTAGAACTGAGATCAGTGTTCCCTTTCTCAGTACAAGCTTTACTTTGAAAGATAATCGCGTTCTTTCCAAAGTTTATTAATTTCACGAAAGCTTTACTAAGAAACGCACATGCGTTTCTATGTAAAGACAAGCAGTGTTTTTCCACGTGTGAAAGCACTGTTTGAACTGAGATCAGTGTTTCTTTTCTCAGTACAAGCTTTACTTTGAAAGATAATCGCGTTCTCTTGAAAGTTTATTAATTTCACGAAAGCCTTAGTAAGAAACGCACATGGGCGTCTTTGTAAACACAAGCAGTGGTTTGGTTCGTGTGAAAGTACTGTTAGAACGGAGATCAGTGTTCCCTTTATCAGTACAAGCTTAACTTTGAAAGATAATCACGTTCTTTCGAAAGATTATTAATTTCACGAAAGCTTTAGTAAGAAACGCACATGGGTTTCTTTGGAAAGACAAGCAGTGGTTTGCTACGTTTGAAAGCACTGTTAGAACTGAGATCAGTGTTCCTTTTCTCAGTACAAGCTTTACTTTGAAAGATAATCGCGTTCTTTCGAAAGTTTATTAATTTCACGAAAGCTTTAGTAAGAAACGCTCATGCGTTTATTTGTAATGACAAGCAGTGGTTTTCTGCGTGTGAAAGCACTGTTTGAACTGAGATCAGTGTTCCTTTTTACAGTACAAGCTTTACTTTGAAAGATAGTCGCGTTCTTTCGAAAGTTTATTAATTTCACGAAAGCTTTAGTAAGAAACGCACATGGGTTTCTTTGTACAGACAAGCAGTGGTTTGCTACATGTGAAAGCACTGTTAGACTTTCAATCAGTGTTCCTTTTCTCAGTACAAGCTTTACTTTGAAAGATAATCGCGTTCTTACGAAAGTTTATTAATTTCACGAAAGCTTTAGTAAGAAATGCACATGGGCTTCTTTGTAAAGTCAAGCAGTGGTTTGCTCCGTGTGAAAGCACTGTTAGAACTGAGATCAGTGTTCCCTTTCTCAGTACAAGCTTTGCTTTGAACGATAATCACGTTCTTTCGAAAGATTATTAATTTCACGAAAGCTTTAGTAAGAAACGCACCTGGGTTTCTTTGTAAAGACAAGTAATGGTTTGCTATGTGTGAAAGCACTGTTAGAACTGAGATCAGTGTTGCTTTTCTCAGTACAAGCTTTACTTTGAATGATAATCGCGTTCTTTCGAAAGTTTATTAATTTCACGAAAGCTTTAGTAAGAAACGCACATGGGTTTCTTTGTACAGACAAGCAGTGGTTTGCTACATGTGAAAGTACTGTTAGAACTGAGATCAGTGTTTCTTTTCTCAGTACAAGCTTTACTTTGAATGATAAATGCGTTCTTTCGCAAGATTATTGTTTCACGAAAGTTTTAGAAAGAAACGAACAGGGACTTCTTTGTAAAGACAAGCAGTGGTTTGCTCCGTGTGAAAGCACTGTTAGAACTGAGATCAGTGTTCCCTTTCTAAGTACAAGCTTTACTTTGAAAGATAATCGCTTTCTTTCGAAAGATTATTAATTTCAAGAAAGCTTTAGTAAGAAACGCACATGCGTTTCTTTGTAACGACAAGGAGTGGTTTGGTACGTATGAAAGCACTGTTTGAACTGAGATCAGTGTTTCTTTTCTCACTACAAGCTTTACTTTGAAAGATAATCGCGTTCTTTCCAAAATTTATTAATTTCAAGAAAGCTTTAGTAAGAAACGCACATGGGTTTCTTTGGAAAGACAAGCAGTGTTTTTCTACGTGTGAAAGCACTGTTTGAACTGAGATCAGTGTTTCTTTTCTCAGTACAAGCTTTACTTTGAAAGATAATCGCGTTCTTTTGAAAGTTTATTAATCACGAAAGTTTACTAAGAAACCTACATGCGTTTCTTTGTAAAGACAAGCAGTGTTGTTCTACGTGTGAAAGCACTGTTTGAACTGAGATCAGTGTTTCTTTTCTCAGTACAAGCTTTACTTTGAAAGATAATCGCCTTCTTTTGAAAGTTTATTAATTTCACGAAAGCTTTAGTAAGAAACGAACATGGGTTTCTCTGTAAAGACAAGTAATGGTTTGCTACGTGTGAAAGCACTGTTAGAACTGAGATCAGTGTTTCTTTTCTCAGTACAAGCTTTACTTTGAAAGATAATCGCATTCTTACGAAAGTTTATTAATTTCACGAAAGCTTTAGTAAGAAACGCACATGGGCTTCTTTGTAAACACAAGCAGTGGTGTGCTCCGTGAGAAAGCACTGTTAGAACTGAGATCAGTGTTCCCTTTCTCAGTACAAGCTTTACTTTGAAAGATAATCGCGTTCATTCCAAAGTTTATTAATTTCACGAAAGCTTTACTAAGAAACGCACATGCGTTTCTTTGTAAAGACAAGCAGTGTTTTTCCACGTGTGAAAGCACTGTTTGAACTAAGATCAGTGTTTCTTTTCTCAGTACAAGCCTTACTTTGAAAGTAATCGCGTTCTTTCGAAAGTTTATTAATTTCACGAAAGCTTTAGTAAGAAATGCACATGCTTTTCTTTGTAACGACAAGCAGTTGTTTGCTACATGTGAAAGCACTGTTAGACTTTCAATCAGTGTTCCTTTTCTCAGTACAAGCTTTACTTTGAAAGATAATCACGTTTTTACGAAAGTTTATTAATTTCACGAAAGCGTTAGTAAGAAACGCACATGGGCGTCTTTGTAAACACAAGCAGTGGTTTGGTTCGTGCGAAAGTACTGTTAGAACTGAGATCAGTGTTCTCTTTATCAGTACAAGCTTTACTTTGAAAAATAATCACGTTCTTTCGAAAGATTATTAATTTCACGAAAGCTTTAGTAAGAAACGCACATGGGTTTCTTTGGAAAGACAAGCAGTGGTTTGCTACGTTTGAAAGCACTGTTAGAACTGAGATCAGTGTTGCTTTTCTCAGTACAAGCTTTACTTTGAAAGATAATCGCGTTCTTTCGAAAGTTTATTAATTTCACGAAAGCTTTAGTAAGAAACGCTCATGCGTTTATTTGTAACTACAAGCAGTGGTTTTCTGCGTGTGAAAGCACTGTTTGAACTGAGATCAGTGTTCCTTTTTACAGTACAAGCTTTACTTTGAAAGATGATCGCGTTCTTTCCAAAGTTTATTAATTTCAAGAAAGCTTTAGTAAGAAACGCACATGGGTTTCTTTGGAAAGACAAGCAGTGGTTTGCTACGTGTGAAAGCACTGATAGAATTTCAATAAGTCTTCCTTTTCTCAGTAGAAGCTTTACTTTGAAAGATAATCGCGTTCTTTCCAAAGTTTATTAATTTCACGAAAGCTTTACTAAGAAACGCACATGCGTTTCTATGTAAAGACAAGCAGTGTTTTTCTACGTGTGAAAGCACTGTTTGAACTGAGATCAGTGTTTCTTTTCTCAGTACAAGCTTTACTTTGAAAGATAATCGCGTTCTTTCCAAAGTTTCTTAATTTCACGAAAGCTTTAGTAAGAAACGAACATGGGATTCTCTGTAAAGTCAAGTAATGTTTTGCTCCGGGTGAAAGCACTGTTAGAACTGAGATCAGTGTTTCTTTTCTCAGTACAAGCTTTACTTTGAATGATAATCGCGTTCTTTCGAAAGTTTATTATTTTCACGAAAGCTTTAATAAGAAATGCACATGCTTTTCTTTGTAATGACAAGCAGTTGTTTGGTACTTGTGAAAGCACAGTTTGAACTGAGATCAGTGTTTCTTTTCTCAGTACAAGCTTTACTTTGAAAGATAAACACGTTCTTTCGAAAGATTATTAATTTCAAGAAAGTTTTAGTAAGAAACGAACATGGGCTTCTTTGTAAAGACAAGCAGTGGTTTGCTCCATGTGAAAGCACTGTTAGACTTTCAATCAGTGTTCCTTTTCTCAGTACAAGCTTTAATTTGAAAGATAATCGCGTTTTTGCGAAAGTTTATTAATTTCATGAAAGCTTTAGTGAGAAACGCACATGGGCTTCTTTGTAAAGACAAGCAGTGGTTTGCTCCGTGTGAAAGCAATGTTAGAACTGAGATCAGTGTTCCCTTTCTCAGTACAAGCTTTACTTTGAAAGATAATCGCGTTCTTACAAAAGTTTATTAATTTCACGAAAGCTTTACTAAGAAACGCACATGCGTTTCTATGTAAAGACAAGCAGTGTTTTTCCACGTTTGAAAGCACTGTTTGAACTGAGATCAGTGTTTCTTTTCTCAGTACAAGCTTTACTTTGAAAGATAATCGCGTTCTTTGAAAGTTTATTAATTTCACAAAAGCTTTAGTAAGAAACGCACATGGGTTTCTTTGTAAAGACAAGCAGTGGTTTGCTACATGTGAAAGCACTGTTTGAACTGAGATCAGTGTTTCTTTTCTCAGTACAAGCTTTACTTTGAAAGATAAACGCGTTCTTACGAAAGATTATTAATTTCACAAAAGCTTTAGTAAGAAACGCACATGCGTTTCTTTGTAACGACAAGCAGTGGTTTGGTACATGTGAAAGCACTGTTTGAACTGAGATCAGTATTTCTTTTCTCAGTACAAGCTTTACTTTGAAAGATAACCGCGTTGTTTCCAAAGTTTATTAATTTCAAGAAAGCTTTAGTAATAAACGCACATGGGATTCTTTGGAAAGGCAAGCAGTGGTTTGCTACGTGTGAAAGCACTGTTAGAATTTCAATAAGTCTTCCTTTTCTCAGTACAAGCTTTAATTTGAAAGATAATCGCGTTCTTTCCAAAGTTTACTAATTTCACGAAAGCTTTACTAAGAAACGCACATGCGTTTCTTTGTAAAGACAAGCAGTGTTTTTCCACGTGTGAAAGCACTGTTTGAACTGAGATCAGTATTTCTTTTCTCAGTACAAGCTTTACTTTGAAAGATAATCGCGTTCTTTCGAAAGTTTATTAATTTCACGAAAGCTTTAGTAAGAAATGCACATGCTTTTCTTTGTAACGACAAGCAGTTGTTTGCTACATGTGAAAGCACTGTTAGACTTTCAATCAGTGTTCCTTTTCTCAGTACAAGCTTTACTTTGAAAGATAATCGCGTTTTTACGAAAGTTTATTAATTTCACGAAAGCGTTAGTAAGAAACGCACATGGGCGTCTTTGTAAACACAAGCAGTTGTTTGTTTCGTGTGAAAGTAATGTTAGAACTGAGATCAGTGTTCCCTTTATCAGTACAAGCTTTACTTTGAAAGATAATCACGTTCTTTCGAAAGTTTATTAATTTCACGAATGCTTTAGTAAGAAACGCACATGGGTTTCTTTGGAAAGACAAGCAGTGGTTTGCTACGTTTGAAAGCACTGTTAGAACTGAGATCAGTGTTCCTTTTCTCAGTACAAGCTTTACTTTGAAAGATAATCGCGTTCTTTCGAAAGTTTATTAATTTCACGAAAGCTTTAGTAAGAAACGCACATGGGCTTCTTTGTAAAGACAAGCAGTGGTTTGCTCTGTGTGAAAGCACTGTTAGAACTGAGAGCAGTGTTCCTTTTCTCAGTACAAGCTTTACTTTGAAAGATAATTGCGTTCTTTCGAAAGTTTATTAATTTCACGAATGCTTTAGTAAGAAAGGCACATGCGTTTCTTTGAAACGACAAGCAGTGGTTTGCTACTTGTGAAAGCACTGTTTGAACTGAGATCAGTCTTTCTTTTCTCAGTACAAGCTTTACTTTGAAAGATAATCGCATTCTTTCAAAAATTTATTAATTTCAAGAAAGCTTTATTAAGAAAGGCACAAGCGTTTCTTTGTAATGACAAGCAGTGGTTTGGTACGTGTGAAAGCACTGTTTGAACTGAGATCAGTGTTTCTTTTCTCAGTACAAGCTTTACTTTGAAAGATAAACGCGTTGTTTCGAAAGATTATTAATTTCACGAAAGTTTTAGTAAGAAACGGACATGGGCTTCTTTGTAAAGACAAGCAGTGGTTTGCTCCGTGTGAAAGCACTGTTTGAACTGAGATCAGTGATTCTTTTCTCAGTACAAGCTTTACTTTGAAAGATAATCGCGTTCCTTCCAAAGTTTATTAATTTCAAGAAAGCTTTAGTAAGAAACGCACATGGGTTTCTTTAGAAAGACAAGCAGTGGTTTGCTACGTGTGTAAGAACTGTTAGAATTTCTATAAGTCATCCTTTTCTCAGTACAAGCTTTAATTTGAAAGATAATCGCGTTCCTTCCAAAGTTTATTAATTTCACGAAAGCATTAGTAAGAAACGCACATGGGTTTCTTTAGAAAGAAAAGCAGTGGTTTGCTACGTGTGTAAGCACTGTTAGAATTTCAATAAGTCTTCCTTTTCTCAGTACAAGCTTTAATTTGAAAGATAATCGCGTTCTTTCCAAAGTTTATTAATTTCACTAAAGCTTTAGTAAGAAACGCACATGCGTTTCTTTGTAAAGACAAGCGGTGTTTTTCTACATGTGAAAGCACTGTTTGAACTGAGATCAGTGTTTCTTTTCTCAGTACAAGCTTTACTTTGAAACATAATCGCGTTCTTTTGAAAGTTTAATAATTTCACGAAAGCTTTAGTAAGAAACGCACATGGGTTTCTTTGTACAGACAAGCAGTGGTTTGCTACATGTGAAAGCACTGTTAGAACTGAGATCAGTGTTTCTTTTCTCAGTACAAGCTTTACTTTGAATGATAATCGCGTTCTTTCGAAAGTTTATTAATTTCACGAAAGCTTTATTTATAAAGGCACAAGTGTTTCTTTGTAATGACAAGCAGTGGTATGGTACGTGTGAAAGCAAAGTTTGTACTGAGATCAGTGTTTCTTTTCTCAGTACAAGCTTTACTTTGAAAGATAAACGCGTTCTTTCGAAAGATTATTAATTTCACGAAAGTTTTAGTAAGAAACGAACATGGGCTTCTTTGTAAAGACAAGCAGTGGTTTACTCCGTGTGAAAGCACTGTTAGAACTGATATCTGTGTTCCCTTTCTTAGTAAAAGCTTTACTTAGAAAGATAATCGCTTTCTTTCGAAAGATTATTAATTTCAACAACGCTTTAATAAGAAAAGCACATGCGTTTCTTTGTAAGGAAAAGCAGTGGTTTGGTACGTGTGAAAGCACTGTTTGAACTGAGATCAGTGTTTCTTTTCTCAGTACAAGCTTTACTTTGAAAGATAATCGCGTTCTTTCCAAAGTTTATTAATTTCACGAAAGCTTTACTAAGAAACGCACATACCTTTCTTTGTAAAGACAAGCAGTGTTTTTCTACGTGTGAAAGCACTGTTTGAACTGAGATCAGTGTTTTTTTCTCAGTACAAGCTTTACTTTGAAAGATAATCGTGTTCTTTTGAAAGTTTATTAATTTCACGAAAGCTTTAGTAAGAAACGCACATGGGTTTATTTATAAAGACAAGCAGTGGTTTGCTACATGTGAAAGCACTGTTATAACTTAGATCAGTGTTCCTTTTCTCAGTACAAGCTTTACTTTGAAAGATAATCGCAATCTTTCCAAAGTTTATTAATTTCACTAAAGCTTTAGTAAGAAAAGCACATGGGTTTCTTTGGAAAGACAAGCAGTGGTTTGCTACGTGAGAAAGCATTGTTAGACTTTCAATCAGTGTTCCTTTTCTCAGTTCAAGCTTTACATTGAAAGATAATCGCATTCTTACGAAAGTTTATTAATTTCACGAAAGCTTTAGTAAGAAACGCACATGGGCTTCTTTGTAAAGACAAGCAGTGGTTACTCCGTGTGAAAGCACTGTTAGAACTGAGATCAGTGTTTCTTTTCTCAGTACAAGCTTTACTTTGAAAGATAATCGCATTCTTTCGAAAGTTTATTAATTTCACGAAAGCTTTAAGTAGAAAGGCACATGCGTTTCTTTGTAACGACAAGCAGTGGTTTGCTACGTGTGAAAGCACTGTTTGAACTGAGATCAGTGTTTCTTTTCTCCGTACAATCTTTACTTTGAAAGATAATCGCGTTCTTTCGAAAGTTTATTAATTTCACGAAAGCTTTAGTAAGTAAACGCACATGGGCTTCTTTGTAAAGACAAGCAGTGTTTTGCTACGTGTGAATGCACTGTTAGACTTACAATCAGTGTTCCTTTTCTAGTACAAGCTTTACATTGAAAGATAATCGCGTTCTTACGAAAGTTTATTAATTTTACGAAAGCTTTAGTAAGAAACGCACATGGGCTTCTTTGTAAAGACAAGCAGTGGTTTGCTCCGTGTGAAAGCACTGTTAGAACTGAGATCAGTGTTCCTTTTCTCAGTACAAGTTTTACTTTGAAAGATAATCGCATTCTTTCGAAAGTTTATTAATTTCACGAAAGCTCTAGTAAGAAAGGCACATGCGTTTCTTTGTAACGACAAGCAGTGGTTTGCTACGTGTGAAAGCACTGTTTGAACTGAGATCAGTGTTTCTTTTCTCAGTACAAGCTTTACTGTGAAAGATAATCGCATTCTTTCGAAAGTTTATTAATTTCACGAAAGCTTTAGTAAGAAAGGCACATGCGTTTCTTTGTAACGACAAGCAGTGGTTTGGTATGTTTGAAAGCACTGTTTGAACTGAGATCAGTGTTTCTTTTCTCAGTACAAGCTTTACTTGGAAAGATAATCGCGTTCCTTCCAAAGTTTATTAATTTCACGAAAGCATTAGTAAGAAACGCACATGGGTTTCTTTAGAAAGACAAGCAGTGGTTTGCTACGTGTGTAAGCACTGTTAGAATTTCAATAAGTCTTCCTTTTCTCAGTACAAGCTTTAATTTGAAAGATAATCGCGTTCTTTCCAAAGTTTATTAATTTCACTAAAGCTTTAGTAAGAAACGCACATGCGTTTCTTTGTACAGACAAGCAGTGGTTTGCTACATGTGAAAGCACTGTTAGAACGGAGATCAGTGTTTCTTTTCTCAGTACAAGCTTTACTTTGAATGATAATCGCGTTCTTTCGAAAGTTTATTAATTTCACGAAAGCTTTAGTAAGAAATGCACATGCTTTTCTTTGTAACGACAAGCAGTGGTTTGCTACATGTGAAAGCACTGTTAGAACTTAGATCAGTGTTCCTTTTCTCAGTACAAGCTTTACTTTGAAAGATAATCGCGTGCTTTCCAAAGTTTATTAATTTCACTAAAGCTTTAGTAAGAAATGCATATGGGTTTCTTTGGAAAGACAAGCAGTGGTTTGCTACGTGTGAAAGCCCTGTTAGACTTTCAATCAGTGTTCCTTTTCTCAGTACAAGCTTTACATTGAAAGATAATCGCGTTCTTACGAAAGTTTATTAATTTCATGAAAGCTTTAGTAAGAAACACTCATGGGCTTCTTTGTAAAAACAAGCAGTGGTTTGCTCTGTGTGAAAGCACTGTTAGAACTGAGATCAGTGTTCCTTTTCTCAGTACAAGCTTTACTTTGAAAGATAATTGCGTTCTTTCGAAAGTTTATTAATTTCACGAAAGCTTTAGTAAGAAAGGCACCTGCGTTTCTTTGAAACGACAAGCAGTGGTTTGCTACTTGTGAAAGCACTGTTTGAACTGAGATCAGTCTTTCTTTTCTCAGTACAAGCTTTACTTTGAAAGATAATCGCATTCTTTCAAAAATTTATTAATTTCAAGAAAGCTTTATTAAGAAAAGCACAAGCGTTTCTTTGTAATGACAAGCAGTGGTTTGGTACGTGTGAAAGCACTGTTTGAACTGAGATCAGTGTTTCTTTTCTCAGTACAAGCTTTACTTTGAAAGATAAACGCGTTGTTTCGAAAGATTATTAATTTCACGAAAGTTTTAGTAAGAAACGAACATGGGCTTCTTTGTAAAGACAAGCAGTGGTTTGCTCCGTGTGAAAGCACTGTTAGAACTGAGATCAGTGTTCCCTTTCTTAGTACAAGCTTTACTTTGAAAGATAATCACTTTCTTTCGAAAGATTATTAATTTCAAGAAAGCTTAAGTAAGAAAGGCACATGCGTTTCTTTGTAAAGACAAGCAGTGGTTTGGTACGTGTGAAAGCACTGTTTGAACTGAGATCAGTGTTTCTTTTCTCAGTACAAGCTTTAATTTGAAAGATAATCGCGTTCCTTCCAAAGTTTATTAATTTCACGAAAGCTTAAGTAAGAAACGCACATGGGTTTCTTTAGAAAGACAAGCAGTGGTTTGCTACGTGTGTAAGCACTGTTAGAATTTCAATAAGTCTTCCTTTTCTCAGTACAAGCTTTAATTTGAAAGATAATCGCTTTCCTTCCAAAGTTTATTAATTTCACGAAAGCATTAATAAGAAACGCACATGGGTTTCTTTAGAAAGACAAAGAGTGGTTTGCTACGTGTGTAAGCACTGTTAGAATTTCAATAAGTCTTCCTTTTCTCAGTACAAGCTTTAATTTGAAAGATAATCGCGTTCTTTCCAAAGTTTATTAATTTCACTAAAGCTTTAGTAAGAAATGCACATGCGTTTCTTTGTAAAGACAAGCGGGGTTTTTCTACATGTGAAAGCACTGTTTGAACTGAGATCAGTGATTCTTTTCTCAGTACAAGCTTTATTTGAAACATAATCGCATTCTTTTGAAAGTTTAATAATTTCAAGAAAGCTTTAGTAAGAAACGCACATGGGTTTCTTTGTACAGACAAGCAGTAGTTTGCTACATGTGAAAGCACTGTTAGAACTGAGATCAGTGTTTCTTTTCTCAGTACAAGCTTTACTTTGAATGATAATCGCGTTCTTTCGAAAGTTTATTAATTTCACGAAAGCTTTAGTAAGAAATGCACATGCTTTTCTTTGTAAGGACAAGCAGTGGTTTGCTACATGTGAAAGCACTGTTAGAACTTAGATCAGTGTTCCTTTTCTCAGTACAAGCTTTACTTTGAAAGATAATCGCGTGCTTTCCAAAGTTTATTAATTTCACTTAAAGCTTTAGTAAGAAATGCACATGGGTTTCTTTGGAAAGACAAGCAGTGGTTTGCTACGTGTGAAAGCACTGTTAGACTTTCAATCAGTGTTCCTTTTCTCAGTACAAGCTTTATATTGAAAGATAATCGCGTTCTTACGAAAGTTTATTAATTTCACGAAAGCTTTAGGAAGAAACGCACATGGGCTTCTTTGTAAAGACAAGCAGTGGTTTGCTCTGTGTGAAAGCATTGTTAGAACTGAGATCAGTGTTCCTTTTCTCAGTACAAGCTTTACTTTGAAAGATAATTGCGTTCTTTCGAAAGTTTATTAATTTCACGAAAGCTTTAGTAAGAAAGGCACATGCGTTTCTTTGAAACGACAAGCAGTGGTTTGCTACTTGTGAAAGCACTGTTTGAACTGAGATCAGTCTTTCTTTTCTCAGTACAAGCTTTACTTTGAATGTAAATCGCGTTCTTTCGAAAGTTTATTAATTTCACGAAAGCTTTATTTATAAAGGCACAAGCGTTTCTTTGTAATGACAAGCAGTGGTTTGGTACCTGTGAAAGCAAAGTTTGAACTGAGATCAGTGTTTTTTTCTCAGTACAAGCTTTACTTTGAAAGATAATCGTGTTCTTTTGAAAGTTTATTAATTTCACGAAAGCTTTAGTAAGAAACGCACATGGGTTTATTTATAAAGACATGCAGTGTTTTGCTACATGTGAAAGCACTGTTAGAACTTAGATCAGTGTTCCTTTTCTCAGTACAAGCTTTACTTTGAAAGATAATCGCAATCTTTCCAAAGTTTATTAATTTCACTAAAGCTTTAGTAAGAAAAGCACATGGGTTTCTTTGGAAAGACAAGCAGTGGTTTGCTACGTGAGAAAGCATTGTTAGACTTTCAATCAGTGTTCCTTTTCTCAGTTCAAGCTTTACATTGAAAGATAATCGCATTCTTACGAAAGTTTATTAATTTCACGAAAGCTTTAGTAAGAAACGCACATGGGCTTCTTTGTAAAGACAAGCAGTGGTTACTCCGTGTGAAAGCACTGTTAGAACTGAGATCAGTGTTTCTTTTCTCAGTACAAGCTTTACTTTGAAAGATAATCGCATTCTTTCGAAAGTTTATTAATTTCACGAAAGCTTTAAGTAGAAAGGCACATGCGTTTCTTTGTAACGACAAGCAGTGGTTTGCTACGTGTGAAAGCACTGTTTGAACTGAGATCAGTGTTTCTTTTCTCCGTACAAGCTTTACTTTGAAAGATAATCGCGTTCTTTCGAAAGTTTATTAATTTCACGAAAGCTTTAGTAAGTAAACGCACATGGGCTTCTTTGTAAAGACAAGCAGTGTTTTGCTACGTGTGAATGCACTGTTAGACTTACAATCAGTGTTCCTTTTCTAGTACAAGCTTTACATTGAAAGATAATCGCGTTCTTACGAAAGTTTATTAATTTTACGAAAGCTTTAGTAAGAAACGCACATGGGCTTCTTTGTAAAGACAAGCAGTGGTTTGCTCCGTGTGAAAGCACTGTTAGAACTGAGATCAGTGTTCCTTTTCTCAGTACAAGTTTTACTTTGAAAGATAATCGCGTTCTTACGAAAGTTTATTAATTTCACGAAAGCTTTAGTAAGAAAGGCACATGCGTTTCTTTGTAACGACAAGCAGTGGTTTGGTATGTGTGAAAGCACTGTTTGAACTGAGATCAGTGTTTCTTTTCTCAGTACAAGCTTTACTTTGAAAGATAATCGCGTTCCTTCCAAAGTTTATTAATTTCACGAAAGCATTAGTAAGAAACGCACATGGGTTTCTTTAGAAAGACAAGCAGTGGTTTGCTACGTGTGTAAGCACTGTTAGAATTTCAATAAGTCTTCCTTTTCTCAGTACAAGCTTTAATTTGAAAGATAATCGCGTTCTTTCCAAAGTTTATTAATTTCACTAAAGCTTTAGTAAGAAACGCACATGCGTTTCTTTGTAAAGACAAGCGGTGTTTTTCTACATGTGAAAGCACTGATTGAACTGAGATCAGTGTTCTTTTCTCAGTACAAGCTTTACTTTGAAACATAATCGCGTTCTTTTGAAAGTTTAATAATTTCACGAAAGCTTTAGTAAGAAACGCACATGGGTTTCTTTGTACAGACAAGCAGTGGTTTGCTACATGTGAAAGCACTGTTAGAACGGAGATCAGTGTTTCTTTTCTCAGTACAAGCTTTACTTTGAATGATAATCGCGTTCTTTCGAAAGTTTATTAATTTCATGAAAGCTTTAGTAAGAAATGCACATGCTTTTCTTTGTAACGACAAGCAGTGGTTTGCTACATGTGAAAGCACTGTTAGAACTTAGATCAGTGTTCCTTTTCTCAGTACAAGCTTTACTTTGAAAGATAATCGCGTGCTTTCCAAAATTTATTAATTTCACTAAAGCTTTAGTAAGAAATGCACATGGGTTTCTTTGGAAAGACAAGCAGTGGTTTGCTACGTGTGAAAGCCCTGTTAGACTTTCAATCAGTGTTCCTTTTCTCAGTACAAGCTTTACATTGAAAGATAATCGCGTTCTTACGAAAGTTTATTAATTTCACGAAAGCTTTAGTAAGAAACACTCATGGGCTTCTTTGTAAAAACAAGCAGTGGTTTGCTCTGTGTGAAAGCACTGTTAGAACTGAGATCAGTGTTCCTTTTCTCAGTACAAGCTTTACTTTGAAAGATAATTGCGTTCTTTCGAAAGTTTATTAATTTCACGAAAGCTTTAGTAAGAAAGGCACCTGCGTTTCTTTGAAACGACAAGCAGTGGTTTGCTACTTGTGAAAGCACTGTTTGAACTGAGATCAGTCTTTCTTTTCTCAGTACAAGCTTTACTTTGAAAGATAATCGCATTCTTTCAAAAATTTATTAATTTCAAGAAAGCTTTATTAAGAAAAGCACAAGCGTTTCTTTGTAATGACAAGCAGTGGTTTGGTACGTGTGAAAGCACTGTTTGAACTGAGATCAGTGTTTCTTTTCTCAGTACAAGCTTTACTTTGAAAGATAAACGCGTTGTTTCGAAAGATTATTAATTTCACGAAAGTTTTAGTAAGAAACGAACATGGGCTTCTTTGTAAAGACAAGCAGTGGTTTGCTCCGTGTGAAAGCACTGTTAGAACTGAGATCAGTGTTCCCTTTCTTAGTACAAGCTTTACTTTGAAAGATAATCACTTTCTTTCGAAAGATTATTAATTTCAAGAAAGCTTTAGTAAGAAAGGCACATGCGTTTCTTTGTAAAGACAAGCAGTGGTTTGGTACGTGTGAAAGCACTGTTTGAACTGAGATCAGTGTTTCTTTTCTCAGTACAAGCTTTAATTTGAAAGATAATCGCGTTCCTTCCAAAGTTTATTAATTTCACGAAAGCTTTAGTAAGAAACGCACATGGGTTTCTTTAGAAAGACAAGCAGTGGTTTGCTACGTGTGTAAGCACTGTTAGAATTTCAATAAGTCTTCCTTTTCTCAGTACAAGCTTTAATTTGAAAGATAATCGCTGTCCTTCCAAAGTTTATTAATTTCACGAAAGCATTAATAAGAAACGCACATGGGTTTCTTTAGAAAGACAAAGAGTGGTTTGCTACGTGTGTAAGCACTGTTAGAATTTCAATAAGTCTTCCTTTTCTCAGTACAAGCTTTAATTTGAAAGATAATCGCGTTCTTTCCAAAGTTTATTAATTTCACTAAAGCTTTAGTAAGAAATGCACATGCGTTTCTTTGTAAAGACAAGCGGGGTTTTTCTACATGTGAAAGCACTGTTTGAACTGAGATCAGTGATTCTTTTCTCAGTACAAGCTTTACTTTGAAACATAATCGCATTCTTTTGAAAGTTTAATAATTTTACGAAAGCTTTAGTAAGAAACGCACATGGGTTTCTTTGTACAGACAAGCAGTAGTTTGCTACATGTGAAAGCACTGTTAGAACTGAGATCAGTGTTTCTTTTCTCAGTACAAGCTTTACTTTGAATGATAATCGCGTTCTTTCGAAAGTTTATTAATTTCACGAAAGCTTTAGTAAGAAATGCACATGCTTTTCTTTGTAAGGACAAGCAGTGGTTTGCTACATGTGAAAGCACTGTTAGAACTTAGATCAGTGTTCCTTTTCTCAGTACAAGCTTTACTTTGAAAGATAATCGCGTGCTTTCCAAAGTTTATTAATTTCACTAAAAGCTTTAGTAAGAAATGCACATGGGTTTCTTTGGAAAGACAAGCAGTGGTTTGCTACGTGTGAAAGCACTGTTAGACTTTCAATCAGTGTTCCTTTTCTCAGTACAAGCTTTATATTGAAAGATAATCGCGTTCTTACGAAAGTTTATTAATTTCACGAAAGCTTTAGGAAGAAACGCACATGGGCTTCTTTGTAAAGACAAGCAGTGGTTTGCTCTGTGTGAAAGCATTGTTAGAACTGAGATCAGTGTTCCTTTTCTCAGTACAAGCTTTACTTTGAAAGATAATTGCGTTCTTTCGAAAGTTTATTAATTTCACGAAAGCTTTAGTAAGAAAGGCACATGCGTTTCTTTGAAACGACAAGCAGTGGTTTGCTACTTGTGAAAGCACTGTTTGAACTGAGATCAGTCTTTCTTTTCTCAGTACAAGCTTTACTTTGAATGTAAATCGCGTTCTTTCGAAAGTTTATTAATTTCACGAAAGCTTTATTTATAAAGGCACAAGCGTTTCTTTGTAATGACAAGCAGTGGTTTGGTACCTGTGAAAGCAAAGTTTGAACTGAGATCAGTGTTTCTTTTCTCAGTACAAGCTTTAATTTGAAAGATAAACGCGTTCTTTCGAAAGATTATTAATTTCACGAAAGTTTTAGTAAGAAACGAACATGGGCTTCTTTGTAAAGACAAGCAGTGGTTTGCTCCGTGTGAAAGCACTGTTAGAACTGAGATCTGTGTTCCCTTTCTTAGTACAAGCTTTACTTTGAAAGATAATCGCTTTCTTTCGAAAGATTATTAATTTCAAGAAAGCTTTAATAAGAAAAGCACATGCGTTCCTTTGTAACGACAAGCAGTGGTTTGGTACGTGTGAAAGCACTGTTTGAACTGAGATCAGTGTTTCTTTTCTCAGTACAAGCTTTACTTTGAAAGATAATCGCGTTCTTTCGAAAGTTTATTAATTTAAAAAAGCTTTAGTAAGAAACGCACATGGGTTTCTTTGGAAAGACAAGCAGTGGTTTCCTACGTTTGAAAGCACTGTTAGAATTTCAATAAGTCTTCCTTTTCTCAGTACAAGCTTTAATTTGAAAGATAATCGCATTCCTTCCAAAGTTTATTAATTTCACGAAAGCTTTACTAAGAAACGCACATGCCTTTCTTTGTAAAGACAAGCAGTGTTTTTCTACGTGTGAAAGCACTGTTTGAACTGAGATCAGTGTTTCTTTTCTCAGTACAAGCTTTACTTTGAAAGATAATCGTGTTCTTTTGAAAGTTTATTAATTTCACGAAAGCTTTAGTAAGAAAAGCACATGGGTTTCTTTGTAAAGACAAGCAATGTTTTGCTACGTGTGAAAACACTGTTAGACTTTCAATCAGTGTTCCTTTTCTCAGTAAAAGCTTTACTTTGAAAGATAATCGCGTTCTTACGAAAGTTTATTATTTTCAAGAAAGCTTTAGTAAGAAACGCACATGCGTTTCTTTGTAACGACGAGCAGTGTTTTTCTACATGTGAAAGCACTGTTTGAACTGAAATCAGTGTTTCTTTTCTCAGTACAAGCTTTACTTTGTAAGATAATCGCGTTCTTTTGAAAGTTTATTAATTTCACGAAAGCTTTAAGTAGAAAGGCACATGCGTTTCTTTGTAACGACAAGCAGTGGTTTGCTAAGTGTGAAAGCACTGTTTGAACTGAGATCAGTGTTTCTTTTCTCCGTACAAGCTTTACTTTGAAAGATAATCGCGTTCTTTCGAAAGTTTATTAATTTCACGAAAGCTTTAGTAAGTAAACGCACATGGGCTTCTTTGTAAAGACAAGCAGTGTTTTGCTACGTGTGAATGCACTGTTAGACTTACAATCAGTGTTCCTTTTCTAGTACAAGCTTTACATTGAAAGATAATCGCGTTCTTACGAAAGTTTATTAATTTTACGAAAGCTTTAGTAAGAAACGCACATGGGCTTCTTTGTAAAGACAAGCAGTGGTTTGCTCCGTGTGAAAGCACTGTTAGAACTGAGATCAGTGTTCCTTTTCTCAGTACAAGTTTTACTTTGAAAGATAATCGCGTTCTTACGAAAGTTTATTAATTTCACGAAAGCTCTAGTAAGAAAGGCACATGCGTTTCTTTGTAACGACAAGCAGTGGTTTGCTACGTGTGAAAGCACTGTTTTAACTGAGATCAGTGTTTCTTTTCTCAGTACAAGCTTTACTGTGAAAGATAATCGCATTCTTTCAAAAGTTTATTAATTTCACGAAAGCTTTAGTAAGAAAGGCACATGCGTTTCTTTGTAACGACAAGCAGTGGTTTGGTATGTGTGAAAGCACTGTTTGAACTGAGATCAGTGTTTCTTTTCTCAGTACAAGCTTTACTTTGAAAGATAATCGCGTTCCTTCCAAAGTTTATTAATTTCACGAAAGCATTAGTAAGAAACGCACATGGGTTTCTTTAGAAAGACAAGCAGTGGTTTGCTACGTGTGTAAGCACTGTTAGAATTTCAATAAGTCTTCCTTTTCTCAGTACAAGCTTTAATTTGAAAGATAATCGCGTTCTTTCCAAAGTTTATTAATTTCACTAAAGCTTTAGTAAGAAACGCACATGCGTTTCTTTGTAAAGACAAGCGGTGTTTTTCTACATGTGAAAGCACTGATTGAACTGAGATCAGTGTTTCTTTTCTCAGTACAAGCTTTACTTTGAAACATAATCGCGTTCTTTTGAAAGTTTAATAATTTCACGAAAGCTTTAGTAAGAAACGCACATGGGTTTCTTTGTACAGACAAGCAGTGGTTTGCTACATGTGAAAGCACTGTTAGAACGGAGATCAGTGTTTCTTTTCTCAGTACAAGCTTTACTTTGAATGATAATCGCGTTCTTTCGAAAGTTTATTAATTTCACGAAAGCTTTAGTAAGAAATGCACATGCTTTTCTTTGTAACGACAAGCAGTGGTTTGCTACATGTGAAAGCACTGTTAGAACTTAGATCAGTGTTCCTTTTCTCAGTTCAAGCTTTACTTTGAAAGATAATCGCGTGCTTTCCAAAGTTTATTAATTTCACTAAAGCTTTAGTAAGAAATGCACATGGGTTTCTTTGGAAAGACAAGCAGTGGTTTGCTACGTGTGAAAGCCCTGTTAGACTTTCAATCAGTGTTCCTTTTCTCAGTACAAGCTTTACATTGAAAGATAATCGCGTTCTTACGAAAGTTTATTAATTTCACGAAAGCTTTAGTAAGAAACACTCATGGGCTTCTTTGTAAAAACAAGCAGTGGTTTGCTCTGTGTGAAAGCACTGTTAGAACTGAGATCAGTGTTCCTTTTCTCAGTACAAGCTTTACTTTGAAAGATAATTGCGTTCTTTCGAAAGTTTATTAATTTCACGAAAGCTTTAGTAAGAAAGGCACCTGCGTTTCTTTGAAACTACAAGCAGTGGTTTGCTACTTGTGAAAGCACTGTTTGAACTGAGATCAGTCTTTCTTTTCTCAGTACAAGCTTTACTTTGAAAGATAATCGCATTCTTTCAAAAATTTATTAATTTCAAGAAAGCTTTATTAAGAAAAGCACAAGCGTTTCTTTGTAATGACAAGCAGTGGTTTGGTACGTGTGAAAGCACTGTTTGAACTGAGATCAGTGTTTCTTTTCTCAGTACAAGCTTTACTTTGAAAGATAAATGCGTTGTTTCGAAAGATTATTAATTTCACGAAAGTTTTAGTAAGAAACGAACATGGGCTTCTTTGTAAAGACAAGCAGTGGTTTGCTCCGTGTGAAAGCACTGTTAGAACTGAGATCAGTGTTCCCTTTCTTAGTACAAGCTTTACTTTGAAAGATAATCACTTTCTTTCGAAAGATTATTAATTTCAAGAAAGCTTTAGTAAGAAAGGCACATGCGTTTCTTTGTAAAGACAAGCAGTGGTTTGGTACGTGTGAAAGCACTGTTTGAACTGAGATCAGTGTTTCTTTTCTCAGTACAAGCTTTAATTTGAAAGATAATCGCGTTCCTTCCAAAGTTTATTAATTTCACGAAAGCTTTAGTAAGAAACGCACATGGGTTTCTTTAGAAAGACAAGCAGTGGTTTGCTACGTGTGTAAGCACTGTTAGAATTTCAATAAGTCTTCCTTTTCTCAGTACAAGCTTTAATTTGAAAGATAATCGCTTTCCTTCCAAAGTTTATTAATTTCACGAAAGCATTAATAAGAAACGCACATGGGTTTCTTTAGAAAGACAAAGAGTGGTTTGCTACGTGTGTAAGCACTGTTAGAATTTCAATAAGTCTTCCTTTTCTCAGTACAAGCTTTAATTTGAAAGATAATCGCGTTCTTTCCAAAGTTTATTAATTTCACTAAAGCTTTAGTAAGAAATGCACATGCGTTTCTTTGTAAAGACAAGCGGGGTTTTTCTACATGTGAAAGCACTGTTTGAACTGAGATCAGTGATTCTTTTCTCAGTACAAGCTTTACTTTGAAACATAATCGCATTCTTTTGAAAGTTTAATAATTTCACGAAAGCTTTAGTAAGAAACGCACATGGGTTTCTTTGTACAGACAAGCAGTAGTTTGCTACATGTGAAAGCACTGTTAGAACTGAGATCAGTGTTTCTTTTCTCAGTACAAGCTTTACTTTGAATGATAATCGCGTTCTTTCGAAAGTTTATTAATTTCACGAAAGCTTTAGTAAGAAATGCACATGCTTTTCTTTGTAAGGACAAGCAGTGGTTTGCTACATGTGAAAGCACTGTTAGAACTTAGATCAGTGTTCCTTTTCTCAGTACAAGCTTTACTTTGAAAGATAATCGCGTGCTTTCCAAAGTTTATTAATTTCACTAAAAGCTTTAGTAAGAAATGCACATGGGTTTCTTTGGAAAGACAAGCAGTGGTTTGCTACATGTGAAAGCACTGTTAGACTTTCAATCAGTGTTCCTTTTCTCAGTACAAGCTTTATATTGAAAGATAATCGCGTTCTTACGAAAGTTTATTAATTTCACGAAAGCTTTAGGAAGAAACGCACATGGGCTTCTTTGTAAAGACAAGCAGTGGTTTGCTCTGTGTGAAAGCATTGTTAGAACTGAGATCAGTGTTCCTTTTCTCAGTACAAGCTTTACTTTGAAAGATAATTGCGTTCTTTCGAAAGTTTATTAATTTCACGAAAGCTTTAGTAAGAAAGGCACATGCGTTTCTTTGTAATGACAAGCAGTGGTTTGGTACCTGTGAAAGCAAAGTTTGAACTGAGATCAGTGTTTCTTTTCTCAGTACAAGCTTTACTTTGAAAGATAAACGCGTTCTTTCGAAAGATTATTAATTTCACGAAAGTTTTAGTAAGAAACGAACATGGGCTTCTTTGTAAAGACAAGCAGTGGTTTGCTCCGTGTGAAAGCACTGTTAGAACTGAGATCTGTGTTCCCTTTCTTAGTACAAGCTTTACTTTGAAAGATAATCGCTTTCTTTCGAAAGATTATTAATTTCAAGAAAGCTTTAATAAGAAAAGCACATGCGTTTCTTTGTAACGACAAGCAGTGGTTTGGTACGTGTGAAAGCACTGTTTGAACTGAGATCAGTGTTTCTTTTCTCAGTACAAGCTTTACTTTGAAAGATAATCACGTTCTTTCGAAAGTTTATTAATTTAAAAAAAGCTTTAGTAAGAAACGCACATGGGTTTCTTTGGAAAGACAAGCAGTGGTTTCCTACGTTTGAAAGCACTGTTAGAATTTCAATAAGTCTTCCTTTTCTCAGTACAAGCTTTAATTTGAAAGATAATCGCGTTCCTTCCAAAGTTTATTAATTTCACGAAAGCTTTACTAAGAAACGCACATGCCTTTCTTTGTAAAGACAAGCAGTGTTTTTCTACGTGTGAAAGCACTGTTTGAACTGAGATCAGTGTTTCTTTTCTCAGTACAAGCTTTACTTTGAAAGATAATCGTGTTCTTTTGAAAGTTTATTAATTTCACGAAAGCTTTAGTAAGAAACGCACATGGGTTTCTTTGTAAAGACAAGCAATGTTTTGCTACGTGTGAAAACACTGTTAGACTTTCAATCAGTGTTCCTTTTCTCAGTACAAGCTTTACTTTGAAAGATAATCGCGTTCTTACGAAAGTTTATTATTTTCAAGAAAGCTTTAGTAAGAAACGCACATGCGTTTCTTTGTAACGACGAGCAGTGTTTTTCTACATGTGAAAGCACTGTTTGAACTGAAATCAGTGTTTCTTTTCTCAGTACAAGCTTTACTTTGTAAGATAATCGCGTTCTTTTGAAAGTTTATTAATTTCACGAAAGCTTTAGTAAGAAACGCACATGGGTTTATTTGTAAAGACAAGCAGTGGTTTGCTACATGTGAAAGCACTGTTAGAACTTAGATCAGTGTTCCTTTTCTCAGTACAAGCTTTAATTTGAAAGATAATCGCGTTCCTTCCAAAGTTTATTAATTTCACGAAAGCATTAGTAAGAAACGCACATGGGTTTCTTTAGAAAGACAAGCAGTGGTTTGCTACGTGTGTAAGCACTGTTAGAATTTCAATAAGTCTTCCTTTTCTCAGTACAAGCTTTAATTTGAAAGATAATAGCGTTCTTTCCAAAGTTTATTAATTTCACTAATGCTTTAGTAAGAAATGCACATGCGTTTCTTTGTAAAGACAAGCGGTGTTTTTCTACATGTGAAAGCACTGTTTGAACTGAGATAAGTGATTCTTTTCTCAGTACAAGCTTTACTTTGAAACATAATCGCATTCTTTTGAAAGTTTAATAATTTCACGAAAGCTTTAGTAAGAAACGCACATGGGTTTCTTTGTACAGACAAGCAGTAGTTTGCTACATGTGAAAGCACTGTTAGAACTGAGATCAGTGTTTCTTTTCTCAGTACAAGCTTTACTTTGAATGATAATCGCGTTCTTTCGAAAGTTTATTAATTTCACGAAAGCTTTAGTAAGAAATGCACATGCTTTTCTTTGTAAGGACAAGCAGTGGTTTGCTACATGTGAAAGCACTGTTAGAACTTAGATCAGTGTTCCTTTTCTCAGTACAAGCTTTACTTTGAAAGATAATCGCGTGCTTTCCAAAGTTTATTAATTTCACTAAAGCTTTAGTAAGAAATGCACATGGGTTTCTTTGGAAAGACAAGCAGTGGTTTGCTACGTGTGAAAGCACTGTTAGACTTTCAATCAGTGTTCCTTTTCTCAGTACAAGCTTTACATTGAAAGATAATCGCGTTCTTACGAAAGTTTATTAATTTCACGAAAGCTTTAGGAAGAAACGCACATGGGCTTCTTTGTAAAGACAAGCAGTGGTTTGCTCCGTGTGAAAGCACTGTTAGAACTGAGATCAGTGTTCCTTTTCTCAGTACAAGCTTTACTTTGAAAGATAATTGCGTTCTTTCGAAAGTTTATTAATTTCACGAAAGCTTTAGTAAGAAAGGCACATGCGTTTCTTTGAAACGACAAGCAGTGGTTTGCTACTTGTGAAAGCACTGTTTGAACTGAGATCAGTCTTTCTTTTCTCAGTACAAGCTTTACTTTGAATGATAATCGCGTTCTTTCGAAAGTTTATTAATTTCACGAAAGCTTTGTTTATAAAGGCACAAGCGTTTCTTTGTAATGACAAGCAGTGGTTTGGTACGTGTGAAAGCAAAGTTTGTACTGAGATCAGTGTTTCTTTTCTCAGTATAAGCTTTACTTTGAAAGATAAACGCGTTCTTTCGAAAGATTATTAATTTCACGAAAGTTTTAGTAAGAAACGAACATGGGCTTCTTTGTAAAGACAAGCAGTGGTTTGCTCCGTGTGAAAGCACTGTTAGAACTGAGATCTGTGTTCCCTTTCTTAGTACAAGCTTTACTTTGAAAGGTAATCGCTTTCTTTCGAAAGATTATTGATTTCAAGAAAGCTTTAATAAGAAAAGCACATGCGTTTCTTTGTAACGACAAGCAGTGGTTTGGTACGTGTGAAAGCACTGTTTGAACTGAGATCAGTGTTTCTTTTCTCAGTACAAGCTTTACTTTGAAAGATAATCGCGTTCTTTCCAAAGTTTATTAATTTCAAAAAAGCTTTAGTAAGAAACGCACATGGGTTTCTTTGGAAAGACAAGCAGTGGTTTGCTACGTTTGAAAGCACTGTTAGAATTTCAATAAGTCTTCCTTTTCTCAGTACAAGCTTTAATTTGATAGATAATCGCGTTCCTTCCAAAGTTTATTAATTTCACGAAAGCTTTACTAAGAAACGCACATGCCTTTCTTTGTAAAGACAAGCAGTGTTTTTCTACGTGTGAAAGCACTGTTTGAACTGAGATCAGTGTTTCTTTTCTCAGTACAAGCTTTACTTTGAAAGATAATCGTGTTCTTTTGAAAGTTTATTAATTTCACGAAAGCTTTAGTAAGAAACGCACATGGGTTTCTTTGTAAAGACAAGCAATGTTTTGCTACGTGTGAAAACACTGTTAGACTTTCAATCAGTGTTCCTTTTCTCAGTACAAGCTTTACTTTGAAAGATAATCGCGTTCTTTCGAAAGTTTATTATTTTCAAGAAAGCTTTAGTAAGAAACGCACATGCGTTTCTTTGTAATGACAAGCAGTGTTTTTCTACATGTGAAAGCACTGTTTGAACTGAGATCAGTGTTTCTTTTCTCAGTACAAGCTTATTTTGTAAGATAATCGCGTTCTTTTGAAAGTTTATTAATTTCACGAAAGCTTTAGTAAGAAACGCACATGGGTTTATTTGTAAAGACAAGCAGTGGTTTGCTACATGTGAAAGCACTGTTAGAACTTAGATCAGTGTTCCTTTTCTCAGTACAAGCTTTACTTTGAAAGATAATCACGTTCTTTCCAAAGTTTATTAATTTCACTAAAGCTTTAGTAAGAAAAGCACATGGGTTTCTTTGGAAAGACAAGCAGTGGTTTGCTACGTGAGAAAGCACTGTTAGACTTTCAATCAGTGTTCCCTTTCTAGTACAAGCTTTACATTAAAAGATAATCGCGTTCTTACGAAAGTTTATTAATTTCACGAAAGCTTTAGTAAGAAACGCACATGGGCTTCTTTGTAAAGACAAGCAGTGGTTTGCTCCGTGTGATAGCACTGTTAGAACTGAGATCAGTGTTCCTTTTCTCAGTACAAGCTTTACTTTGAAAGATAATCGCGTACTTTCCAAAGTTTATTAATTTCACTAAAGCTTTAGTAAGAAACGCACATGCGTTTCTTTGTACAGACAAGCAGTGGTTTGCTACATGTGAAAGCACTGTTAGAACGGAGATCAGTGTTTCTTTTCTCAGTACAAGCTTTACTTTGAATGATAATCGCGTTCTTTCGAAAGTTTATTAATTTCACGAAAGCTTTAGTAAGAAATGCACATGCTTTTCTTTGTAACGACAAGCAGTAGTTTGCTACATGTGAAAGCACTGTTAGAACTTAGATCAGTGTTCCTTTTCTCAGTACAAGCTTTACTTTGAAAGATAATCGCGTGCTTTCCAAAGTTTATTAATTTCACTAAAGCTTTAGTAAGAAATGCATATGGGTTTCTTTGGAAAGACAAGCAGTGGTTTGCTACGTGTGAAAGCCCTGTTAGACTTTCAATCAGTGTTCCTTTTCTCAGTACAAGCTTTACATTGAAAGATAATCGCGTTCTTACGAAAGTTTATTAATTTCATGAAAGCTTTAGTAAGAAACACTCATGGGCTTCTTTGTAAAAACAAGCAGTGGTTTGCTCTGTGTGAAAGCACTGTTAGAACTGAGATCAGTGTTCCTTTTCTCAGTACAAGCTTTACTTTGAAAGATAATTGCGTTCTTTCGAAAGTTTATTAATTTCACGAAAGCTTTAGTAAGAAAGGCACCTGCGTTTCTTTGAAACGACAAGCAGTGGTTTGCTACTTGTGAAAGCACTGTTTGAACTGAGATCAGTCTTTCTTTTCTCAGTACAAGCTTTACTTTGAAAGATAATCGCATTCTTTCAAAAATTTATTAATTTCAAGAAAGCTTTATTAAGAAAAGCACAAGCGTTTCTTTGTAATGACAAGCAGTGGTTTGGTACGTGTGAAAGCACTGTTTGAACTGAGATCAGTGTTTCTTTTCTCAGTACAAGCTTTACTTTGAAAGATAAACGCGTTGTTTCGAAAGATTATTAATTTCACGAAAGTTTTAGTAAGAAACGAACATTGGCTTCTTTGTAAAGACAAGCAGTGGTTTGCTCCGTGTGAAAGCACTGTTAGAACTGAGATCTGTGTTCCCTTTCTTAGTACAAGCTTTACTTTGAAAGATAATCACTTTCTTTCGAAAGATTATTAATTTCAAGAAAGCTTTAGTAAGAAAGGCACATGCGTTTCTTTGTAAAGACAAGCAGTGGTTTGGTACGTGTGAAAGCACTGTTTGAACTGAGATCAGTGTTTCTTTTCTCAGTACAAGCTTTAATTTGAAAGATAATCGCGTTCCTTCCAAAGTTTATTAATTTCACGAAAGCTTAAGTAAGAAACGCACATGGGTTTCTTTAGAAAGACAAGCAGTGGTTTGCTACGTGTGTAAGCACTGTTAGAATTTCAATAAGTCTTCCTTTTCTCAGTACAAGCTTTAATTTGAAAGATAATCGCGTTCTTTCCAAAGTTTATTAATTTCACTAAAGCTTTAGTAAGAAATGCACATGCGTTTCTTTGTAAAGACAAGCGGGGTTTTTCTACATGTGAAAGCACTGTTTGAACTGAGATCAGTGATTCTTTTCTCAGTACAAGCTTTACTTTGAAACATAATCGCATTCTTTTGAAAGTTTAATAATTTCAAGAAAGCTTTAGTAAGAAACGCACATGGGTTTCTTTGTACAGACAAGCAGTAGTTTGCTACATGTGAAAGCACTGTTAGAACTGAGATCAGTGATTCTTTTCTCAGTACAAGCTTTACTTTGAAACATAATCGCATTCTTTTGAAAGTTTAATAATTTCAAGAAAGCTTTAGTAAGAAATGCACATGGGTTTCTTTGGAAAGACAAGCAGTGGTTTGCTACGTGTGAAAGCACTGTTAGACTTTCAATCAGTGTTCCTTTTCTCAGTACAAGCTTTATATTGAAAGATAATCGCGTTCTTACGAAAGTTTATTAATTTCACGAAAGCTTTAGTAAGAAACGCACATGGGCTTCTTTGTAAAGACAAGCAGTGGTTTGCTCTGTGTGAAAGCATTGTTAGAACTGAGATCAGTGTTCCTTTTCTCAGTACAAGCTTTACTTTGAAAGATAATTGCGTTCTTTCGAAAGTTTATTAATTTCACGAAAGCTTTAGTAAGAAAGGCACATGCGTTTCTTTGAAACGACAAGCAGTGGTTTGCTACTTGTGAAAGCACTGTTTGAACTGAGATCAGTCTTTCTTTTCTCAGTACAAGCTTTACTTTGAATGTAAATCGCGTTCTTTCGAAAGTTTATTAATTTCACGAAAGCTTTATTTATAAAGGCACAAGCGTTTCTTTGTAATGACAAGCAGTGGTTTGGTACCTGTGAAAGCAAAGTTTGAACTGAGATCAGTGTTTTTTTCTCAGTACAAGCTTTACTTTGAAAGATAATCGTGTTCTTTTGAAAGTTTATTAATTTCACGAAAGCTTTAGTAAGAAACGCACATGGGTTTATTTATAAAGACATGCAGTGTTTTGCTACATGTGAAAGCACTGTTAGAACTTAGATCAGTGTTCCTTTTCTCAGTACAAGCTTTACTTTGAAAGATAATCGCAATCTTTCCAAAGTTTATTAATTTCACTAAAGCTTTAGTAAGAAAAGCACATGGGTTTCTTTGGAAAGACAAGCAGTGGTTTGCTACGTGAGAAAGCATTGTTAGACTTTCAATCAGTGTTCCTTTTCTCAGTTCAAGCTTTACATTGAAAGATAATCGCATTCTTACGAAAGTTTATTAATTTCACGAAAGCTTTAGTAAGAAACGCACATGGGCTTCTTTGTAAAGACAAGCAGTGGTTACTCCGTGTGAAAGCACTGTTAGAACTGAGATCAGTGTTTCTTTTCTCAGTACAAGCTTTACTTTGAAAGATAATCGCATTCTTTCGAAAGTTTATTAATTTCACGAAAGCTTTAAGTAGAAAGGCACATGCGTTTCTTTGTAACGACAAGCAGTGGTTTGCTACGTGTGAAAGCACTGTTTGAACTGAGATCAGTGTTTCTTTTCTCCGTACAAGCTTTACTTTGAAAGATAATCGCGTTCTTTCGAAAGTTTATTAATTTCACGAAAGCTTTAGTAAGTAAACGCACATGGGCTTCTTTGTAAAGACAAGCAGTGTTTTGCTACGTGTGAATGCACTGTTAGACTTACAATCAGTGTTCCTTTTCTAGTACAAGCTTTACATTGAAAGATAATCGCGTTCTTACGAAAGTTTATTAATTTTACGAAAGCTTTAGTAAGAAACGCACATGGGCTTCTTTGTAAAGACAAGCAGTGGTTTGCTCCGTGTGAAAGCACTGTTAGAACTGAGATCAGTGTTCCTTTTCTCAGTACAAGTTTTACTTTGAAAGATAATCGCGTTCTTACGAAAGTTTATTAATTTCACGAAAGCTTTAGTAAGAAAGGCACATGCGTTTCTTTGTAACGACAAGCAGTGGTTTGGTATGTGTGAAAGCACTGTTTGAACTGAGATCAGTGTTTCTTTTCTCAGTACAAGCTTTACTTTGAAAGATAATCGCGTTCCTTCCAAAGTTTATTAATTTCACGAAAGCATTAGTAAGAAACGCACATGGGTTTCTTTAGAAAGACAAGCAGTGGTTTGCTACGTGTGTAAGCACTGTTAGAATTTCAATAAGTCTTCCTTTTCTCAGTACAAGCTTTAATTTGAAAGATAATCGCGTTCTTTCCAAAGTTTATTAATTTCACTAAAGCTTTAGTAAGAAACGCACATGCGTTTCTTTGTAAAGACAAGCGGTGTTTTTCTACATGTGAAAGCACTGATTGAACTGAGATCAGTGTTTCTTTTCTCAGTACAAGCTTTACTTTGAAACATAATCGCGTTCTTTTGAAAGTTTAATAATTTCACGAAAGCTTTAGTAAGAAACGCACATGGGTTTCTTTGTACAGACAAGCAGTGGTTTGCTACATGTGAAAGCACTGTTAGAACGGAGATCAGTGTTTCTTTTCTCAGTACAAGCTTTACTTTGAATGATAATCGCGTTCTTTCGAAAGTTTATTAATTTCACGAAAGCTTTAGTAAGAAATGCACATGCTTTTCTTTGTAACGACAAGCAGTGGTTTGCTACATGTGAAAGCACTGTTAGAACTTAGATCAGTGTTCCTTTTCTCAGTACAAGCTTTACTTTGAAAGATAATCGCGTGCTTTCCAAAGTTTATTAATTTCACTAAAGCTTTAGTAAGAAATGCACATGGGTTTCTTTGGAAAGACAAGCAGTGGTTTGCTACGTGTGAAAGCCCTGTTAGACTTTCAATCAGTGTTCCTTTTCTCAGTACAAGCTTTACATTGAAAGATAATCGCGTTCTTACGAAAGTTTATTAATTTCACGAAAGCTTTAGTAAGAAACACTCATGGGCTTCTTTGTAAAAACAAGCAGTGGTTTGCTCTGTGTGAAAGCACTGTTAGAACTGAGATCAGTGTTCCTTTTCTCAGTACAAGCTTTACTTTGAAAGATAATTGCGTTCTTTCGAAAGTTTATTAATTTCACGAAAGCTTTAGTAAGAAAGGCACCTGCGTTTCTTTGAAACGACAAGCAGTGGTTTGCTACTTGTGAAAGCACTGTTTGAACTGAGATCAGTCTTTCTTTTCTCAGTACAAGCTTTACTTTGAAAGATAATCGCATTCTTTCAAAAATTTATTAATTTCAAGAAAGCTTTATTAAGAAAAGCACAAGCGTTTCTTTGTAATGACAAGCAGTGGTTTGGTACGTGTGAAAGCACTGTTTGAACTGAGATCAGTGTTTCTTTTCTCAGTACAAGCTTTACTTTGAAAGATAAACGCGTTGTTTCGAAAGATTATTAATTTCACGAAAGTTTTAGTAAGAAACGAACATGGGCTTCTTTGTAAAGACAAGCAGTGGTTTGCTCCGTGTGAAAGCACTGTTAGAACTGAGATCAGTGTTCCCTTTCTTAGTACAAGCTTTACTTTGAAAGATAATCACTTTCTTTCGAAAGATTATTAATTTCAAGAAAGCTTTAGTAAGAAAGGCACATGCGTTTCTTTGTAAAGACAAGCAGTGGTTTGGTACGTGTGAAAGCACTGTTTGAACTGAGATCAGTGTTTCTTTTCTCAGTACAAGCTTTAATTTGAAAGATAATCGCGTTCCTTCCAAAGTTTATTAATTTCACGAAAGCTTTAGTAAGAAACGCACATGGGTTTCTTTAGAAAGACAAGCAGTGGTTTGCTACGTGTGTAAGCACTGTTAGAATTTCAATAAGTCTTCCTTTTCTCAGTACAAGCTTTAATTTGAAAGATAATCGCTGTCCTTCCAAAGTTTATTAATTTCACGAAAGCATTAATAAGAAACGCACATGGGTTTCTTTAGAAAGACAAAGAGTGGTTTGCTACGTGTGTAAGCACTGTTAGAATTTCAATAAGTCTTCCTTTTCTCAGTACAAGCTTTAATTTGAAAGATAATCGCGTTCTTTCCAAAGTTTATTAATTTCACTAAAGCTTTAGTAAGAAATGCACATGCGTTTCTTTGTAAAGACAAGCGGGGTTTTTCTACATGTGAAAGCACTGTTTGAACTGAGATCAGTGATTCTTTTCTCAGTACAAGCTTTACTTTGAAACATAATCGCATTCTTTTGAAAGTTTAATAATTTTACGAAAGCTTTAGTAAGAAACGCACATGGGTTTCTTTGTACAGACAAGCAGTAGTTTGCTACATGTGAAAGCACTGTTAGAACTGAGATCAGTGTTTCTTTTCTCAGTACAAGCTTTACTTTGAATGATAATCGCGTTCTTTCGAAAGTTTATTAATTTCACGAAAGCTTTAGTAAGAAATGCACATGCTTTTCTTTGTAAGGACAAGCAGTGGTTTGCTACATGTGAAAGCACTGTTAGAACTTAGATCAGTGTTCCTTTTCTCAGTACAAGCTTTACTTTGAAAGATAATCGCGTGCTTTCCAAAGTTTATTAATTTCACTAAAAGCTTTAGTAAGAAATGCACATGGGTTTCTTTGGAAAGACAAGCAGTGGTTTGCTACGTGTGAAAGCACTGTTAGACTTTCAATCAGTGTTCCTTTTCTCAGTACAAGCTTTATATTGAAAGATAATCGCGTTCTTACGAAAGTTTATTAATTTCACGAAAGCTTTAGGAAGAAACGCACATGGGCTTCTTTGTAAAGACAAGCAGTGGTTTGCTCTGTGTGAAAGCATTGTTAGAACTGAGATCAGTGTTCCTTTTCTCAGTACAAGCTTTACTTTGAAAGATAATTGCGTTCTTTCGAAAGTTTATTAATTTCACGAAAGCTTTAGTAAGAAAGGCACATGCGTTTCTTTGAAACGACAAGCAGTGGTTTGCTACTTGTGAAAGCACTGTTTGAACTGAGATCAGTCTTTCTTTTCTCAGTACAAGCTTTACTTTGAATGTAAATCGCGTTCTTTCGAAAGTTTATTAATTTCACGAAAGCTTTATTTATAAAGGCACAAGCGTTTCTTTGTAATGACAAGCAGTGGTTTGGTACCTGTGAAAGCAAAGTTTGAACTGAGATCAGTGTTTCTTTTCTCAGTACAAGCTTTAATTTGAAAGATAAACGCGTTCTTTCGAAAGATTATTAATTTCACGAAAGTTTTAGTAAGAAACGAACATGGGCTTCTTTGTAAAGACAAGCAGTGGTTTGCTCCGTGTGAAAGCACTGTTAGAACTGAGATCTGTGTTCCCTTTCTTAGTACAAGCTTTACTTTGAAAGATAATCGCTTTCTTTCGAAAGATTATTAATTTCAAGAAAGCTTTAATAAGAAAAGCACATGCGTTCCTTTGTAACGACAAGCAGTGGTTTGGTACGTGTGAAAGCACTGTTTGAACTGAGATCAGTGTTTCTTTTCTCAGTACAAGCTTTACTTTGAAAGATAATCGCGTTCTTTCGAAAGTTTATTAATTTAAAAAAGCTTTAGTAAGAAACGCACATGGGTTTCTTTGGAAAGACAAGCAGTGGTTTCCTACGTTTGAAAGCACTGTTAGAATTTCAATAAGTCTTCCTTTTCTCAGTACAAGCTTTAATTTGAAAGATAATCGCGTTCCTTCCAAAGTTTATTAATTTCACGAAAGCTTTACTAAGAAACGCACATGCCTTTCTTTGTAAAGACAAGCAGTGTTTTTCTACGTGTGAAAGCACTGTTTGAACTGAGATCAGTGTTTCTTTTCTCAGTACAAGCTTTACTTTGAAAGATAATCGTGTTCTTTTGAAAGTTTATTAATTTCACGAAAGCTTTAGTAAGAAACGCACATGGGTTTCTTTGTAAAGACAAGCAATGTTTTGCTACGTGTGAAAACACTGTTAGACTTTCAATCAGTGTTCCTTTTCTCAGTAAAAGCTTTACTTTGAAAGATAATCGCGTTCTTACGAAAGTTTATTATTTTCAAGAAAGCTTTAGTAAGAAACGCACATGCGTTTCTTTGTAACGACGAGCAGTGTTTTTCTACATGTGAAAGCACTGTTTGAACTGAAATCAGTGTTTCTTTTCTCAGTACAAGCTTTACTTTGTAAGATAATCGCGTTCTTTTGAAAGTTTATTAATTTCACGAAAGCTTTAGTAAGTAAACGCACATGGGCTTCTTTGTAAAGACAAGCAGTGTTTTGCTACGTGTGAATGCACTGTTAGACTTACAATCAGTGTTCCTTTTCTAGTACAAGCTTTACATTGAAAGATAATCGCGTTCTTACGAAAGTTTATTAATTTTACGAAAGCTTTAGTAAGAAACGCACATGGGCTTCTTTGTAAAGACAAGCAGTGGTTTGCTCCGTGTGAAAGCACTGTTAGAACTGAGATCAGTGTTCCTTTTCTCAGTACAAGTTTTACTTTGAAAGATAATCGCGTTCTTACGAAAGTTTATTAATTTCACGAAAGCTCTAGTAAGAAAGGCACATGCGTTTCTTTGTAACGACAAGCAGTGGTTTGCTACGTGTGAAAGCACTGTTTTAACTGAGATCAGTGTTTCTTTTCTCAGTACAAGCTTTACTGTGAAAGATAATCGCATTCTTTCAAAAGTTTATTAATTTCACGAAAGCTTTAGTAAGAAAGGCACATGCGTTTCTTTGTAACGACAAGCAGTGGTTTGGTATGTGTGAAAGCACTGTTTGAACTGAGATCAGTGTTTCTTTTCTCAGTACAAGCTTTACTTTGAAAGATAATCGCGTTCCTTCCAAAGTTTATTAATTTCACGAAAGCATTAGTAAGAAACGCACATGGGTTTCTTTAGAAAGACAAGCAGTGGTTTGCTACGTGTGTAAGCACTGTTAGAATTTCAATAAGTCTTCCTTTTCTCAGTACAAGCTTTAATTTGAAAGATAATCGCGTTCTTTCCAAAGTTTATTAATTTCACTAAAGCTTTAGTAAGAAACGCACATGCGTTTCTTTGTAAAGACAAGCGGTGTTTTTCTACATGTGAAAGCACTGATTGAACTGAGATCAGTGTTTCTTTTCTCAGTACAAGCTTTACTTTGAAACATAATCGCGTTCTTTTGAAAGTTTAATAATTTCACGAAAGCTTTAGTAAGAAACGCACATGGGTTTCTTTGTACAGACAAGCAGTGGTTTGCTACATGTGAAAGCACTGTTAGAACGGAGATCAGTGTTTCTTTTCTCAGTACAAGCTTTACTTTGAATGATAATCGCGTTCTTTCGAAAGTTTATTAATTTCACGAAAGCTTTAGTAAGAAATGCACATGCTTTTCTTTGTAACGACAAGCAGTGGTTTGCTACATGTGAAAGCACTGTTAGAACTTAGATCAGTGTTCCTTTTCTCAGTTCAAGCTTTACTTTGAAAGATAATCGCGTGCTTTCCAAAGTTTATTAATTTCACTAAAGCTTTAGTAAGAAATGCACATGGGTTTCTTTGGAAAGACAAGCAGTGGTTTGCTACATGTGAAAGCCCTGTTAGACTTTCAATCAGTGTTCCTTTTCTCAGTACAAGCTTTACATTGAAAGATAATCGCGTTCTTACGAAAGTTTATTAATTTCACGAAAGCTTTAGTAAGAAACACTCATGGGCTTCTTTGTAAAAACAAGCAGTGGTTTGCTCTGTGTGAAAGCACTGTTAGAACTGAGATCAGTGTTCCTTTTCTCAGTACAAGCTTTACTTTGAAAGATAATTGCGTTCTTTCGAAAGTTTATTAATTTCACGAAAGCTTTAGTAAGAAAGGCACCTGCGTTTCTTTGAAACTACAAGCAGTGGTTTGCTACTTGTGAAAGCACTGTTTGAACTGAGATCAGTCTTTCTTTTCTCAGTACAAGCTTTACTTTGAAAGATAATCGCATTCTTTCAAAAATTTATTAATTTCAAGAAAGCTTTATTAAGAAAAGCACAAGCGTTTCTTTGTAATGACAAGCAGTGGTTTGGTACGTGTGAAAGCACTGTTTGAACTGAGATCAGTGTTTCTTTTCTCAGTACAAGCTTTACTTTGAAAGATAAATGCGTTGTTTCGAAAGATTATTAATTTCACGAAAGTTTTAGTAAGAAACGAACATGGGCTTCTTTGTAAAGACAAGCAGTGGTTTGCTCCGTGTGAAAGCACTGTTAGAACTGAGATCAGTGTTCCCTTTCTTAGTACAAGCTTTACTTTGAAAGATAATCACTTTCTTTCGAAAGATTATTAATTTCAAGAAAGCTTTAGTAAGAAAGGCACATGCGTTTCTTTGTAAAGACAAGCAGTGGTTTGGTACGTGTGAAAGCACTGTTTGAACTGAGATCAGTGTTTCTTTTCTCAGTACAAGCTTTAATTTGAAAGATAATCGCGTTCCTTCCAAAGTTTATTAATTTCACGAAAGCTTTAGTAAGAAACGCACATGGGTTTCTTTAGAAAGACAAGCAGTGGTTTGCTACGTGTGTAAGCACTGTTAGAATTTCAATAAGTCTTCCTTTTCTCAGTACAAGCTTTAATTTGAAAGATAATCGCTTTCCTTCCAAAGTTTATTAATTTCACGAAAGCATTAATAAGAAACGCACATGGGTTTCTTTAGAAAGACAAAGAGTGGTTTGCTACGTGTGTAAGCACTGTTAGAATTTCAATAAGTCTTCCTTTTCTCAGTACAAGCTTTAATTTGAAAGATAATCGCGTTCTTTCCAAAGTTTATTAATTTCACTAAAGCTTTAGTAAGAAATGCACATGCGTTTCTTTGTAAAGACAAGCGGGGTTTTTCTACATGTGAAAGCACTGTTTGAACTGAGATCAGTGATTCTTTTCTCAGTACAAGCTTTACTTTGTAACATAATCGCATTCTTTTGAAAGTTTAATAATTTCACGAAAGCTTTAGTAAGAAACGCACATGGGTTTCTTTGTACAGACAAGCAGTAGTTTGCTACATGTGAAAGCACTGTTAGAACTGAGATCAGTGTTTCTTTTCTCAGTACAAGCTTTACTTTGAATGATAATCGCGTTCTTTCGAAAGTTTATTAATTTCACGAAAGCTTTAGTAAGAAATGCACATGCTTTTCTTTGTAAGGACAAGCAGTGGTTTGCTACATGTGAAAGCACTGTTAGAACTTAGATCAGTGTTCCTTTTCTCAGTACAAGCTTTACTTTGAAAGATAATCGCGTGCTTTCCAAAGTTTATTAATTTCACTAAAAGCTTTAGTAAGAAATGCACATGGGTTTCTTTGGAAAGACAAGCAGTGGTTTGCTACGTGTGAAAGCACTGTTAGACTTTCAATCAGTGTTCCTTTTCTCAGTACAAGCTTTATATTGAAAGATAATCGCGTTCTTACGAAAGTTTATTAATTTCACGAAAGCTTTAGGAAGAAACGCACATGGGCTTCTTTGTAAAGACAAGCAATGTTTTGCTACGTGTGAAAACACTGTTAGACTTTCAATCAGTGTTCCTTTTCTCAGTACAAGCTTTACTTTGAAAGATAATCGCGTTCTTACGAAAGTTTATTATTTTCAAGAAAGCTTTAGTAAGAAACGCACATGCGTTTCTTTGTAACGACGAGCAGTGTTTTTCTACATGTGAAAGCACTGTTTGAACTGAAATCAGTGTTTCTTTTCTCAGTACAAGCTTTACTTTGTAAGATAATCGCGTTCTTTTGAAAGTTTATTAATTTCACGAAAGCTTTAGTAAGAAACGCACATGGGTTTATTTGTAAAGACAAGCAGTGGTTTGCTACATGTGAAAGCACTGTTAGAACTTAGATCAGTGTTCCTTTTCTCAGTACAAGCTTTAATTTGAAAGATAATCGCGTTCCTTCCAAAGTTTATTAATTTCACGAAAGCATTAGTAAGAAACGCACATGGGTTTCTTTAGAAAGACAAGCAGTGGTTTGCTACGTGTGTAAGCACTGTTAGAATTTCAATAAGTCTTCCTTTTCTCAGTACAAGCTTTAATTTGAAAGATAATAGCGTTCTTTCCAAAGTTTATTAATTTCACTAATGCTTTAGTAAGAAATGCACATGCGTTTCTTTGTAAAGACAAGCGGTGTTTTTCTACATGTGAAAGCACTGTTTGAACTGAGATAAGTGATTCTTTTCTCAGTACAAGCTTTACTTTGAAACATAATCGCATTCTTTTGAAAGTTTAATAATTTCACGAAAGCTTTAGTAAGAAACGCACATGGGTTTCTTTGTACAGACAAGCAGTAGTTTGCTACATGTGAAAGCACTGTTAGAACTGAGATCAGTGTTTCTTTTCTCAGTACAAGCTTTACTTTGAATGATAATCGCGTTCTTTCGAAAGTTTATTAATTTCACGAAAGCTTTAGTAAGAAATGCACATGCTTTTCTTTGTAAGGACAAGCAGTGGTTTGCTACATGTGAAAGCACTGTTAGAACTTAGATCAGTGTTCCTTTTCTCAGTACAAGCTTTACTTTGAAAGATAATCGCGTGCTTTCCAAAGTTTATTAATTTCACTAAAGCTTTAGTAAGAAATGCACATGGGTTTCTTTGGAAAGACAAGCAGTGGTTTGCTACGTGTGAAAGCACTGTTAGACTTTCAATCAGTGTTCCTTTTCTCAGTACAAGCTTTACATTGAAAGATAATCGCGTTCTTACGAAAGTTTATTAATTTCACGAAAGCTTTAGGAAGAAACGCACATGGGCTTCTTTGTAAAGACAAGCAGTGGTTTGCTCCGTGTGAAAGCACTGTTAGAACTGAGATCAGTGTTCCTTTTCTCAGTACAAGCTTTACTTTGAAAGATAATTGCGTTCTTTCGAAAGTTTATTAATTTCACGAAAGCTTTAGTAAGAAAGGCACATGCGTTTCTTTGAAACGACAAGCAGTGGTTTGCTACTTGTGAAAGCACTGTTTGAACTGAGATCAGTCTTTCTTTTCTCAGTACAAGCTTTACTTTGAATGATAATCGCGTTCTTTCGAAAGTTTATTAATTTCACGAAAGCTTTGTTTATAAAGGCACAAGCGTTTCTTTGTAATGACAAGCAGTGGTTTGGTACGTGTGAAAGCAAAGTTTGTACTGAGATCAGTGTTTCTTTTCTCAGTATAAGCTTTACTTTGAAAGATAAACGCGTTCTTTCGAAAGATTATTAATTTCACGAAAGTTTTAGTAAGAAACGAACATGGGCTTCTTTGTAAAGACAAGCAGTGGTTTGCTCCGTGTGAAAGCACTGTTAGAACTGAGATCTGTGTTCCCTTTCTTAGTACAAGCTTTACTTTGAAAGGTAATCGCTTTCTTTCGAAAGATTATTGATTTCAAGAAAGCTTTAATAAGAAAAGCACATGCGTTTCTTTGTAACGACAAGCAGTGGTTTGGTACGTGTGAAAGCACTGTTTGAACTGAGATCAGTGTTTCTTTTCTCAGTACAAGCTTTACTTTGAAAGATAATCGCGTTCTTTCCAAAGTTTATTAATTTCAAAAAAGCTTTAGTAAGAAACGCACATGGGTTTCTTTGGAAAGACAAGCAGTGGTTTGCTACGTTTGAAAGCACTGTTAGAATTTCAATAAGTCTTCCTTTTCTCAGTACAAGCTTTAATTTGATAGATAATCGCGTTCCTTCCAAAGTTTATTAATTTCACGAAAGCTTTACTAAGAAACGCACATGCCTTTCTTTGTAAAGACAAGCAGTGTTTTTCTACGTGTGAAAGCACTGTTTGAACTGAGATCAGTGTTTCTTTTCTCAGTACAAGCTTTACTTTGAAAGATAATCGTGTTCTTTTGAAAGTTTATTAATTTCACGAAAGCTTTAGTAAGAAACGCACATGGGTTTCTTTGTAAAGACAAGCAATGTTTTGCTACGTGTGAAAACACTGTTAGACTTTCAATCAGTGTTCCTTTTCTCAGTACAAGCTTTACTTTGAAAGATAATCGCGTTCTTTCGAAAGTTTATTATTTTCAAGAAAGCTTTAGTAAGAAACGCACATGCGTTTCTTTGTAATGACAAGCAGTGTTTTTCTACATGTGAAAGCACTGTTAGAACTTAGATCAGTGTTCCTTTTCTCAGTACAAGCTTTACTTTGAAAGATAATCACGTTCTTTCCAAAGTTTATTAATTTCACTAAAGCTTTAGTAAGAAAAGCACATGGGTTTCTTTGGAAAGACAAGCAGTGGTTTGCTACGTGAGAAAGCACTGTTAGACTTTCAATCAGTGTTCCCTTTCTAGTACAAGCTTTACATTAAAAGATAATCGCGTTCTTACGAAAGTTTATTAATTTCACGAAAGCTTTAGTAAGAAACGCACATGGGCTTCTTTGTAAAGACAAGCAGTGGTTTGCTCCGTGTGATAGCACTGTTAGAACTGAGATCAGTGTTCCTTTTCTCAGTACAAGCTTTACTTTGAAAGATAATCGCGTTGTTTCGAAAGTTTATTAATTTCACGAAAGCTTTAGTAAGAAAGGCACATGCGTTTCTTTGTAACGACAAGCAGTGGTTTGCTACGTGTGAAAGCACTGTTTGAACTGAGATCAGTGTTTCTTTTCTCAGTACAAGCTTTACTTTGAAAGATAATCGCATTCTTTCGAAAGTTTATTAATTTCACGAAAGCTTTAGTAAGAAAGGCACAAGCGTTTCTTTGTAACGACAAGCAGTGGTTTGGTATGTGTGAAAGCACTGTTTGAACTGAGATCAGTGTTTCTTTTCTCAGTACAAGCTTTACTTTGAAAGATAATCGCGTTCCTTCCAAAGTTTATTAATTTCACGAAAGCTTTAGTAATAAACGCACATGGGTATCTTTAGAAAGACAAGCAGTGGTTTGCTACGTGTGTAAGCACTGTTAGAATTTCAATAAGTCTTCCTTTTCTCAGTACAAGCTTTAATTTGAAAGATAATCGCGTTCTTTCCAAAGTTTATTATTTTCACTAAAGCTTTAGTAAGAAATGCACATGCTTTTCTTTGTAAGGACAAGCAGTGTTTTGCTACATGGGTATCTTTAGAAAGACAAGCGGTGTTTTTCTATATGTGAAAGCACTGTTTGAACTGAGATCAGTGTTTCTTTTCTCAGTACAAGCTTTACTTTGAATGATAATCGCGTTCTTTCGAAAGTTTATTAATTTCACAAAAGCTTTAGTAAGAAATGCACATGCTTTTCTTTGTAAGGACAAGCAGTGTTTTGCTACATGTGAAAGCACTGTTAGACTTTCAATCAGTGTTCCTTTTCTCACTACAAGCTTTACATTGAAAGATAATCGCGTTCTTACGAAAGTTTATTAATTTCACGAAAGCTTTAGTAAGAAACGCACATGGGCTTCTTTGTAAAGACAAGCAGTGGTTTGCTCTGTGTGAAAGCACTGTTAGAACTGAGATCAGTGTTCCTTTTCTCAGTACAAGCTGTACTTTGAAAGATAATTGCGTTCTTTCGAAAGTTTATTAATTTCACGAAAGCTTTAGTAAGAAAGGCACATGCGTTTCTTTGAAACGACAAGCAGTGGTTTGCTATTTGTGAAAGCACTGTTTGAACTGAGATCAGTCTTTCTTTTCTCAGTACAAGCTTTACTTTGAATGATAATCGCGTTCTTTCGAAAGTTTATTAATTTCACGAAAGCTTTATTTATAAAGGCACAAGCGTTTCTTTGTAATGACAAGCAGTGGTTTGGTACGTGTGAAAGCAAAGTTTGAACTGAGATCAGTGTTTCTTTTCTCAGTACAAGCTTTACTTTGAAAGATAATCGCGTGCTTTCCAAAGTTTATTAATTTCACTAAACCTTTAGTAAGAAAAGCACATGGGTTTCTTTAGAAAGACAAGCAGTGGTTTGCTACGTGTGAAAGCACTGTTTGAACTGAGATCAGTGTTTCTTTTCTCAGTACAAGCTTTACTTTGAAAGATAATCGCGTTCCTTCCAAAGTTTATTAATTTCACGAAAGCTTTAGTAAGAAACGCACATGGGTTTCTTTAGAAAGACAAGCAGTGGTTTGGTACGTGTGTAAGCACTGTTAGAATTTCAATAAGTCTTCCTTTTCTCGGTACAAGCTTTAATTTGAAAGATAATCGCGTTCCTTCCAAAGTTTATTAATTTCACTAATGCTTTAGTAAGAAATGCACATGCGTTTCTTTGTAAAGACAAGCGGTGTTTTTCTACATGTGATAGCACTGTTTGAACTGAGATCAGTGATTCTTTTCTCAGTACAAGCTTTACTTTGAAACATAATCGCATTCTTTTGAAAGTTTAATAATTTCACGAAAGCTTTAGTAAGAAACGCACATGGGTTTCTTTGTACAGACAAGCAGTAGTTTGCTACATGTGAAAGCACTGTTAGAACTGAGATCAGTGTTTCTTTTCTCAGTACAAGCTTTACTTTGAATGATAATCGCGTTCTTTCGAAAGTTTATTAATTTCACGAAAGCTTTAGTAAGAAATGCACATGCTTTTCTTTGTAAGGACAAGCAGTGGTTTGCTACATGTGAAAGCACTGTTAGAACTTAGATCAGTGTTCCTTTACTCAGTACAAGCTTTACTTTGAAAGATAATCGCGTGCTTTCCAAAGTTTATTAATTTCACTAAAGCTTTAGTAAGAAATGCACATGGGTTTCTTTGGAAAGACAAGCAGTGGTTTGCTACGTGTGAAAGCACTGTTAGACTTTCAATCAGTGTTCCTTTTCTCAGTACAAGCTTTACATTGAAAGATAATCGCGTTCTTACGAAAGTTTATTAATTTCACGAAAGCTTTAGGAAGAAACGCACATGGGCTTCTTTGTAAAGACAAGCAGTGGTTTGCTCCGTGTGAAAGCACTGTTTGAACTGAGATCAGTCTTTCTTTTCTCAGTACAAGCTTTACTTTGAATGTAAATCGCGTTCTTTTGAAAGTTTATTAATTTCACGAAAGCTTTATTTATAAAGGCACAAGCGTTTCTTTGTAATGACAAGCAGTGGTTTGGTACCTGTGAAAGCAAAGTTTGAACTGAGATCAGTGTTTCTTTTCTCAGTACAAGCTTTACTTTGAAAGATAAACGCGTTCTTTCGAAAGATCATTAATTTCACGAAAGTTTTAGTAAGAAACGAACATGGGCTTCTTTGTAAAGACAAGCAGTGGTTTGCTCCGTGTGAAAGCACTGTTAGAACTGAGATCTGTGTTCCCTTTCTTAGTACAAGCTTTACTTTGAAAGATAATCGCTTTCTTTCGAAAGATTATTAATTTCAAGAAAGCTTTAATAAGAAAAGCACATGCGTTTCTTTGTAACGACAAGCAGTGGTTTGGTACGTGTGAAAGCACTGTTTGAACTGAGATCAGTGTTTCTTTTCTCAGTACAAGCTTTACTTTGAAAGATAATCGCGTTCTTTCGAAAGTTTATTAATTTCAAAAAAGCTTTAGTAAGAAACGCACATGGGTTTCTTTGGAAAGACAAGCAGTGGTTTCCTACGTTTGAAAGCACTGTTAGAATTTCAATAAGTCTTCCTTTTCTCAGTACAAGCTTTAATTTGAAAGATAATCGCGTTCCTTCCAAAGTTTATTAATTTCACGAAAGCTTTACTAAGAAACGCACATGCCTTTCTTTGTAAAGACAAGCAGTGTTTTTCTACGTGTGAAAGCACTGTTTGAACTGAGATCAGTGTTTCTTTTCTCAGTACAAGCTTTACTTTGAAAGATAATCGTGTTCTTTTGAAAGTTTATTAATTTCACGAAAGCTTTAGTAAGAAACGCACATGGGTTTCTTTGTAAAGACAAGCAATGTTTTGCTACGTGTGAAAACACTGTTAGACTTTCAATCAGTGTTCCTTTTCTCAGTACAAGCTTTACTTTGAAAGATAATCGCGTTCTTACGAAAGTTTATTATTTTCAAGAAAGCTTTAGTAAGAAACGCACATGCGTTTCTTTGTAACGACGAGCAGTGTTTTTCTACATGTGAAAGCACTGTTTGAACTGAGATCAGTGTTTCTTTTCTCAGTACAAGCTTTACTTTGTAAGATAATCGCGTTCTTTTGAAAGTTTATTAATTTCACGAAAGCTTTAGTAAGAAACGCACATGGGTTTATTTGTAAAGACAAGCAGTGGTTTGCTACATGTGAAAGCACTGTTAGAACTTAGATCAGTGTTCCTTTTCTCAGTACAAGCTTTAATTTGAAAGATAATCGCGTTCCTTCCAAAGTTTATTAATTTCACGAAAGCATTAGTAAGAAACGCACATGGGTTTATTTGTAAAGACAAGCAGTGGTTTGCTACGTGTGTAAGCACTGTTAGAATTTCAATAAGTCTTCCTTTTCTCAGTACAAGCTTTAATTTGAAAGATAATAGCGTTCTTTCCAAAGTTTATTAATTTCACTAATGCTTTAGTAAGAAATGCACATGCGTTTCTTTGTAAAGACAAGCGGTGTTTTTCTACATGTGAAAGCACTGTTTGAACTGAGATCAGTGATTCTTTTCTCAGTACAAGCTTTACTTTGAAACATAATTGCATTCTTTTGAAAGTTTAATAATTTCACGAAAGCTTTAGTAAGAAACGCACATGGGTTTCTTTGTACAGACAAGCAGTAGTTTGCTACATGTGAAAGCACTGTTAGAACTGAGATCAGTGTTTCTTTTCTCAGTATAAGCTTTACTTTGAATGATAATCGCGTTCTTTCGAAAGTTTATTAATTTCACGAAAGCTTTAGTAAGAAATGCACATGCTTTTCTTTGTAAGGACAAGCAGTGGTTTGCTACATGTGAAAGCACTGTTAGAACTTAGATCATTGTTCCTTTTTCAGTACAAGCTTTACTTTGAAAGATAATCGCGTGCTTTCCAAAGTTTATTAATTTCACTAAAGCTTTAGTAAGAAATGCACATGGGTTTCTTTGGAAAGACAAGCAGTGGTTTGCTACGTGTGAAAGCACTGTTAGACTTTCAATCAGTGTTCCTTTTCTCAGTACAAGCTTTACATTGAAAGATAATCGCGTTCTTACGAAAGTTTATTAATTTCACGAAAGCTTTAGGAAGAAACGCACATGGGCTTCTTTGTAAAGACAAGCAGTGGTTTGCTCCGTGTGAAAGCACTGTTAGAACTGAGATCAGTGTTCCTTTTCTCAGTACAAGCTTTACTTTGAAAGATAATTGCGTTCTTTCGAAAGTTTATTAATTTCACGAAAGCTTTAGTAAGAAAGGCACATGCGTTTCTTTGAAACGACAAGCAGTGGTTTGCTACTTGTGAAAGCACTGTTTGAACTGAGATCAGTCTTTCTTTTCTCAGTACTAGCTTTACTTTGAATGATAATCGCGTTCTTTCGAAAGTTTATTAATTTCACGAAAGCTTTGTTTATAAAGGCACAAGCGTTTCTTTGTAATGACAAGCAGTGGTTTGGTACGTGTGAAAGCAAAGTTTGTACTGAGATCAGTGTTTCTTTTCTCAGTATAAGCTTTACTTTGAAAGATAAACGCGTTCTTTCGAAAGATTATTAATTTCACGAAAGTTTTAGTAAGAAACGAACATGGGCTTCTTTGTAAAGACAAGCAGTGGTTTGCTCCGTGTGAAAGCACTGTTAGAACTGAGATCTGTGTTCCCTTTCTTAGTACAAGCTTTACTTTGTAAGGTAATCGCTTTCTTTCGAAAGATTATTGATTTCAAGAAAGCTTTAATAAGAAAAGCACATGCGTTTCTTTGTAACGACAAGCAGTGGTTTGGTACGTGTGAAAGCACTGTTTGAACTGAGATCAGTGTTTCTTTTCTCAGTACAAGCTTTACTTTGAAAGATAATCGCGTTCTTTCCAAAGTTTATTAATTTCAAAAAAGCTTTAGTAAGAAACGCACATGGGTTTCTTTGGAAAGACAAGCAGTGGTTTCCTACGTTTGAAAGCACTGTTAGAATTTCAATAAGTCTTCCTTTTCTCAGTACAAGCTTTAATTTGAAAGATAATCGCGTTCCTTCCAAAGTTTATTAATTTCACGAAAGCTTTACTAAGAAACGCACATGCCTTTCTTTGTAAAGACAAGCAGTGTTTTTCTACGTGTGAAAGCACTGTTTGAACTGAGATCAGTGTTTCTTTTCTCAGTACAAGCTTTACTTTGAAAGATAATCGTGTTCTTTTGAAAGTTTATTAATTTCACGAAAGCTTTAGTAAGAAACGCACATGGGTTTCTTTGTAAAGACAAGCAATGTTTTGCTACGTGTGAAAACACTGTTAGACTTTCAATCAGTGTTCCTTTTCTCAGTACAAGCTTTACTTTGAAAGATAATCGCGTTCTTTCGAAAGTTTATTATTTTCAAGATGCTTTAGTAAGAAACGCACATGCGTTTCTTTGTAATGACAAGCAGTGTTTTTCTACATGTGAAAGCACTGTTTGAACTGAGATCAGTGTTTCTTTTCTCAGTACAAGCTTATTTTGTAAGATAATCGCGTTCTTTTGAAAGTTTATTAATTTCACGAAAGCTTTAGTAAGAAACGCACATGGGTTTATTTGTAAAGACAAGCAGTGGTTTGCTACATGTGAAAGCACTGTTAGAACTTAGATCAGTGTTCCTTTTCTCAGTACAAGCTTTACTTTGAAAGATAATCGCGTTCTTTCCAAAGTTTATTAATTTCACTAAAGCTTTAGTAAGAAAAGCACATGGGTTTCTTTGGAAAGACAAGCAGTGGTTTGCTACGTGAGAAAGCACTGTTAGACTTTCAATCAGTATTCCCTTTCTAGTACAAGCTTTACATTAAAAGATAATCGCGTTCTTACGAAAGTTTATTAATTTCACGAAAGCTTTAGTAAGAAACGCACATGGGCTTCTTTGTAAAGACAAGCAGTGGTTTGCTCCGTGTGATAGCACTGTTAGAACTGAGATCAGTGTTCCTTTTCTCAGTACAAGCTTTACTTTGAAAGATAATCGCGTTGTTTCGAAAGTTTATTAGCTTTAGTAAGAAAGGCACATGCGTTTCTTTGTAACGACAAGCAGTGGTTTGCTACGTGTGAAAGCACTGTTTGAACTGAGATCAGTGTTTCTTTTCTCAGTACAAGCTTTACTTTGAAAGATAATCGCATTCTTTCGAAAGTTTATTAATTTCACGAAAGCTTTAGTAAGAAAGGCACAAGCGTTTCTTTGTAACGACAAGCAGTGGTTTGGTATGTGTGAAAGCACTGTTTGAACTGAGATCAGTGTTTCTTTTCTCAGTACAAGCTTTACTTTGAAAGATAATCGCGTTCCTTCCAAAGTTTATTAATTTCACGAAAGCTTTAGTAAGAAACGCACATGGGTATCTTTAGAAAGACAAGCAGTGGTTTGCTACGTGTGTAAGCACTGTTAGAATTTCAATAAGTCTTCCTTTTCTCAGTACAAGCTTTAATTTGAAAGATAATCGCGTTCTTTCCAAAGTTTATTATTTTCACTAAAGCTTTAGTAAGAAATGCACATGCTTTTCTTTGTAAGGACAAGCAGTGTTTTGCTACATGGGTATCTTTAGAAAGACAAGCGGTGTTTTTCTATATGTGAAAGCACTGTTTGAACTGAGATCAGTGTTTCTTTTCTCAGTACAAGCTTTACTTTGAATGATAATCGCGTTCTTTCGAAAGTTTATTAATTTCACAAAAGCTTTAGTAAGAAATGCACATGCTTTTCTTTGTAAGGACAAGCAGTGTTTTGCTACATGTGAAAGCACTGTTAGACTTTCAATCAGTGTTCCTTTTCTCACTACAAGCTTTACATTGAAAGATAATCGCGTTCTTACGAAAGTTTATTAATTTCACGAAAGCTTTAGTAAGAAACGCACATGGGCTTCTTTGTAAAGACAAGCAGTGGTTTGCTCTGTGTGAAAGCACTGTTAGAACTGAGATCAGTGTTCCTTTTCTCAGTACAAGCTTTACTTTGAAAGATAATTGCGTTCTTTCGAAAGTTTATTAATTTCACGAAAGCTTTAGTAAGAAAGGCACATGCGTTTCTTTGAAACGACAAGCAGTGGTTTGCTATTTGTGAAAGCACTGTTTGAACTGAGATCAGTCTTTCTTTTCTCAGTAAAAGCTTTACTTTGAATGATAATCGCGTTCTTTCGAAAGTTTATTAATTTCACGAAAGCTTTATTTATAAAGGCACAAGCGTTTCTTTGTAATGACAAGCAGTGGTTTGGTACGTGTGAAAGCAAAGTTTGAACTGAGATCAGTGTTTCTTTTCTCAGTACAAGCTTTACTTTGAAAGATAATCGCGTGCTTTCCAAAGTTTATTAATTTCACTAAACCTTTAGTAAGAAAAGCACATGGGTTTCTTTAGAAAGACAAGCAGTGGTTTGCTACGTGTGAAAGCACTGTTTGAACTGAGATCAGTGTTTCTTTTCTCAGTACAAGCTTTACTTTGAAAGATAATCGCGTTCCTTCCAAAGTTTATTAATTTCACGAAAGCTTTAGTAAGAAACGCACATGGGTTTCTTTAGAAAGACAAGCAGTGGTTTGGTACGTGTGTAAGCACTGTTAGAATTTCAATAAGTCTTCCTTTTCTCGGTACAAGCTTTAATTTGAAAGATAATCGCGTTCCTTCCAAAGTTTATTAATTTCACTAATGCTTTAGTAAGAAATGCACATGCGTTTCTTTGTAAAGACAAGCGGTGTTTTTCTACATGTGAAAGCACTGTTTGAACTGAGATCAGTGATTCTTTTCTCAGTACAAGCTTTACTTTGAAACATAATCGCATTCTTTTGAAAGTTTAATAATTTCACGAAAGCTTTAGTAAGAAACGCACATGGGTTTCTTTGTACAGACAAGCAGTAGTTTGCTACATGTGAAAGCACTGTTAGAACTGAGATCAGTGTTTCTTTTCTCAGTACAAGCTTTACTTTGAATGATAATCGCGTTCTTTCGAAAGTTTATTAATTTCACGAAAGCTTTAGTAAGAAATGCACATGCTTTTCTTTGTAAGGACAAGCAGTGGTTTGCTACATGTGAAAGCACTGTTAGAACTTAGATCAGTGTTCCTTTTCTCAGTACAAGCTTGACTTTGAAAGATAATCGCGTGCTTTCCAAAGTTTATTAATTTCACTAAAGCTTTAGTAAGAAATGCACATGGGTTTCTTTGTAAAGACAAGCAGTGGTTTGCTCCGTGTGAAAGCACTGTTAGAACTGAGATCAGTGTTCCTTTTCTCAGTACAAGCTTTACTTTGAAAGATAATTGCGTTCTTTCGAAAGTTTATTAATTTCACGAAAGCTTTAGTAAGAAAGGCACATGCGTTTCTTTGAAACGACAAGCAGTGGTTTGCTACTTGTGAAAGCACTGTTTGAACTGAGATCAGTCTTTCTTTTCTCAGTACAAGCTTTACTTTGAATGATAATCGCGTTCTTTCGAAAGTTTATTAATTTCACGAAAGCTTTGTTTATAAAGGCACAAGCGTTTCTTTGTAATGACAAGCAGTGGTTTGGTACGTGTGAAAGCAAAGTTTGTACTGAGATCAGTGTTTCTTTTCTCAGTATAAGCTTTGCTTTGAAAGATAAACGCGTTCTTTCGAAAGATTATTAATTTCACGAAAGTTTTAGTAAGAAACGAACATGGGCTTCTTTGTAAAGACAAGCAGTGGTTTGCTCCGTGTGAAAGCACTGTTAGAACTGAGATCTGTGTTCCCTTTCTTAGTACAAGCTTTACTTTGAAAGGTAATCGCTTTCTTTCGAAAGATTATTAATTTCAAGAAAGCTTTAATAAGAAAAGCACATGCGTTTCTTTGTAACGACAAGCAGTGGTTTGGTACGAGTGAAAGCACTGTTTGAACTGAGATCAGTGTTTCTTTTCTCAGTACAAGCTTTACTTTGAAAGATAATTGCGTTCTTTCCTAAGTTTATTAATTTCAAAATAGCTTTAGTAAGAAACGCACATGGGTTTCTTTGGAAAGACAAGCAGTGGTTTGCTACGTTTGAAAGCACTGTTAGAATTTCAATAAGTCTTCCTTTTCTCAGTACAAGCTTTAATTTGAAAGATAATCGCGTTCCTTCCAAAGTTTATTAATTTCACGAAAGCTTTACTAAGAAACGCACATGCCTTTCTTTGTAAAGGCAAGCAGTGTTTTGCTACGTGTGAAAGCACTGTTTGAACTGAGATCAGTGTTTCTTTTCTCAGTACAAGCTTTACTTTGAAAGATAATCGTGTTCTTTTGAAAGTTTATTAATTTCACGAAAGCTTTAGTAAGAAACGCACATGGGTTTCTTTGTAAAGACAAGCAATGTTTTGCTACGTGTGAAAACACTGTTAGACTTTCAATCAGTGTTCCTTTTCTCAGTACAAGCTTTACTTTGAAAGATAATCGCGTTCTTTCGAAAGTTTATTATTTTCAAGAAAGCTTTAGTAAGAAACGCACATGCGTTTCTTTGTAATGACAAGCAGTGGTTTGGTACGTGTGAAAGCAAAGTTTGAACTGAGATCAGTGTTTCTTTTCTCAGTACAAGCTTTACTTTGAAAGATAATCGCGTGCTTTCCAAAGTTTATTAATTTCACTAAACCTTTAGTAAGAAAAGCACATGGGTTTCTTTAGAAAGACAAGCAGTGGTTTGCTACGTGTGAAAGCACTGTTTGAACTGAGATCAGTGTTTCTTTTCTCAGTACAAGCTTTACTTTGAAAGATAATCGCGTTCCTTCCAAAGTTTATTAATTTCACGAAAGCTTTAGTAAGAAACGCACATGGGTTTCTTTAGAAAGACAAGCAGTGGTTTGGTACGTGTGTAAGCACTGTTAGAATTTCAATAAGTCTTCCTTTTCTCGGTACAAGCTTTAATTTGAAAGATAATCGCGTTCCTTCCAAAGTTTATTAATTTCACTAATGCTTTAGTAAGAAATGCACATGCGTTTCTTTGTAAAGACAAGCGGTGTTTTTCTACATGTGAAAGCACTGTTTGAACTGAGATCAGTGATTCTTTTCTCAGTACAAGCTTTACTTTGAAACATAATCGCATTCTTTTGAAAGTTTAATAATTTCACGAAAGCTTTAGTAAGAAACGCACATGGGTTTCTTTGTACAGACAAGCAGTAGTTTGCTACATGTGAAAGCACTGTTAGAACTGAGATCAGTGTTTCTTTTCTCAGTACAAGCTTTACTTTGAATGATAATCGCGTTCTTTCGAAAGTTTATTAATTTCACGAAAGCTTTAGTAAGAAATGCACATGCTTTTCTTTGTAAGGACAAGCAGTGGTTTGCTACATGTGAAAGCACTGTTAGAACTTAGATCAGTGTTCCTTTTCTCAGTACAAGCTTTACTTTGAAAGATAATCGCGTGCTTTCCAAAGTTTATTAATTTCACTAAAGCTTTAGTAAGAAATGCACATGGGTTTCTTTGTAAAGACAAGCAGTGGTTTGCTCCGTGTGAAAGCACTGTTAGAACTGAGATCAGTGTTCCTTTTCTCAGTACAAGCTTTACTTTGAAAGATAATTGCGTTCTTTCGAAAGTTTATTAATTTCACGAAAGCTTTAGTAAGAAAGGCACATGCGTTTCTTTGAAACGACAAGCAGTGGTTTGCTACTTGTGAAAGCACTGTTTGAACTGAGATCAGTCTTTCTTTTCTCAGTACAAGCTTTACTTTGAATGATAATCGCGTTCTTTCGAAAGTTTATTAATTTCACGAAAGCTTTGTTTATAAAGGCACAAGCGTTTCTTTGTAATGACAAGCAGTGGTTTGGTACGTGTGAAAGCAAAGTTTGTACTGAGATCAGTGTTTCTTTTCTCAGTATAAGCTTTGCTTTGAAAGATAAACGCGTTCTTTCGAAAGATTATTAATTTCACGAAAGTTTTAGTAAGAAACGAACATGGGCTTCTTTGTAAAGACAAGCAGTGGTTTGCTCCGTGTGAAAGCACTGTTAGAACTGAGATCTGTGTTCCCTTTCTTAGTACAAGCTTTACTTTGAAAGGTAATCGCTTTCTTTCGAAAGATTATTAATTTCAAGAAAGCTTTAATAAGAAAAGCACATGCGTTTCTTTGTAACGACAAGCAGTGGTTTGGTACGAGTGAAAGCACTGTTTGAACTGAGATCAGTGTTTCTTTTCTCAGTACAAGCTTTACTTTGAAAGATAATTGCGTTCTTTCCAAAGTTTATTAATTTCAAAATAGCTTTAGTAAGAAACGCACATGGGTTTCTTTGGAAAGACAAGCAGTGGTTTGCTACGTTTGAAAGCACTGTTAGAATTTCAATAAGTCTTCCTTTTCTCAGTACAAGCTTTAATTTGAAAGATAATCGCGTTCCTTCCAAAGTTTATTAATTTCACGAAAGCTTTACTAAGAAACGCACATGCCTTTCTTTGTAAAGGCAAGCAGTGTTTTGCTACGTGTGAAAGCACTGTTTGAACTGAGATCAGTGTTTCTTTTCTCAGTACAAGCTTTACTTTGAAAGATAATCGTGTTCTTTTGAAAGTTTATTAATTTCACGAAAGCTTTAGTAAGAAACGCACATGGGTTTCTTTGTAAAGACAAGCAATGTTTTGCTACGTGTGAAAACACTGTTAGACTTTCAATCAGTGTTCCTTTTCTCAGTACAAGCTTTACTTTGAAAGATAATCGCGTTCTTTCGAAAGTTTATTATTTTCAAGAAAGCTTTAGTAAGAAACGCACATGCGTTTCTTTGTAATGACAAGCAGTGTTTTTCTACATGTGAAAGCACTGTTTGAACTGAGATCAGTGTTTCTTTTCTCAGTACAAGCTTATTTTGTAAGATAATCGCGTTCTTTTGAAAGTTTATTAATTTCACGAAAGCTTTAGTAAGAAACGCACATGGGTTTATTTGTAAATACAAGCAGTGGTTTGCTACATGTGAAAGCACTGTTAGAACTTAGATCAGTGTTCCTTTTCTCAGTACAAGCTTTACTTTGAAAGATAATCGCGTTCTTTCCAAAGTTTATTAATTTCACTAAAGCTTTAGTAAGAAAAGCACATGGGTTTCTTTGGAAAGACAAGCAGTGGTTTGCTACGTGAGAAAGCACTGTTAGACTTTCAATCAGTGTTCCCTTTCTAGTACAAGCTTTACATTAAAAGAAAATCGCGTTCTTTCCAAAGTTTATTAATTTCACTAAAGCTTTAGTAAGAAATGCACATGCTTTTCTTTGTAAGGACAAGCAGTGTTTTGCTACATGGGTATCTTTAGAAAGACAAGCGGTGTTTTTCTATATGTGAAAGCACTGTTTGAACTGAGATCAGTGTTTCTTTTCTCAGTACAAGCTTTACTTTGAATGATAATCGCGTTCTTTCGAAAGTTTATTAATTTCACAAAAGCTTTAGTAAGAAATGCACATGCTTTTCTTTGTAAGGACAAGCAGTGTTTTGCTACATGTGAAAGCACTGTTAGACTTTCAATCAGTGTTCCTTTTCTCAGTACAAGCTTTACATTGAAAGATAATCGCGTTCTTACGAAAGTTTATTAATTTCACGAAAGCTTTAGTAAGAAACGCACATGGGCTTCTTTGTAAAGACAAGCAGTGGTTTGCTCTGTGTGAAAGCACTGTTAGAACTGAGATCAGTGTTCCTTTTCTCAGTACAAGCTTTACTTTGAAAGATAATTGCGTTCTTTCGAAAGTTTATTAATTTCACGAAAGCTTTAGTAAGAAAGGCACATGCGTTTCTTTGAAACGACAAGCAGTGGTTTGCTATTTGTGAAAGCACTGTTTGAACTGAGATCAGTCTTTCTTTTCTCAGTACAAGCTTTACTTTGAATGATAATCGCGTTCTTTCGAAAGTTTATTAATTTCACGAAAGCTTTATTTATAAAGGCACAAGCGTTTCTTTGTAATGACAAGCAGTGGTTTGGTACGTGTGAAAGCAAAGTTTGAACTGAGATCAGTGTTTCTTTTCTCAGTACAAGCTTTACTTTGAAAGATAATCGCGTTCCTTCCAAAGTTTATTAATTTCACGAAAGCTTTAGTAAGAAACGCACATGGGTTTCTTTAGAAAGACAAGCAGTGGTTTGGTACGTGTGTAAGCACTGTTAGAATTTCAATAAGTCTTCCTTTTCTCAGTACAAGCTTTAATTTGAAAGATAATCGCGTTCCTTCCAAAGTTTATTAATTTCACGAAAGCATTAGTAAGAAACGCACATGGGTTTCTTTAGAAAGACAAGCAGTGGTTTGCTACGTGTTTAAGCACTGTTAGAATTTCAATAAGTCTTCCTTTTCTCAGTACAAGCTTTAATTTGAAAGATAATCGCGTTCTTTCGTAAGTTTATTATTTTCAAGAAAGTTTTAGTAAGAAACGCACATGCGTTTCTTTGTAACGACAAGCAGTGTTTTTCTACATGTGAAAGCACTGTTTGAACTGAGATCAGTGTTTCTTTTCTCAGTACAAGCTTATTTTGTAAGATAATCGCGTTCTTTTGAAAGTTTATTAATTTCACGAAAGCTTTAGTAAGAAACGCACATGGGTTTATTTGTAAAGACAAGCAGTGGTTTGCTACATGTGAAAGCACTGTTAGAACTTAGATCAGTGTTCCTTTTCTCAGTACAAGCTTTACTTTGAAAGATAATCGCGTTCTTTCCAAAGTTTATTAATTTCACTAAAGCTTTAGTAAGAAATGCACATGCTTTTCTTTGTAAGGACAAGCAGTGTTTTGCTACATGGGTATCTTTAGAAAGACAAGCGGTGTTTTTCTATATGTGAAAGCACTGTTTGAACTGAGATCAGTGTTTCTTTTCTCAGTACAAGCTTTACTTTGAATGATAATCGCGTTCTTTCGAAAGTTTATTAATTTCACAAAAGCTTTAGTAGGAAATGCACATGCTTTTCTTTGTAAGGACAAGCAGTGTTTTGCTACATGTGAAAGCACTGTTAGAACTTAGATCAGTGTTCCTTTTCTCAGTACAAGCTTTACTTTGAAAGATAATCGCGTGCTTTCCAAAGTTTATTAATTTCACTAAACCTTTAGTAAGAAAAGCACATGGGTTTCTTTGGAAAGACAAGCAGTGGTTTGCTACGTGAGAAAGCACTGTTAGACTTTCAATCAGTGTTCCCTTTCTAGTACAAGCTTTACATTAAAAGATAATCGCGTTCTTACGAAAGTTTATTAATTTCACGAAAGCTTTAGTAAGAAACGCACATGGGCTTCTTTGTAATGACAAGCAGTGGTTTGCTCCGTGTGATAGCACTGTTAGAACTGAGATCAGTGTTCCTTTTCTCAGTACAAGCTTTACTTTGAAAGATAATCGCGTTCTTTCGAAAGTTTATTAATTTCACGAAAGCTTTAGTAAGAAAGGCACATGCATTTCTTTGTAACAACAAGCAGTGGTTTGCTACGTGTGAAAGCACTGTTTGAACTGAGATCAGTGTTTCTTTTCTCAGTACAAGCTTTACTTTGAAAGATAATCGCGTTCCTTCCAAAGTTTATTAATTTCACGAAAGCTTTAGTAAGAAACGCACATGGGTTTCTTTAGAAAGACAAGCAGTGGTTTGCTACGTGTGTAAGCACTGTTAGAATTTCAATAAGTCTTCCTTTTCTCAGTACAAGCTTTAATTTGAAAGATAATCGCGTTCCTTCCAAAGTTTATTAATTTCACGAAAGCATTAGTAAGAAACGCACATGGGTTTCTTTACAAAGACAAGAAGTGGTTTGCTACGTGTTTAAGCACTGTTAGAATTTCAATAAGTCTTCCTTTTCTCAGTACAAGCTTTAATTTGAAAGATAATCGCGTTCTTTCCAAAGTTTATTATTTTCAAGAAAGCTTTAGTAAGAAACGCACATGCGTTTCTTTGTAATGACAAGCGGTGTTTTTCTACATGTGAAAGCACTGTTTGAACTGAGATCAGTGTTTCTTTTCTCAGTACAAGCTTATTTTGTAAGATAATCGCGTTCTTTTGAAAGTTTATTAATTTCACGAAAGCTTTAGTAAGAAACGCACATGGGTTTATTTGTAAATACAAGCAGTGGTTTGCTACATGTGAAAGCACTGTTAGAACTTAGATCAGTGTTCCTTTTCTCAGTACAAGCTTTACTTTGAAAGATAATCGCGTTCTTTCCAAAGTTTATTAATTTCACTAAAGCTTTAGTAAGAAAAGCACATGGGTTTCTTTGGAAAGACAAGCAGTGGTTTGCTACGTGAGAAAGCACTGTTAGACTTTCAATCAGTGTTCCCTTTCTAGTACAAGCTTTACATTAAAAGAAAATCGCGTTCTTACGAAAGTTTATTAATTTCACGAAAGCTTTAGTAAGAAACGCACATGGGCTTCTTTGTAAAGACAAGCAGTGGTTTGCTCCGTGTGATAGCACTGTTAGAACTGAGATCAGTGTTCCTTTTCTCAGTACAAGCTTTACTTTGAAAGATAATCGCGTTCCTTCCAAAGTTTATTAATTTCACGAAAGCTTTAGTAAGAAACGCACATGGGTTTCTTTAGAAAGACAAGCAGTGGTTTGCTACGTGTGTAAGCACTGTTAGAATTTCAATAAGTCTTCCTTTTCTCAGTACAAGCTTTAATTTGAAAGATAATCGCGTTCTTTCCAAAGTTTTTTATTTTCACTAAAGCTTTAGTAAGAAATGCACATGCTTTTCTTTGTAAGGACAAGCAGTGTTTTGCTACATGGGTATCTTTAGAAAGACAAGCGGTGTTTTTCTATATGTGAAAGCACTGTTTGAACTGAGATCAGTGTTTCTTTTCTCAGTACAAGCTTTACTTTGAATGATAATCGCGTTCTTTCGAAAGTTTATTAATTTCACAAAAGCTTTAGTAAGAAATGCACATGCTTTTCTTTGTAAGGACAAGCAGTGTTTTGCTACATGTGAAAGCACTGTTAGACTTTCAATCAGTGTTCCTTTTCTCAGTACAAGCTTTACATTGAAAGATAATCGCGTTCTTACGAAAGTTTATTAATTTCACGAAAGCTTTAGTAAGAAACGCACATGGGCTTCTTTGTAAAGACAAGCAGTGGTTTGCTATGTGTGAAAGCACTGTTAGAACTGAGATCAGTGTTCCTTTTCTCAGTACAAGCTTTACTTTGAAAGATAATTGCGTTCTTTCGAAAGTTTATTAATTTCACGAAAGCTTTAGTAAGAAAGGCACATGCGTTTCTTTGAAACGACAAGCAGTGGTTTGCTATTTGTGAAAGCACTGTTTGAACTGAGATCAGTCTTTCTTTTCTCAGTACAAGCTTTACTTTGAATGATAATCGCGTTCTTTCGAAAGTTTATTAATTTCACGAAAGCTTTATTTATAAAGGCACAAGCGTTTCTTTGTAATGACAAGCAGTGGTTTGGTACGTGTGAAAGCAAAGTTTGAACTGAGATCAGTGTTTCTTTTCTCAGTACAAGCTTTACTTTGAAAGATAATCGCGTTCCTTCCAAAGTTTATTAATTTCACGAAAGCTTTAGTAAGAAACGCACATGGGTTTCTTTAGAAAGACAAGCAGTGGTTTGGTACGTGTGTAAGCACTGTTAGAATTTCAATAAGTCTTCCTTTTCTCAGTACAAGCTTTAATTTGAAAGATAATCGCGTTCCTTCCAAAGTTTATTAATTTCACGAAAGCATTAGTAAGAAACGCACATGGGTTTCTTTAGAAAGACAAGCAGTGGTTTGCTACGTGTTTAAGCACTGTTAGAATTTCAATAAGTCTTCCTTTTCTCAGTACAAGCTTTAATTTGAAAGATAATCGCGTTCTTTCGTAAGTTTATTATTTTCAAGAAAGTTTTAGTAAGAAACGCACATGCGTTTCTTTGTAACGACAAGCAGTGTTTTTCTACATGTGAAAGCACTGTTTGAACTGAGATCAGTGTTTCTTTTCTCAGTACAAGCTTATTTTGTAAGATAATCGCGTTCTTTTGAAAGTTTATTAATTTCACGAAAGCTTTAGTAAGAAACGCACATGGGTTTATTTGTAAATACAAGCAGTGGTTTGCTACATGTGAAAGCACTGTTAGAACTTAGATCAGTGTTCCTTTTCTCAGTACAAGCTTTACTTTGAAAGATAATCGCGTTCTTTCCAAAGTTTATTAATTTCACTAAAGCTTTAGTAAGAAAAGCACATGGGTTTCTTTGGAAAGACAAGCAGTGGTTTGCTACGTGAGAAAGCACTGTTAGACTTTCAATCAGTGTTCCCTTTCTAGTACAAGCTTTACATTAAAAGAAAATCGCGTTCTTTCCAAAGTTTATTAATTTCACTAAAGCTTTAGTAAGAAATGCACATGCTTTTCTTTGTAAGGACAAGCAGTGTTTTGCTACATGGGTATCTTTAGAAAGACAAGCGGTGTTTTTCTATATGTGAAAGCACTGTTTGAACTGAGATCAGTGTTTCTTTTCTCAGTACAAGCTTTACTTTGAATGATAATCGCGTTCTTTCGAAAGTTTATTAATTTCACAAAAGCTTTAGTAAGAAATGCACATGCTTTTCTTTGTAAGGACAAGCAGTGTTTTGCTACATGTGAAAGCACTGTTAGACTTTCAATCAGTGTTCCTTTTCTCAGTACAAGCTTTACATTGAAAGATAATCGCGTTCTTACGAAAGTTTATTAATTTCACGAAAGCTTTAGTAAGAAACGCACATGGGCTTCTTTGTAAAGACAAGCAGTGGTTTGCTCTGTGTGAAAGCACTGTTAGAACTGAGATCAGTGTTCCTTTTCTCAGTACAAGCTTTACTTTGAAAGATAATTGCGTTCTTTCGAAAGTTTATTAATTTCACGAAAGCTTTAGTAAGAAAGGCACATGCGTTTCTTTGAAACGACAAGCAGTGGTTTGCTATTTGTGAAAGCACTGTTTGAACTGAGATCAGTCTTTCTTTTCTCAGTACAAGCTTTACTTTGAATGATAATCGCGTTCTTTCGAAAGTTTATTAATTTCACGAAAGCTTTATTTATAAAGGCACAAGCGTTTCTTTGTAATGACAAGCAGTGGTTTGGTACGTGTGAAAGCAAAGTTTGAACTGAGATCAGTGTTTCTTTTCTCAGTACAAGCTTTACTTTGAAAGATAATCGCGTTCCTTCCAAAGTTTATTAATTTCACGAAAGCATTAGTAAGAAACGCACATGGGTTTCTTTAGAAAGACAAGCAGTGGTTTGCTACGTGTTTAAGCACTGTTAGAATTTCAATAAGTCTTCCTTTTCTCAGTACAAGCTTTAATTTGAAAGATAATCGCGTTCTTTCGTAAGTTTATTATTTTCAAGAAAGTTTTAGTAAGAAACGCACATGCGTTTCTTTGTAACGACAAGCAGTGTTTTTCTACATGTGAAAGCACTGTTTGAACTGAGATCAGTGTTTCTTTTCTCAGTACAAGCTTATTTTGTAAGATAATCGCGTTCTTTTGAAAGTTTATTAATTTCACGAAAGCTTTAGTAAGAAACGCACATGGGTTTATTTGTAAAGACAAGCAGTGGTTTGCTACATGTGAAAGCACTGTTAGAACTTAGATCAGTGTTCCTTTTCTCAGTACAAGCTTTACTTTGAAAGATAATCGCGTTCTTTCCAAAGTTTATTAATTTCACTAAAGCTTTAGTAAGAAATGCACATGCTTTTCTTTGTAAGGACAAGCAGTGTTTTGCTACATGGGTATCTTTAGAAAGACAAGCGGTGTTTTTCTATATGTGAAAGCACTGTTTGAACTGAGATCAGTGTTTCTTTTCTCAGTACAAGCTTTACTTTGAATGATAATCGCGTTCTTTCGAAAGTTTATTAATTTCACAAAAGCTTTAGTAGGAAATGCACATGCTTTCCTTTGTAAGGACAAGCAGTGTTTTGCTACATGTGAAAGCACTGTTAGAACTTAGATCAGTGTTCCTTTTCTCAGTACAAGCTTTACTTTGAAAGATAATCGCGTGCTTTCCAAAGTTTATTAATTTCACTAAACCTTTAGTAAGAAAAGCACATGGGTTTCTTTGGAAAGACAAGCAGTGGTTTGCTACGTGAGAAAGCACTGTTAGACTTTCAATCAGTGTTCCCTTTCTAGTACAAGCTTTACATTAAAAGATAATCGCGTTCTTACGAAAGTTTATTAATTTCACGAAAGCTTTAGTAAGAAACGCACATGGGCTTCTTTGTAATGACAAGCAGTGGTTTGCTCCGTGTGATAGCACTGTTAGAACTGAGATCAGTGTTCCTTTTCTCAGTACAAGCTTTACTTTGAAAGATAATCGCGTTCTTTCGAAAGTTTATTAATTTCACGAAAGCTTTAGTAAGAAAGGCACATGCATTTCTTTGTAACAACAAGCAGTGGTTTGCTACGTGTGAAAGCACTGTTTGAACTGAGATCAGTGTTTCTTTTCTCAGTACAAGCTTTACTTTGAAAGATAATCGCGTTCCTTCCAAAGTTTATTAATTTCACGAAAGCTTTAGTAAGAAACGCACATGGGTTTCTTTAGAAAGACAAGCAGTGGTTTGCTACGTGTGTAAGCACTGTTAGAATTTCAATAAGTCTTCCTTTTCTCAGTACAAGCTTTAATTTGAAAGATAATCGCGTTCCTTCCAAAGTTTATTAATTTCACGAAAGCATTAGTAAGAAACGCACATGGGTTTCTTTACAAAGACAAGAAGTGGTTTGCTACGTGTTTAAGCACTGTTAGAATTTCAATAAGTCTTCCTTTTCTCAGTACAAGCTTTAATTTGAAAGATAATCGCGTTCTTTCCAAAGTTTATTATTTTCAAGAAAGCTTTAGTAAGAAACGCACATGCGTTTCTTTGTAATGACAAGCGGTGTTTTTCTACATGTGAAAGCACTGTTTGAACTGAGATCAGTGTTTCTTTTCTCAGTACAAGCTTATTTTGTAAGATAATCGCGTTCTTTTGAAAGTTTATTAATTTCACGAAAGCTTTAGTAAGAAACGCACATGGGTTTATTTGTAAATACAAGCAGTGGTTTGCTACATGTGAAAGCACTGTTAGAACTTAGATCAGTGTTCCTTTTCTCAGTACAAGCTTTACTTTGAAAGATAATCGCGTTCTTTCCAAAGTTTATTAATTTCACTAAAGCTTTAGTAAGAAAAGCACATGGGTTTCTTTGGAAAGACAAGCAGTGGTTTGCTACGTGAGAAAGCACTGTTAGACTTTCAATCAGTGTTCCCTTTCTAGTACAAGCTTTACATTAAAAGAAAATCGCGTTCTTACGAAAGTTTATTAATTTCACGAAAGCTTTAGTAAGAAACGCACATGGGCTTCTTTGTAAAGACAAGCAGTGGTTTGCTCCGTGTGATAGCACTGTTAGAACTGAGATCAGTGTTCCTTTTCTCAGTACAAGCTTTACTTTGAAAGATAATCGCGTTCTTTTGAAAGTTTATTAATTTCACGAAAGCTTTAGTAAGAAACGCACATGGGTTTCTTTAGAAAGACAAGCAGTGGTTTGCTACGTGTGTAAGCACTGTTAGAATTTCAATAAGTCTTCCTTTTCTCAGTACAAGCTTTAATTTGAAAGATAATCGCGTTCTTTCCAAAGTTTTTTATTTTCACTAAAGCTTTAGTAAGAAATGCACATGCTTTTCTTTGTAAGGACAAGCAGTGTTTTGCTACATGGGTATCTTTAGAAAGACAAGCGGTGTTTTTCTATATGTGAAAGCACTGTTTGAACTGAGATCAGTGTTTCTTTTCTCAGTACAAGCTTTACTTTGAATGATAATCGCGTTCTTTCGAAAGTTTATTAATTTCACAAAAGCTTTAGTAAGAAATGCACATGCTTTTCTTTGTAAGGACAAGCAGTGTTTTGCTACATGTGAAAGCACTGTTAGACTTTCAATCAGTGTTCCTTTTCTCAGTACAAGCTTTACATTGAAAGATAATCGCGTTCTTACGAAAGTTTATTAATTTCACGAAAGCTTTAGTAAGAAACGCACATGGGCTTCTTTGTAAAGTAAGCAGTGGTTTGCTATGTGTGAAAGCACTGTTAGAACTGAGATCAGTGTTCCTTTTCTCAGTACAAGCTTTACTTTGAAAGATAATTGCGTTCTTTCGAAAGTTTATTAATTTCACGAAAGCTTTAGTAAGAAAGGCACATGCGTTTCTTTGAAACGACAAGCAGTGGTTTGCTATTTGTGAAAGCACTGTTTGAACTGAGATCAGTCTTTCTTTTCTCAGTACAAGCTTTACTTTGAATGATAATCGCGTTCTTTCGAAAGTTTATTAATTTCACGAAAGCTTTATTTATAAAGGCACAAGCGTTTCTTTGTAATGACAAGCAGTGGTTTGGTACGTGTGAAAGCAAAGTTTGAACTGAGATCAGTGTTTCTTTTCTCAGTACAAGCTTTACTTTGAAAGATAATCGCGTTCCTTCCAAAGTTTATTAATTTCACGAAAGCTTTAGTAAGAAACGCACATGGGTTTCTTTAGAAAGACAAGCAGTGGTTTGGTACGTGTGTAAGCACTGTTAGAATTTCAATAAGTCTTCCTTTTCTCAGTACAAGCTTTAATTTGAAAGATAATCGCGTTCCTTCCAAAGTTTATTAATTTCACGAAAGCATTAGTAAGAAACGCACATGGGTTTCTTTAGAAAGACAAGCAGTGGTTTGCTACGTGTTTAAGCACTGTTAGAATTTCAATAAGTCTTCCTTTTCTCAGTACAAGCTTTAATTTGAAAGATAATCGCGTTCTTTCGTAAGTTTATTATTTTCAAGAAAGTTTTAGTAAGAAACGCACATGCGTTTCTTTGTAACGACAAGCAGTGTTTTTCTACATGTGAAAGCACTGTTTGAACTGAGATCAGTGTTTCTTTTCTCAGTACAAGCTTATTTTGTAAGATAATCGCGTTCTTTTGAAAGTTTATTAATTTCACGAAAGCTTTAGTAAGAAACGCACATGGGTTTATTTGTAAAGACAAGCAGTGGTTTGCTACATGTGAAAGCACTGTTAGAACTTAGATCAGTGTTCCTTTTCTCAGTACAAGCTTTACTTTGAAAGATAATCGCGTTCTTTCCAAAGTTTATTAATTTCACTAAAGCTTTAGTAAGAAATGCACATGCTTTTCTTTGTAAGGACAAGCAGTGTTTTGCTACATGGGTATCTTTAGAAAGACAAGCGGTGTTTTTCTATATGTGAAAGCACTGTTTGAACTGAGATCAGTGTTTCTTTTCTCAGTACAAGCTTTACTTTGAATGATAATCGCGTTCTTTCGAAAGTTTATTAATTTCACAAAAGCTTTAGTAGGAAATGCACATGCTTTTCTTTGTAAGGACAAGCAGTGTTTTGCTACATGTGAAAGCACTGTTAGAACTTAGATCAGTGTTCCTTTTCTCAGTACAAGCTTTACTTTGAAAGATAATCGCGTGCTTTCCAAAGTTTATTAATTTCACTAAACCTTTAGTAAGAAAAGCACATGGGTTTCTTTGGAAAGACAAGCAGTGGTTTGCTACGTGAGAAAGCACTGTTAGACTTTCAATCAGTGTTCCCTTTCTAGTACAAGCTTTACATTAAAAGATAATCGCGTTCTTACGAAAGTTTATTAATTTCACGAAAGCTTTAGTAAGAAACGCACATGGGCTTCTTTGTAATGACAAGCAGTGGTTTGCTCCGTGTGATAGCACTGTTAGAACTGAGATCAGTGTTCCTTTTCTCAGTACAAGCTTTACTTTGAAAGATAATCGCGTTCTTTCGAAAGTTTATTAATTTCACGAAAGCTTTAGTAAGAAAGGCACATGCATTTCTTTGTAACAACAAGCAGTGGTTTGCTACGTGTGAAAGCACTGTTTGAACTGAGATCAGTGTTTCTTTTCTCAGTACAAGCTTTACTTTGAAAGATAATCGCGTTCCTTCCAAAGTTTATTAATTTCACGAAAGCTTTAGTAAGAAACGCACATGGGTTTCTTTAGAAAGACAAGCAGTGGTTTGCTACGTGTGTAAGCACTGTTAGAATTTCAATAAGTCTTCCTTTTCTCAGTACAAGCTTTAATTTGAAAGATAATCGCGTTCCTTCCAAAGTTTATTAATTTCACGAAAGCATTAGTAAGAAACGCACATGGGTTTCTTTACAAAGACAAGAAGTGGTTTGCTACGTGTTTAAGCACTGTTAGAATTTCAATAAGTCTTCCTTTTCTCAGTACAAGCTTTAATTTGAAAGATAATCGCGTTCTTTCCAAAGTTTATTATTTTCAAGAAAGCTTTAGTAAGAAACGCACATGCGTTTCTTTGTAATGACAAGCGGTGTTTTTCTACATGTGAAAGCACTGTTTGAACTGAGATCAGTGTTTCTTTTCTCAGTACAAGCTTATTTTGTAAGATAATCGCGTTCTTTTGAAAGTTTATTAATTTCACGAAAGCTTTAGTAAGAAACGCACATGGGTTTATTTGTAAATACAAGCAGTGGTTTGCTACATGTGAAAGCACTGTTAGAACTTAGATCAGTGTTCCTTTTCTCAGTACAAGCTTTACTTTGAAAGATAATCGCGTTCTTTCCAAAGTTTATTAATTTCACTAAAGCTTTAGTAAGAAAAGCACATGGGTTTCTTTGGAAAGACAAGCAGTGGTTTGCTACGTGAGAAAGCACTGTTAGACTTTCAATCAGTGTTCCCTTTCTAGTACAAGCTTTACATTAAAAGAAAATCGCGTTCTTACGAAAGTTTATTAATTTCACGAAAGCTTTAGTAAGAAACGCACATGGGCTTCTTTGTAAAGACAAGCAGTGGTTTGCTCCGTGTGATAGCACTGTTAGAACTGAGATCAGTGTTCCTTTTCTCAGTACAAGCTTTACTTTGAAAGATAATCGCGTTGTTTCGAAAGTTTATTAATTTCATGAAAGCTTTAGTAAGAAAGGCACATGCGTTTCTTTGTAACGACAAGCAGTGGTTTGCTACGTGTGAAAGCACTGTTTGAACTGAGATCAGTGTTTCTTTTCTCAGTACAAGCTTTACTTTGAAAGATAATCGCATTCTTTCGAAAGTTTATTAATTTCACGAAAGCTTTAGTAAGAAAGGCACAAGCGTTTCTTTGTAACGACAAGCAGTGGTTTGGTATGTGTGAAAGCACTGTTTGAACTGAGATCAGTGTTTCTTTTCTCAATACAAGCTTTACTTTGAAAGATAATCGCGTTTTTACGAAAGTTTATTAATTTCACGAAAACTTTAGTAAGAAACGCACATGGGCTTCTTTGTAAAGACATGCAGTGGTTTGCTCTGTGTGAAAGCACTGTTAGAACTGAGATCAGTGTTCCTCTTCTCAGTACAAGCTTTAATTTGAAAGATAATTGCGTTCTTTCGAAAGTTTATTAATTTCACGAATGCTTTAGTTAGAAAGGCACATGCGTTTCTTTGAAACGACAAGCAGTGGTTTGCTACTTGTGAAAGCACTGTTTGAACTGAGATCAGTCTTTCTTTTCTCAGTACAAGCTTTACTTTGAAAGATAATCGCATTCTTTCAAAAATTTATTAGTTTCAAGAAAGCTTTATTAAGAAAGGCACAAGCGTTTCTTTGTAATGACAAGCAGTGGTTTGGTACATGTGAAAGCACTGTTTGAACTGAGATCATTGTTTCTTTTCTCAGTACAAGCTTTACTTTGAAAGATAAACGCGTTGTTTCGAAAGATTATTAATTTCACGAAAGTTTTAGTTAGAAACGAACATGGGCTTCTTTGTAAAGACAAGCAGTGGTTTGCTACATGTGAAAGCACTGTTAGAACTGAGATCAGTGTTTCTTTTCTCAGTACAAGCTTTACTTTGAATGATAATCGCGTTCTTTCGAAAGTTTATTAATTTCACGAAAGCTTTAGTAAGAAATGCACATGCTTTTCTTTGTAACGACAAGCAGTGGTTTGCTACATGTGAAAGCACTGTTAGAACTTAGATCAGTGTTCCCTTTCTTAGTACAATTTTTACTTTGAAAGATAATTGCGTTCTTTCGAAAGTTTATTAATTTCACGAAAGCTTTAGTAAGAAAGGCACATGCGTTTCTTTGTAACGAAAAGCAGTGGTTTGCTACGTGTGAAAGCACTGTTTGAACTGAGATCACTGTTTCTTTTCTCAGTACAAGCTTTACTTTGAAAGATAATCGCCTTCTGTCCAAAGTTTATTAATTTCACTAAAGCTTTAGTAAGAAATGCACATGGGTTTCTTTTGAAAGACAAGCAGTGGTTTGCTACGTGTGAAAGCACTGTTAGACTTTCAATCAGTGTTCCTTTTCTCAGTACAAGCTTTACATTGAAAGATAATCGCGTTCTTACGAAAGTTTATTAATTTCACGAAAGCTTTAGTAAGAAACGAACATGGGCTTCTTTGTAAAGACAAGCAGTGGTTTGCTCCGTGTGAAAGCACTGTTAGAACTGAGATCAGTGTTCCTTTTCTCAGTAGAAGCTTTACTTTGAAACATAATCGCGTTCTTTCGAAAGTTTATTAATTTCACGAAAGCTTTATTAAGAAAGGCACATGCTTTTTTTTGTAATGACAAGCAGTGGTTTGGTACGTGTGAAAGCACTGTTTGAACTGAGATCAGTGTTTCTTTTCTCAGTACAAGCTATACTTTGAAAGATAATCGCGTTCTTTTGAAAGTTTATTAATTTCACGAAAGCTTTAGGAAGAAACGCACATGCTTTTCTTCGTAACGACAAGCAGTGATTTGCTACATGTGAAAGCACTGTTAGAACTTAGACCAGTGTTCCTTTTCTCAGTACAAGCTTTCCTTTGAAAGATAAACGCGTTCTTTCGAAAGATTATTAATTTCAGGAAAGCTTTAGTAAGAAACGAACATGGGCTTCTTTGTAAAGACAAGCAGTGGTTTGCTCCGTGTGAAACTGTTAGAACTGAGATCAGTGTTCCCTTTCTCAGTACAAGCTTTACTTTGAATGATAATCGCATTCTTTCCAAAGTTTATTAATTTCACTAAAGCTTTAGTAAGAAATGCACATGGGTTTCTTTGGAAAGACAACAGTGGTTTGCTACGTGTGAAAGCACTGTTAGGCTTTCAATCAGTGTTCCTTTTCTCAGTACAAGCTTTACATTGAAAGATAATCGCGTTCTTACGAAAGTTTATTAATTTCACGAAAGCTTTAGTAAGAAACGCACATGGGCTTCTTTGTAAAGACAAGCAGTGGTTTGCTCCATTTGAAAGCACTGTTAGAACTGAGATCAGTGTCTTTTCTCAGTACATGCTTTACTTTGAAAGATAATAGCGTTCTTTCGAAAGTTTATTAATTTCACGAAAGCTTTATTAAGAAAGGCACATGCGTTTCTTTGTAATGACAAGCAGTGGTTTGGTATGTGTGAAAGCACTGTTTGAACTGAGATCAGTGTTTCTTTTCTCAGTACAAGCTTTACTTTGAAATATAATCGCGTTCTTTCGAAAGTTTATTAATTTCACGAAAGCTTTAGGTAGAAAGGCACATGCGTTTCTTTGTAACGACAAACAGTGGTTTGCCCTGTGTGAAAGCACTGTTTGAACTGAGATCAGTGTTTCTTTTCTCAGTACAAGCTTTACTTTGAAAGATAATCGCGTTCTTTCGAAATTTAATAATTTCACGAAAGCTTTAGTAAGAAACGCACATGCGTTTCTTTGAAAAGACAAGCAGTTGTTTGCTACATGTGAAAGCACTGTTAGAATTGAGATCAGTGTTCCTTTTCTCAGTACAAGCTTTACTTTGAAAGATAATCGCGTTCTTTCGAAAGTTTATTAATTTCACGAAAGCTTTAGTAAGAAACGCACATGTGTTTCTTTGTAGAGTCAAGCAGTGGTTTGCTACGTGTGAAAGCACTGTTGAAACTGAGATCAGTGTTCCTTTTCTCAGTACAAGCTCTACTTTGAAAGATAATCGCGTTCTTTCGAAAGTTTATTAATTTCACGAAAGCTTTAGTAAGAAACGCACATGCGTTTCTTTGGAAAGACAAGCAGTGGTTTGCTACGTGTGAAAGCACTGTTAGAATTAAGATCAGTGTTCCTTTTCTCAGTAAAAGCTTTACTTTGAAAGATAATCGCGTTCTTTCGAAAGTTTATTAATTTCACGAAAGCTTTAGTAAGAAACGACATGGGTTTTTTCTCAAAGACAAGCAGTGGTTTGCTACGTGTGAAAGCACTGTTAGAACTGAGATCAGTGTTCCTTTTTTCAGTACAAGCTTTACTTTGAAAGATAATCGCGTTCTTTCGAAAGTTTATTAATTTCACGAAAGCTTTAGTAAGAAACGCACATACGTTTCTTTGTAACGACAAGCAGTGGTTTGCTACGTGTGAAAGCACTGCTTGATCTGAGATGAGTGTTTCTTTTCTCAGTACAAGTTTTACTTTGAAAGATAATCGCGTTCTTTCTAAAGTTTATTAATTTCACGAAAGCTTTAGTAAGAAACGCACAAGGGCTTCTTTGTAAAGACAAGCAGTTGTTTGCTACGTGTGAAAGCACTGTTAGAAATGAGATCAGTGTTCCTTTTCTCAGTACAAGCTTTACTTTGAACCATAATCGCGTTCTTTCGAAAGTTTATTAATTTCACGAAAGCTTTAGTAAGAAACGCACATGGATTTCTTTTGAAACACAAGCAGTTTCTTGCTTCTTGTGAAAGCACGGTTAGAACTGAGATCAGTGTTCCTTTTCTCAGTACAGGCTTTACTTTGAAAGATAATCGTGTTCTTTCGAAAATTTATTAATTTCACGAAAGCTTTTGTAAGAAAATCACATGCGTTTCTTTGGAAAGACAAGCAGTGGTTTTCTACGTGTGAAAGCACTGTTAGAACTGAGATCAGTGTTCCTTTTCTCAGTACAAGCTTTACTTTGAAAGATAATCGCGTTCTTTCGAAAATTTATTAATTTCACGAAAGCTTTAGTAAGAAACGAACCTGGGTTTCTTTGTAACGACAAGCAGTGGTTTGCTACGTGTGAAAACACAGTTAGAAAGGATATCAGTGTTCCTTTTCTCAGTACAAGCTTGACTTTGAAAGATAATCGCTTTCTTTTGAAAGATTATTAATTTCACTAAAGCTTTAGTAAGAAACGCACATGGATTTCTTTTGAAACACAAGCAGTTTCTTGCTTCTTGTGAAAGCACGGTTAGAACTGAGATCAGTGTTCCTTTTCTCAGTACAGGCTTTACTTTGAAAGATAATCGTGTTCTTTCGAAAGTTTATTAATTTCATGAAAGCTTTAGTAAGAATCGCACATGCGATTCTTTGTAACGACAAGCACTTGTTTGCTACGTGTGAAAGCACTGTTTGAACTGAGATCAGTGTTCCTTTTTTCAGTACAAGCTTTACTTTGTAAGATAATCGCGTTCTTTCAAAAGTTTATTAATTTCACGAAAGCTTTAGTAAGAAACTCACCTCCGTTTCTTTGTAAAGACGAGCAGTTGTTTGCTACATGTGAAAGCACTGTTAGAACTGAGATCAGTGTTCCTTTTCTCAGTACAATCTTTACTTTGAAAGATAATCGCGTGCTTTCGAAAGTTTTTTAATTTCACGAAAGCTTTAGTAAGAAAAGCACATGCGTTTCTTTGTAACGACAAGCAGTGGTTTGCCCTGTGTGAAAGCACTGTTTGAAATGAGATCAGTGTTTCTTTTCTCAGTACAAGCTTTACTTTGAAAGACAATCGCGTTCTTTCGAAAGTTTATTAATTTCACGAAAGCTTTTGTAAGAAAATCACATGCGTTTCTTTGGAAAGACAAGCAGTGGTTTTCTACGTGTGAAAGCACTGTTAGAACTGAGATCAGTGTTCCTTTTCTCAGTACAAGCTTTACTTTGAAAGATAATTGCATTCTTTCGAAAGTTTATTAATTTCACGAAAGCTTTAGTCAGAAACGCACATGCGTTTCTTTGAAACGACAAGCAGTGGTTTGCTACTTGTGAAAGCACTGTCTGAACTGAGATCAGTGTTTCTTTTCTCAGTACAAGCTTTACTTTGAAAGATAATCGCATTCTTTCAAAAATTTATTAATTTCACGAAAGCTTTATTAAGAAAGGCACAAGCGTTTCTTTGTAATGACAAGCAGTGGTTTGGTACGTGTGAAAGCACTGTTTGAACTGAGATCAGTGTTTCTTTTCTCAGTACAAGCTTTACTTTGAAAGATAATCGCGTTCATTCCAAAGTTTATTAATTTCAAGAAAGCTTTAGTAAGAAATGCACATGGGTTTCTTTGGAAAGACAAGCAGTGGTTTGCTTCGTGTGAAAGCACTGTTAGAATTTCAATAAGTCTTCCTTTTCTCAGTACAAGCTTTAATTTGAAAGATAATCGCGTCCTTTCCAAAGTTGATTAATTTCACGAAAGCTTTACTAAGAAACGCACATGCTTTTCTTTGTAAAGACAAGCAGTGTTTTTCGACGTGTGAAAGCACTGTTTGAACTGAGATCAGTGTTTCTTTTCTCAGTACAAGCTTTACTTGGAAAGATAATCGCGTTCTTTTGAAAGTTTATTAATTTCACGAAAGCTTTAGTAAGAAATGCACATGGGTTTTTTCTTAAAGACAAGCATTGGTTTGCTACGTGTGAAAGCACTGCTTGAACTGAGATCAGTGTTTCTTTTCTCAGTACAAGCTTTACTTTGAAAGATAATCGCATTCTTTCGAAAGTTTATTAATTTCACGAAAGCTTTATTAAGAAAGGGACATGCGTTTCTTTGTAAAGACAAGCAGGGGTTTGGTACGTGTGAAAGCACTGTTTGAACTGAGATCAGTGTTTCTTTTCTCAGTACAAGCTTTACTTTGAAAGAAAAACGCGTTCTTTCGAAAGTTTATTAATTTCACGAAAGCTTTTGTAAGAAACGAACATGGGCTTCTTTGTAAAGACAAGCAGTGGGTTGCTTCGTGTGAAAGCACTGTTAGAACTGAGATCAGTGTTCCCTTTCTCAGTACAAGCTTTACTTTGAACGATAATCGCTTTCTTTCGAAAGATTATTAATTTCACAAAAGCTTTAGTAAGAAACGCTCATGCGTTTCTTTGTAACGACAAGCAGTCGTTTGCTACATGTGAAAGCACTGTTTGAACTGAGATCAGTGTTCCCTTTCTCAGTACAATTTTTACTTTGAAAGATAATTGCGTTCTTTCGAAAGTTTATTAATTTCACGAAAGCTTTAGTAAGAAAGGCACATGCGTTTCTTTGTAACGAAAAGCAGTGGTTTGCTACGTGTGAAAGCACTGTTTGAACTGAGATCAGTGTTTCTTTTCTCAGTACAAGCTTTACTTTGAAAGATAATCGCCTTCTGTCCAAAGTTTATTAATTTCACTAAAGCTTTAGTAAGAAATGCACATGGGTTTTTTTGGAAAGACAAGCAGTGGTGTGCTACCTGTGAAAGCACTGTTATACTTTCAATCAGTGTTCCTTTTCTCAGTACAAGCTTTACATTGAAAGATAATCGCGTTCTTACGAAAGTTTATTAATTTCACGAAAGCTTTAGTAAGAAACGAACATGGGCTTCTTTGTAAAGACAAGCAGTGGTTTGCTCCGTGTGAAAGCACTGTTAGAACTGAGACCAGTGTTCTTTTTCTCAGTACAAGCTTTACTTTTAAAGATAATCGCGTTCTTTCGAAAGTTTATTAATTTCACGAAAGCTTTAGTAAGAAAGGCACATGCGTTTCTTTTAATGACAAGAAGTGGTTTGGTACGTGTGAAAGCACTGTTTGAACTGAGATCAGTGTTTCTTTTCTCAGTACATGCTTTACTTTGAAAGATAATCGCGTTCTTTCGAAAGTTTATTAATTTCACGAAAGCTTTATTAAGAAAGGCACATGCGTTTCTTTGTAATGAGAAGCAGTGGTTTGGTACGTGTGAAAGCACTGTTTGAACTGAGATCAGTGTTTCTTTTCTCAGTACAAGCTTTACTTTCAAAGATAAACACGTTCTTTCGAAAGATTATTAATTTCACAAAAGCTTTAGTGAGAAACGCACATGCGTTTCTTTGTAATGACAAGCAGGGGTTTGGTACGTGTGAAAGCACTGTTTGAACTGAGATCAGTGTTTCTTTTCTCAGTACAAGCTTTACTTTGAAAGATAATCGCGTTCCTTCCAAAGTTTATTAATTTCACGAAAGCTTTAGTAAGAAACGCACATGGGTTTCTTTGGAAAGACAAGCAGTGGTTTGCTACGTGTGAAAGCACTGTGAGAATTTCACTAAGTCTTCCTTTTCTCAGTACAAGCTTTAATTTGAAAGATAATCGCGTTCTTTCCAAAGTTTATTAATTTCACGAAAGCTTTAGTAAGAAACGCACATGCGTTTCTTTGAAAAGACAAGCAGTTGTTTGCTACATGTGAAAGCACTGTTAGAATTGAGATCAGTGTTCCTTTTCTCAGTACAAGCTTTACTTTGAAAGATAATCGCGTTCTTTCGAAAGTTTATTAATTTCATGAAAGCTTTAGTAAGAATCGCACATGCGATTCTTTGTAACGACAAGCACTTGTTTGCTACGTGTGAAAGCACTGTTTGAACTGAGATCAGTGTTCCTTTTTTCAGTACAAGCTTTACTTTGTAAGATAATCGCGTTCTTTCAAAAGTTTATTAATTTCACGAAAGCTTTAGTAAGAAACTCACCTCCGTTTCTTTGTAAAGACGAGCAGTTGTTTGCTATATGTGAAAGCACTGTTAGAACTGAGATCAGTGTTCCTTTTCTCAGTACAATCTTTACTTTGAAAGATAATCGCGTGCTTTCGAAAGTTTTTTAATTTCACGAAAGCTTTAGTAAGAAAAGCACATGCGTTTCTTTGTAACGACAAGCAGTGGTTTGCCCTGTGTGAAAGCACTGTTTGAAATGAGATCAGTGTTTCTTTTCTCAGTACAAGCTTTACTTTGAAAGACAATCGCGTTCTTTCGAAAGTTTATTAATTTCACGAAAGCTTTTGTAAGAAAATCACATGCGTTTCTTTGGAAAGACAAGCAGTGGTATTCTACGTGTTAAAGCACTGTTAGAACTGAGATCAGTGTTCCTTTTCTCAGTACAAGCTTTACTTTGAAAGATAATTGCGTTCTTTCGAAAGTTTATTAATTTCACGAAAGCTTTAGTCAGAAACGCACATGCGTTTCTTTGAAACGACAAGCAGTGGTTTGCTACTTGTGAAAGCACTGTCTGAACTGAGATCAGTGTTTCTTTTCTCAGTACAAGCTTTACTTTGAAAGATAATCGCATTCTTTCAAAAATTTATTAATTTCACGAAAGCTTTATTAAGAAAGGCACAAGCGTTTCTTTGTAATGACAAGCAGTGGTTTGGTACGTGTGAAAGCACTGTTTGAACTGAGATCAGTGTTTCTTTTCTCAGTACAAGCTTTACTTTGAAAGATAATCGCGTTCATTCCAAAGTTTATTAATTTCAAGAAAGCTTTAGTAAGAAACGCACATGGGTTTCTTTGGAAAGACAAGCAGTGGTTTGCTTCGTGTGAAAGCACTGTTAGAATTTCAATAAGTCTTCCTTTTCTCAGTACAAGCTTTAATTTGAAAGATAATCGCGTCCTTTCCAAAGTTGATTAATTTCACGAAAGCTTTACTAAGAAACGCACATGCTTTTCTTTGTAAAGACAAGCAGTGTTTTTCTACGTGTGAAAGGACTGTTTGAACTGAGATCAGTGTTTCTTTTCTCAGTACAAGCTTTACTTGGAAAGATAATCGCGTTCTTTTGAAAGTTTATTAATTTCACGAAAGCTTTAGTAAGAAATGCACATGGGTTTTTTCTTAAAGACAAGCATTGGTTTGCTACGTGTGAAAGCACTGCTTGAACTGAGATCAGTGTTTCTTTTCTCAGTACAAGCTTTACTTTGAAAGATAATCGCATTCTTTCGAAAGTTTATTAATTTCACGAAAGCTTTATTAAGAAAGGGACATGCGTTTCTTTGTAAAGACAAGCAGGGGTTTGGTACGTGTGAAAGCACTGTTTGAACTTAGATCAGTGTTTCTTTTCTCAGTACAAGCTTTACTTTGAAAGAAAAACGCGTTCTTTCGAAAGTTTATTAATTTCACGAAAGCTTTAGTAAGAAACGAACATGGGCTTCTTTGTAAAGACAAGCAGTGGGTTGCTTCGTGTGAAAGCACTGTTAGAACTGAGATCAGTGTTCCCTTTCTCAGTACAAGCTTTACTTTGAAAGATAATCGCTTTCTTTCGAAAGATTATTAATTTCACGAAAGCTTTAGTAAGAAACGCTCATGCGTTTCTTTGTAACGACAAGCAGTCGTTTGCTACATGTGAAAGCACTGTTTGAACTGAGATCAGTGTTCCCTTTCTCAGTACAATTTTTACTTTGAAAGATAATTGCGTTCTTTAGAAAGTTTATTAATTTCACGAAAGCTTTAGTAAGAAAGGCACATGCGTTTCTTTGTAACGAAAAGCAGTGGTTTGCTACGTGTGAAAGCACTGTTTGAACTGAGATCAGTGTTTCTTTTCTCAGTACAAGCTTTACTTTGAAAGATAATCGCCTTCTGTCCAAAGTTTATTAATTTCACTAAAGCTTTAGTAAGAAATGCACATGGGTTTTTTTGGAAAGACAAGCAGTGGTTTGCTACCTGTGAAAGCACTGTTATACTTTCAATCAGTGTTCCTTTTCTCAGTACAAGCTTTACATTGAAAGATAATCGCGTTCTTACGAAAGTTTATTAATTTCACGAAAGCTTTAGTAATAAACGAACATGGGCTTCTTTGTAAAGACAAGCAGTGGTTTGCTCCGTGTGAAAGCACTGTTAGAACTGAGATCAGTGTTCTTTTTCTCAGTACAAGCTTTACTTTTAAAGATAATCGCGTTCTTTCGAAAGTTTATTAATTTCACGAAAGCTTTAGCAAGAAAGGCACATGCGTTTCTTTTAACGACAAGAAGAGGTTTGCTACGTGTGAAAGCACTGTTTGAACTGAGATCAGTGTTTCTTTTCTCAGTACATGCTTTACTTTGAAAGATAATCGCGTTCTTTCGAAAGTTTATTAATTTCACGAAAGCTTTATTAAGAAAGGCACATGCGTTTCTTTGTAATGAGAAGCAGTGGTTTGGTACGTGTGAAAGCACTGTTTGAACTGAGATCAGTGTTTCTTTTCTCAGTACAAGCTTTACTTTCAAAGATAAACACGTTCTTTCGAAAGATTATTAATTTCACAAAAGCTTTAGTGAGAAACGCACATGCGTTTCTTTGTAATGACAAGCAGTGGTTTGGTACGTGTGAAAGCACTGTTTGAACTGAGATCAGTGTTTCTTTTCTCAGTACAAGCTTTACTTTGAAAGATAATCGCGTTCCTTCCAAAGTTTATTAATTTCACGAAAGCTTTAGTAAGAAACGCACATGGGTTTCTTTGGAAAGACAAGCAGTGGTTTGCTACGTGTGAAAGCACTGTGAGAATTTCACTAAGTCTTCCTTTTCTCAGTACAAGCTTTAATTTGAAAGATAATCGCGTTCTTTCCAAAGTTTATTAATTTCACGAAAGCTTTAGTAAGAAACGCACATGCGTTTCTTTGAAAAGACAAGCAGTTGTTTGCTACATGTGAAAGCACTGTTAGAATTGAGATCAGTGTTCCTTTTCTCAGTACAAGCTTTACTTTGAAAGATAATCGCGTTCTTTCGAAAGTTTATTAATTTCACGAAAGCTTTAGTAAGAAACGCACTTGTGTTTCTTTGTAGAGTCAAGCAGTGGTTTGCTTCGTGTGAAAGCACTGTTGAAACTGAGATCAGTGTTCCTTTTCTCAGTACAAGCTCTACTTTGAAAGATAATCGCGTTCTTTCGAAAGTTTATTAATTTCACGAAAGCTTTAGTAAGAAACGCACATGCGTTTCTTTGGAAAGACAAGCACTGGTTTGCTACGTGTGAAAGCACTCTTAGAATTAAGATCAGTGTTCCTTTTCTCAGTAAAACCTTTACTTTGAAAGATAATCGCGTTCTTTCGAAAGTTTATTAATTTCACGAAAGCTTTAGTAAGAAACGCTCATGGGTTTTTTCTCAAAGACAAGCAGTGGTTTGCTTCGTGTGAAAGCACTGTTTCATCTGAGATGAGTATTTCTTTTCTCAGTACAAGCTTTACTTTGAAAGATAACCGCGTTCTTTCTAAAGTTTATTAATTTCACGAAAGCTTTAGTAAGAAACGCACAAGGGCTTCTTTGTAAAGACAAGCAGTTGTTTGCTACGTGTGAAAGCACTGTTAGAAATGAGATCAGTGTTCCTTTTCTCAGTACAAGCTTTACTTTGAACCATAATCGCGTTCTTTCGAAAGTTTATTAATTTCACGAAAGCTTTAGTCAGAAACGCACATGCGTTTCTTTATAATGACAAGCAGTAGTTTCCTACTTGTGAAAGCACTGTTTGAACTGAGATCAGTGTTTCTTTTCTCAGTACAAGCTTTACTTTGATAGATACTCACGTTCTTTCGAAAGTTTATTAATTTCACGAAAGCTTTAGTAAGAAACGCACATGCGTTCCTTTATAATGACAAGCAGTGGTTTGCTATGTGTGAAAGCACTGTTTGAACTGAGATCAGTGTTTCTTTTCTCAGTACAAGCTTTACTTTGAAAGATAATCGCGTTCTTTCGAAAATTTATTAATTTCACGAAAGCTTTAGTAAGAAACGAACCTGGGTTTCTTTGTAACGACAAGCAGTGGTTTGCTACGTGTGAAAACACAGTTAGAAAGGATATCAGTGTTCCTTTTCTCAGTACAAGCTTGACTTTGAAAGATAATCGCTTTCTTTCGAAAGATTATTAATTTCACGAAAGCTTTAGTAAGAAACGCACATGGATTTCTTTTGAAACACAAGCAGTGTCTTGCTTCTTGTGAAAGCACGGTTAGAACTGAGATCAGTGTTCCTTTTCTCAGTACAGGCTTTACTATGAAAGATAATCGTGTTCTTTCGAAAGTTTATTAATTTCATGAGAGCTTTAGTAAGAATCGCACATGCGATTCTTTGTAACGACAAGCACTGGTTTGCTACGTGTGAAAGCACTGTTTGAACTGAGATCAGTGTTCCTTTTTTCAGTACAAGCTTTACTTTGTAAGATAATCGCGTTCTTTCAAAAGTTTATTAATTTCACGAAAGCTTTAGTAAGAAACTCACCTCCGTTTCTTTGTAAAGACAAGCAGTTGTTTGCTACATGTGAAAGCACTGTTAGAACTGAGATCAGTGTTCCTTTTCTCAGTAAAAGCTTTACTTTGAAAGAAAATTGCGTTCTTACGAAAGTTTATTAATTTCACGAAAGCTTTTGTAAGAAAGTCACATGCGTTTCTTTGGAAAGACAAGCAGTGGTATTCTATGTGTGAAAGCACTGTTAGAATTGAGATCAGTGTTCCTTTTCTCAGTACAAGCTTTACTTTGAAAGATAATCGCGTTCTTTCGAAAGTTTATTAATTTTAAGAAAGCTTTAGTAAGAAACGCACATGCGTTTCTTTGTAAAGACAAGCAGCGGATTGCTATGTGTGAAAGCACTGTTAGAACTGAGATCAGTGTTCCTTTTCTCAGTACAATCTTTATTTGAAAGATAATCTCGTTCTTTCGGATGTTTATTATTTTCACGAAAGCGTTAGTAAGAAACTCACATGCGTTTCTTTGTAACGACAAGCAGTGGTTTGCTAAGTGTGAAATCACCGTTTGAACTGAGATCAGTGTTTCTTTTCTCAGTACAAGCTTTACTTTAAAAGATAATCTCGTTCTTTCTAAAGTTTATTAATTTCACGAAAGCTTTAGTAAGAAACGCACATGCGTTTCTTTAGAAAGAGAAGCAGTTTTTTGCTACATGTGAAAGAACTGTTAGAATTGAGATCAGTGTTCCTTTTCTCAGTACAAGCTCTACTTTGAAAGATAATCGCGTTCTTTCGAAAGTTTATTAATTTCACGAAAGCTTTATCAAGAAACGCACATGGGTTTCTTTGTAACGACAAGCAGTGGTTTGCTATGTGTTAAAGCACTGTTTGAACTGAGATCAGTGTTTCTTTTCTCAGTACAAGCTTTACTTTGAAAGACAATCGCGTTCTTTCGAAAGTTTATTAATTTCACGGAAGCTGTTGTGAGAAACGCACATGCGTTTCTTTGTAAAGACAAGCAGTAATATTCTACGTGTGAGAGCACTGTTAGAACTGAGATCAGTGTTCCTTTTCTCAGTACAAGCTTTACTTTGAAAGATAATCGCGTTCTTTCGAAAGTTTATTAATTTCACGAAAGCTTTAGTAAGAAACGCACATGCGTTTCTTTGTAATGAATAGCAGTGGTTTGCTACGTGTGAAAGCACTGTTTGAACTGAGATCAGTATTTCTTTTCTCAGTACAAGCTTCACTTTGAAAGAAAATCGCGTTCTTTCGATAGTTTATTAATTTCACGAAAGCTTTAGTAAGAAACGCACATACGTTTTTTTGTAACGACAAGCAGTGGTTTGCTACGTGTGAAAGCACTGTTTGATCTGAGATGAGTGTTTCTTTTCTCACTACAAGCTTTACTTTGAAAGATAACCGCGTTCTTTCTAAAGTTTATTAATTTCACCAAAGCTTTAGTAAGAAACGCACATGCGTTTCTTTGTAAAGACAAGCAGTGGTATTCTACGTGTGAAAGCATTGTTAGAACTGAGATCAGTGTTCCTTTTCTCAGTACAAGCTTTACTTTGAAAGATAATACCTTTCATTCGAAAGAATATTAATTTCACGAAAGCTTTAGTAAGAATCCCACATGCGTTTCTTAGGAAAGACAAGAAGTTTTTTGCTTCTTGTGAAAGCACGGTTAGAACTGAGATCAGTGTTGCTTTTCTCAGTACAAGCTCTACTTTGAAAGATAATCGCGTTCTTTCGTAAGTTTATTAATTTCACGAAAGCTTTAGTAAGAAACGCTCATGTGTTTATTTGTAGAGCCAAGCAGTGGTTTGCTTCGTGTGAAAGCACTGTTGAAACTGAGATCAGTGTTCCTTTTCTCAGTACAAGCTCTACTTGAAAGATAATCGCGTTCTTTCGAAAGTTTATTAATTTCACGAAAGCTTTAGTAAGAAACGCACATGCGTTTCTTTGGAAAGACAAGCACTGGTTTGCTACGTGTGAAAGAACTGTTAGAATTAAGATCAGTGTCCCTTTTCTCAGTAAAAGCTTTACTTTGAAAGATAATCGCGTACTTTCGAAAGTTTATTAATTTCACGAATGCTTTAGTAAGAAACGCACATGGGTTTTTTCTCAAAGACAAGCAGTGGTTTGCTACGTGTGAAAGCACTGTTAGAACTGAGATCAGTGTTCCTTTTCTCAGTACAAGCTTTACTTTGAAAGATAATCGCGTTCTTTAGAAAGTTTATTAATTTCACGAAAGCTTTAGTAAGAAACGCACAAGGGCTTCTTTGTAAAGACAAGCAGTTTTTTGCTACGTGTGAAAGCACTGTTAGAAATGAGATCAGTGTTCCTTTTCTCAGTACAAGCTTTACTTTGAACCATAATCGCGTTCTTTCGAAAGTTTATTAATTTCACGAAAGCTTTAGTCAGAAAAACACATGCGTTTCTTTGAAACGACAAGCAGTGGTTTGCTACTTGTGAAAGCACTGTCTGAACTGAGATCAGTGTTTCTTTTCTCAGTACAAGCTTTACTTTGAAAGATAATCGCATTCTTTCAAAAATTTATTAATTTCACGAAAGCTTTATTAAGAAAGGCACAAGCGTTTCTTTGTAATGACAAGCAGTGGTTTGGTACGTGTGAAAGCACTGTTTGAACTGAGATCAGTGTTTCTTTTCTCAGTACAAGCTTTACTTTGAAAGATAATCGCGTTCATTCCAAAGATTATTAATTTCAAGAAAGCTTTAGTAAGAAACGCACATGGGTTTCTTTGGAAAGACAAGCAGTGGTTTGCTTCGTGTGAAAGCACTGTTAGAATTTCAATAAGTCTTCCTTTTCTCAGTACAAGCTTTAATTTGAAAGATAATCACATTCTTTCAAAAATTTATTAATTTCACGAAAGCTTTATTGAGAAAGGCACAAGCGTTTCTTTGTAATGACAAGCAGTGGTTTGGTACGTGTGAAAGCACTGTTTGAACTGAGATCAGTGTTTCTTTTCTCAGTACAAGCTTTACTTGGAAAGATAATCGCGTTCTTTTGAACGTTTATTAATTTCACGAAAGCTTTAGTAAGAAACGCACATGGGTTTTTTCTTAAAGACAAGCATTGGTTTGCTACGTGTGAAAGCACTGTTTGAACTGAGATCAGTGTTCCCTTTCTCAGTACAATTTTTACTTTGAAAGATAATTGCGTTCTTTCGAAAGTTTATTAATTTCACGAAAGCTTTAGTAAGAAAGGCACATGCGTTTCTTTGTAACGAAAAGCAGTGGTTTGCTACGTGTGAAAGCACTGTTTGAACGGAGATCAGTGTTTCTTTTCTCAGTACAAGCTTTACTTTGAAAGATAATCGCCTTCTGTCCAAAGTTTATTAATTTCACTAAAGCTTTAGTAAGAAATGCACATGGGTTTCTTTGGAAAGACAAGCAGTGGTTTGCTACCTGTGAAAGCACTGTTAGACTTTCAATCAGTGTTCCTTTTCTCAGTACAAGCTTTACATTGAAAGATAATCGCGTTCTTACGAAAGTTTATTAATTTCACGAAAGCTTTAGTAAGAAACGAACATGGGCTTCTTTGTAATGACAAGCAGTGGTTTGCTCCGTGTGAAAGCACTGTTAGAACTGAGATCAGTGTTCTTTTTCTCAGTACAAGCTTTACTTTGAAAGATAATCGCGTTCCTTCCAAAGTTTATTAATTTCACGAAAGCTTTAGTAAGAAACGCACATGGGTTTCTTTGGAAAGACAAGCAGTGGTTTGCTACGTGTGAAAGCACTGTGAGAATTTCACTAAGTCTTCCTTTTCTCAGTACAAGCTTTAATTTGAAAGATAATCGCGTTCTTTCCAAAGTTTATTAATTTCACGAAAGCTTTAGTAAGAAACGCACATGCGTTTCTTTGTAAAGACAAGCAGTGGTTTGCTACATGTGAAAGCACTGTTAGAACTGAGATCAGTGTTTCTTTTCTCAGTACAAGCTTTACTTTGAATGATAATCGCGTTCTTTCGAAAGTTTATTAATTTCACGAAAGCTTTAGTATGAAATGCACATGCTTTTCTTCGTAACGACAAGCAGCGGTTTGCTACATGTGAAAGCACTGTTAGAACTTAGACCAGTGTTCCTTTTCTCAGTACAAGCTTTCCTTTGAAAGATAAACGCGTTCTTTCGAAAGATTATTAATTTCAGGAAAGCTTTAGTAAGAAACTAACATGGGCTTCTTTGTAAAGACAAGCAGTGGTTTGCTCCGTGTGAAACTGTTAGAACTGAGATCAGTGTTCCCTTTCTCAGTACAAGCTTTACTTTGAATGATAATCGCATTCTTTCCAAAGTTTATTAATTTCACTAAAGCTTTAGTAAGAAATGCACATGGGTTTCTTTGGAAAGACAACAGTGGTTTGCTACGTGTGAAAGCACTGTTAGGCTTTCAATCAGTGTTCCTTTTCTCAGTACAAGCTTTACATTGAAAGATAATCGCGTTCTTACGAAAGTTTATTAATTTCACGAAAGCTTTAGTAAGAAACGCACATGGGCTTCTTTTTAAAGACAAGCAGTGGTTTGCTCCGTGAAAAGCACTGTTAGAACTGAGATCAGTCTTCTTTTTCTCAGTACAAGCTTTACTTTGAAAGATAATTGCGTGCTTTCGAAAGTTTTTTAATTTCACGAAAGCTTTACTAAAACGCACATGCGTTTCTTTGTAACGACAAACAGTGGTTTGCCCTGTGTGAAAGCACTGTTTGAACTGAGATCAGTGTTTCTTTTCTCAGTACAAGCTTTACTTTGAAAGATAATCGCGTTCTTTCGAAATTTAATAATTTCACGAAAGCTTTAGTAAGAAACGCACATGCGTTTCTTTGAAAAGACAAGCAGTTGTTTGCTACATGTGAAAGCACTGTTAGAATTGAGATCAATGTTCCTTTTCTCAGTACAAGCTTTACTTTGCAAGATAATCGCGTTCTTTCGAAAGTTTATTAATTTCACAAAAGCTTTAGTAAGAAACGCACATGTGTTTCTTTGTAGAGTCAAGCAGTGGTTTGCTTCGTGTGAAAGCACTGTTGAAACTGAGATCAGTGATCCTTTTCTCAGTACAAGCTCTACTTTGAAAGATAATCACGTTCTTTCGAAAGTTTATTAATTTGACGAAAGCTTTAGTAAGAAACGCACATGCGTTTCTTTGGAAAGACAAGCACTGGTTTGCTACGTGTGAAAGCACTGTTAGAATTAAAATCAGTGTTCCTTTTCTCAGTAAAAGCTTTACTTTGAAAGATAATCGCGTTCTTTCGAAAGTTTATTAATTTCACGAAAGCTTTAGTAAGAAACGCACATGGGATTTTTCTCAAAGACAAGCAGTGGTTTGCTACGTGTGAAAGCACTGTTAGAACTGAGATCAGTGTTCCTTTTCTCAGTACAAGCTTTACTTTGAAAGATAATCGCGTTCTTTCGAAAGTTTATTAATTTCACGAAAGCTTTAGTAAGAAACGCACATACGTTTCTTTGTAACGACAAGCAGTGGTTTGCTACGTGTGAAAGCACTGTTTGATCTGAGATGAGTTTTTCTTTTCTCAATACAAGCTTTACTTTGAAAGATAACTGCGTTCTTTCTAAAGTTTATTAATTTCACGAAAGCTTTAGTAAGAAACGCACAAGGGCTTCTTTGTAAAGACAAGCAGTTGTTTGCTACGTGTGAAAGCACTGTTAGAAATGAGATCAGTGTTCCTTTTCTCAGTACAAGCTTTACTTTGAACCATAATCGCGTTCTTTCGAAAGTTTATTAATTTCACGAAAGCTTTAGTCAGAAACGCACATGCGTTTCTTTATAATGACAAGCAGTAGTTTCCTACGTGTGAAAGCACTGTTTGAACTGAGATCAGTGTTTCTTTTCTCAGTACAAGCTTTACTTTGAAAGATAATCGCGTTCTTTCGAAAGTTTATTAATTTCACGAAAGCTTTACTAAGAAACGAACCTGGGTTTCTTTGTAACGACAAGCAGTGGTTTGCTACGTGTGAAAACACAGTTAGAAAGGATATCAGTGTTCCTTTTCTCAGTACAAGCTTGACTTTGAAAGATAATCGCTTTCTTTCGAAAGATTATTAATTTCACTAAAGCTTTAGTAAGAAACGCACATGGATTTCTTTTGAAACACAAGCAGTGTCTTGCTTCTTGTGAAAGCACGGTTAGAACTGAGATCAGTGTTCCTTTTCTCAGTACAGGCTTTACTTTGAAAGATAATCGTGTTCTTTCGAAAGTTTATTAATTTCATGAAAGCTTTAGTAAGAATCGCACATGCGATTCTTTGTAACAACAAGCACTGGTTTGCTACGTGTGAAAGCACTGTTTGAACTGAGATCAGTGTTCCTTTTTTCAGTACAAGCTTTACTTTGTAAGATAATCGCGTTCTTTCAAAAGTTTATTAATTTCACGAAAGGTTTAGTAAGAAACTCACCTCCGTTTCTTTGTAAAGACAAGCAGTTGTTTGCTACATGTGAAAGCACTGTTAGAACTGAGATCAGTGTTCCTTTTCTCAGTACAAGCTTTACTTTGAAAGATAATCGCGTGCTTTCGAAAGTTTTTTAATTTCACGAAAGCTTTAGTAAGAAAAGCACATGCGTTTCTTTGTAACGACAAGCAGTGGTTTGCCCTGTGTGAAAGCACTGTTTGAACTGAGATCAGTGTTTCTTTTCTCAGTACAAGCTTTACTTTGAATGATAATCGCGTTCTTTCGAAAGTTTATTAATTTCACGAAAGCTTTAGTAAGAAATGCACATGCTTTTCTTCGTAACGACAAGCAGCGGTTTGCTACATGTGAAAGCACTGTTAGAACTTAGACCAGTGTTCCTTTTCTCAGTACAAGCTTTCCTTTGAAAGATAAACGCGTTCTTTCGAAAGATTATTAATTTCAGGAAAGCTTTAGTAAGAAACGAACATGGGCTTCTTTGTAAAGACAAGCAGTGGTTTGCTCCGTGTGAAACTGTTAGAACTGAGATCAGTGTTCCCTTTCTCAGTACAAGCTTTACTTTGAATGATAATCGCATTCTTTCCAAAGTTTATTAATTTCACTAAAGCTTTAGTAAGAAATGCACATGGGTTTCTTTGGAAAGACAACAGTGGTTTGCTACGTGTGAAAGCACTGTTAGGCTTTCAATCAGTGTTCCTTTTCTCAGTACAAGCTTTACATTGAAAGATAATCGCGTTCTTTCGAAAGTTTATTAATTTCACGAAAGCTTTTGTAAGAAACTCACATGCGTTTCTTTGGAAAGACAAGCAGTGGTATTCTACGTGTGAAAGCACTGTTAGAATTGAGATCAGTGTTCCTTTTCTCAGTACAAGCTTTACTTTGAAAGATAATCGCGTTCTTTCGAAAGTTTATTAATTTTAAGAAAGCTTTAGTAAGAAACGATCATGCGTTTCTTTGTAAAGACAAGAAGCGGTTTGGTATGTGTGAAAGGACTGTTAGAACTGAGATCAGTGTTCCTTTTCTCAGTACAATCTTTATTTGAAAGATAATCTCGTTCTTTCGGATGTTTATTATTTTCACGAAAGCGTTAGTAAGAAACTCACATGCGTTTCTTTGTAAAGAATGGCAGTGGTTTTCTATGTGTGAAAGCACTGTTTGAACTGAGATCAGTGTTTCTTTTCTCAGTACAAGCTTCACTTTGAAAGAAAATCGCGTTCTTTCGAAAGTTTATTAATTTTAAGAAAGCTTTATTAAGAAACGCACATGCGTTACTTTGTAAAGACAAGCAGTGGTTTGCTACGTGTGAAAGCACTGTTAGAACTGAGATCAGTGTTGCTTTTCTCAGTACAAGCTTTATTTGAAAGATAATCTCGTTCTTTCGGAAGTTTATTAATTTCACGAAAGATTTAGTAAGAAACGCACATGCGTTTCTTTGTAAATAATAGCAGTGGTTTGCTATGTGTGAAAGCACTGTTGAACTGAGATCAGTGTTTCTTTTCTCAGTACAAGCTTCACTTTGAACGAAAATCGCGTTCTTTCAAAAGTTTATTAATTTGATGAAAGCTTTATTAAGAAACGCACATGCGTTTCTTTGTAACGACAAGCAGTGGTTTGCTACGTGTGAAAGCACTGTTTGATCTGAGATGAGTGTTTCTTTTCTCAGTACAAGCTTTACTTTGAAAGATAACCGCGTTCTTTCTAAAGTTTATTAATTTCACCAAAGCTTTAGTAAGAAACGCACATGCGTTTCTTTGTAAAGACAAGCAGTGGTATTCTACGTGTGAAAGCACTGTTAGAACTGAGATCAGTGTTCCTTTTCTCAGTACAAGCTTTACTTTGAAAGATAATACCTTTCATTCGAAAGAATATTAATTTCACGAAAGCTTTAGTAAGAATCCCACATGCGTTTCTTAGGAAAGACAAGAAGTTTTTTGCTTCTTGTGAAAGCACGGTTAGAACTGAGATCAGTGTTCCTTTTCTCAGTACAAACTTTACTTTGAAAGATAATCGCGTTCTTTCGAAAGTTTATTAATTTCACGACAGCTTTAGTATTAAACGAACATGGGCTTCTTTGTAAAGACAAGCAGTTGTTGGCTACATGTTAAAGCACTGTTAGAACTGAGATCAGTGTTCCTTTTCTCAGTAAAAGCTTACCTTGAAAGATAATCGCGTTCTTTCAAAAGTTTATTAAATTCACGAAAGCTTTAGTAAGAAACGCACATGTGTTTCTTTGTAAAGACAAGCAGTGGTTTGCTACGTGTGAAAGCAATGTTGAAACTGAGATCAGTTTTCCTTTCTCAGTACAAGCTCTACTTTGAAAGATAACCGCGTTCTTTCGAAAGTTTATTAATTTCACGAAAGCTTTAGTAAGAAACGAACATGTGTTTCTTTGGAAAGACAAGCAGTGGTTTGCTACGTGTTAAAGCACTGTTAGAACTGAGATCAGTGTTCCTTTTCTCAGTACAAGCTCTACTTTGAAAGATAATCGCGTTCTTTTGAAAGTTTATTAATTTCACGAAAGCTTTAGTAAGAAACGCACATGGGTTTTTTCTTAAAGACAAGCAGTGGTTTGCTACGTGGGAAAGCACTTTTAGAACTGAGATCAGTGTTCATTTTCTCAGTACAAGCTTTACTTTGAAAGATAATCACGTTCTTTCGAAAGTTTATTAATTTCACTAAAGCTTTAGTAAGAAAAGCACATGCGATTCTTTGTAACGACAAGCAGTGGTTTGCTCCGTGTGAAAGCACTGTTAGAACTGAGATCAGTGTTCTTTTTCTCAGTACAAGCTTTACTTTGAACCATAATCGCGTTCTTTCGAAAGTTTATTAATTTCACGAAAGCTTTAGTCAGAAAAGCACATGCGTTTCTTTATAATGACAAGCAGTAGTTTCCTACGTCTAAAAGCACTGTTTGAACTGAGATTAGTGTTCCTTTTCTCAGTACAAGCTTTACTTTGAAAGATAATCGCGTGCTTTCGAAAGTTTTTTAATTTCACGAAAGCTTTAGTAAGAAAAGCACATGCGTTTCTTTCTAACGACAAGCAGTGGTTTGCCCTGTGTGAAAGCACTGTTTGAACTGAGATCAGTTTTTCTTTTCTCAGTACAAGCTTTACTTTGAAAGACAATCGTGTTCTTTCGAAAGTTTATTAATTTCACGAAAGCTTTTGTAAGAAACTCACATGCGTTTCTTTGGAAAGACAAGCAGTGGTATTCTACGTGTGAAAGCACTGTTAGAATTGAGATCAGTGTTCCTTTTCTCAGTACAAGCTTTACTTTGAAAGATAATCGCGTTATTTCGAAAGTTTATTAATTTTAAGAAAGCTTTAGTAAGAAACGCACATGCGTTTCTTTGTAAAGACAAGCAGCGGTTTGCTATGAGTGAAAGCACTGTTAGAACTGAGATCAGTGTTCCTTTTCTCAGTACAATCTTTATTTGAAAGATAATCTCGTTCTTTCGGATGTTTATTATTTTCACGAAAGCTTTAGTAAGAAACGCACATGCGTTTCTTGTAAAGAATGGCAGTGGTTTTCTATGTGTGAAAGCACTGTTTCAACTGAGATCAGTGTTTCTTTTCTCAGTACAAGTTCACTTTGAAAGAAAATCGCGTTCTTTCGAAAGTTTATTAATTTTAAGAAAGCTTTATTAAGAAACGCACATGCGTTTCTTTGTAAAGACAAGCAGTGGTTTGCTACATGTGAAAGCACTGTTAGAACTGAGATCAGTGTTGCTTTTCTCAGTACAAGCTTTATTTGAAAGATAATCTCGTTCTTTCTGAAGTTTATTAATTTCACGAAAGCTTTAGTTAGAAACGCACATGCGTTTCTTTGTAAATAATAGCAGTGGTTTGCTATGTGTGAAAGCACTGTTGAACTGAGATCAGTGTTTCTTTTCTCAGTACAAGCTTCACTTTGAACGAAAATCGCGTTCTTTCAAAAGTTTATTAATTTCATGAAAGCTTTATTAAAAAACGTACATGCATTTCTTTGTAACGACAAGCAGTGGTTTGCTACGTGTGAAAGCACCGTTTGAACTGAGATCAGTGTTTCTTTTCTCAGTACAAGCTCTACTTTGAAAGATAACCGCGTTCTTTCGAAAGTTTATTAATTTCACGAAAGCTTTAGTAAGAAACGAACATGTGTTTCTTTGGAAAGACAAGCAGTGGTTTGCTACGTGTTAAAGCACTGTTAGAACTGAGATCAGTGTTCCTTTTCTCAGTACAAGCTCTACTTTGAAAGATAATCGCGTTCTTTTGAAAGTTTATTAATTTCACGAAAGCTTTAGTTAGAAACGCACATGGGTTTTTTCTTAAAGACAAGCAGTGGTTTGCTACGTGGGAAATCACTTTTAGAACTGAGATCAGTGTTCATTTTCTCAGTACAAGCTTTACTTTGAAAGATAATCACGTTCTTTTGAAAGTTTATTAATTTTACGAAAGCTTTAGTAAGAAACGAACCTGGGTTTCTTTGTAACGACAAGCAGTGGTTTGCTACGTGTGAAAACACAGTTAGAAAGGATATCAGTGTTCCTTTTCTCAGTACAAGCTTGACTTTGAAAGATAATCGCTTTCTTTCGAAAGATTATTAATTTCACTAAAGCTTTAGTTAGAAACGCACATGGATTTCTTTTGAAACACAAGCAGTGTCTTGCTTCTTGTGAAAGCACGGTTAGAACTGAGATCAGTGTTCCTTTTCTCAGTACAGGCTTTACTTTGAAAGATAATCGTGTTCTTTCGAAAGTTTATTAATTTCATGAAAGCTTTAGTAAGAATCGCACATGCGATTCTTTGTAAGGACAAGCACTTGTTTGCTACGTGTGAAAGCACTGTTTGAACTGAGATCAGTGTTCCTTTTTTCAGTACAAGCTTTACTTTGTAAGATAATCGCGTTCTTTCAAAAGTTTATTAATTTCACGAAAGCTTTAGTAAGAAACTCACCTCCGTTTCTTTGTAAAGACAAGCAGTTGTTTGCTACATGTGAAAGCACTGTTAGAACTGAGATCAGTGTTCCTTTTCTCAGTACAAGCTTTACTTTGAAAGATAATCGCGTGCTTTCGAAAATTTTTTAATTTCACGAAAGCTTTAGTAAGAAAAGCACATGCGTTTCTTTGTAACGACAAGCAGTGGTTTGCCCTGTGTGAAAGCACTGTTTGAACTGAGATCAGTCTTTCTTTTCTCAGTACAAGCTTTACTTGGAAAGATAATCGCGTTCTTTTGAAAGTTTATTAATTTCACGAAAGCTTTAGTAAGAAACGCACATGGGTTTTTTCTTAAAGACAAGCATTGGTTTGCTACGAGTGAAAGCACTGTTTGAACTGAGATCAGTGTTTCTTTTCTCAGTACAAGCTTTACTTTGAAAGATAATCGCATTCTTTCGAAAGTTTATTAATTTCACGAAAGCTTTATTAAGAAAGGCACAAGCGTTTCTTTGTAAAGACAAGCAGGGGTTTGGTACGTGTGACAGCACTGTTTGAACTGAGATCAGTGTTTCTTTTCTCAGTACAAGCTTTACTTTGAAAGATAAACGCGTTCTTTCGAAAGTTTATTAATTTCACGAAAGCTTTAGTAAGAAACGAACATGGGCTTCTTTGTAAAGACAAGCAGTGGGTTGCTTCGTGTGAAAGCACTGTTAGAACTGAGATCAGTGTTCCCTATCTCAGTACAAGATTTACTTTGAAAGAAAATCGCTTTCTTTCGAAAGATTATTAATTTCACGAAAGCTTTAGTAAGAAACGCTCATGCGTTTCTTTGTAACGACAAGCAGTCGTTTGCTACATGTGAAAGCACTGTTTGAACTGAGATCAGTGTTCCCTTTCTCAGTACAATTTTTACTTTGAAAGATAATTGCGTTCTTTCGAAAGTTTATTAATTTCACGAAAGCTTTAGTAAGAAAGGCACATGCGTTTCTTTGTAACGAAAAGCAGTGGTTTGCTACGTGTGAAAGCACTGTTTGAACTGAGATCAGTGTTTCTTTTCTCAGTACAAGCTTTACTATGAAAGATAATCGCCTTCTGTCCAAAGTTTATTAATTTCACTAAAGCTTTAGTAAGAAATGCACATGGGTTTCTGTGGAAAGACAAGCAGTGGTTTGCTACCTGTGAAAGCACTGTTAGACTTTCAATCAGTGTTCCTTTTCTCAGTACAAGCTTTACATTGAAAGATAATCGCGTTCTTACGAAAGTTTATTAATTTCACAAAAGCTTTAGTAAGAAACGAACATGGGCTTCTTTGTAAAGACAAGCAGTGGTTTGCTCCGTGTGAAAGCACTGTTAGAACTGAGATCAGTGTTCTTTTTCTCAGTACAAGCTTTACTTTGAAAGATAATCGCGTTCTTTCGAAAGTTTATTAATTTCACGAAAGCTTTAGTAAGAAAGGCACATGCGTTTCTTTTAACGACAAGAAGTGGTTTGCTACGTGTGAAAGCACTGTTTGAACTGAGATCAGTGTTTCTTTTCTCAGTACATGCTTTACTTTGAAAGATAATCGCGTTCTTTCGAAAGTTTATTAATTTCACGAAAGCTTTATTAAGAAAGGCACATGCGTTTCTTTGTAATGAGAAGCAGTGGTTTGGTACGTGTGAAAGTACTGTTTGAACTGAGATCAGTGTTTCTTTTCTCAGTACAAGCTTTACTTTGAAAGATAAACGCGTTCTTTCGAAAGATTATTAATTTCACAAAAGCTTTAGTGAGAAACGCACATGCGTTTCTTTGTAATGACAAGCAGTGGTTTGGTACGTGTGAAAGCACTGTTTGAACTGAGATCAGTGTTTCTTTTCTCAGTACAAGTTTTACTTTGAAAGATAATCGCGTTCCTTCCAAAGTTTATTAATTTCACGAAAGCTTTAGTAAGAAACGCACATGGGTTTCTTTGGAAAGACAAGCAGTGGTTTGCTACGTGTGAAAGCACTGTGAGAATTTCACTAAGTCTTCCTTTTCTCAGTACAAGCTTTAATTTGAAAGATAATCGCGTTCTTTCCAAAGTTTATTAATTTCACGAAAGCTTTAGTAAGAAACGCACATGCGTTTCTTTGTAAAGACAAGCAGTGGTTTGCTACATGTGAAAGCACTGTTAGAACTGAGATCAGTGTTTCTTTTCCCAGTACAAGCTTTACTTTGAATGATAATCGCGTTCTTTCGAAAGTTTATTAATTTCACGAAAGCTTTAGTAAGAAATGCACATGCTTTTCTTCGTAACGACAAGCAGCGGTTTGCTACATGTGAAAGCACTGTTAGAACTTAGACCAGTGTTCCTTTTCACAGTACAAGCCTTCCTTTGAAAGATAAGCGCGTTCTTTCGAAAGATTATTAATTTCAGGAAAGCTTTAGTAAGAAACGAACATGGGCTTCTTTGTAAAGACAAGCAGTGGTTTGCTCCGTGTGAAACTGTTAGAACTGAGATCAGTGTTCCCTTTCTCAGTACCAGCTTTACTTTGAATGATAATCGCATTCGTTCCAAAGTTTATTAATTTCACTAAAGCTTTAGTAAGAAATGCACATGGGTTTCTTTGGAAAGACAACAGTGGTTTGCTACGTGTGAAAGCACTGTTAGGCTTTCAATCAGTGTTCCTTTTCTCAATACAAGCTTTACATTGAAAGATAATCGCATTCTTACGAAAGTTTATTAATTTCACGAAAGCTTTAGTAAGAAACGCACATGGGCTTCTTTTTAAAGACAAGCAGTGGTTTGCTTCGTTCGAAAGCACTGTTAGAACTGAGATCAGTGTTCTTTTTCTCAGTACAAGCTTTACTTTGAAAGATAATTGCGTGCTTTCGAAAGTTTTTTAATTTCAAGAAAACTTTACTAAGAAACGCACATGCGTTTCTTTGTAACGACAAACAGTGGTTTGCCCTGTGTGAAAGCACTGTTTGAACTGAGATCAGTGTTTCTTTTCTCAGTACAAGCTTTACTTTGAAAGATAATCGCGATCTTTCGAAATTTAATAATTTCACGAAAGCTTTAGTAAGAAGCGCACATGCGTTTCTTTGAAAAGACAAGCAGTTGTTTGCTACATGTGAAAGCACTGTTAGAATTGAGATCAGTGTTCCTTTTCTCAGTACAAGCTTTACTTTGAAAGATAATCGCGTTCTTTCGAAAGTTTATTAATTTCACGAAAGCTTTAGTAAGAAACGCACATGTGATTCTTTGTAGAGTCAAGCAGTGGTTTGCTTCGTGTGAAAGCACTGTTGAAACTGAGATCAGTGTTCCTTTTCTCAGTACAAGCTCTACTTTGAAAGATAATCGCGTTCTTTCGAAAGTTTATTAATTTCACGAAAGCTTTAGTAAGAAACGCACATGCGTTTCTTTGGAAAGACAAGCACTGGTTTGCTACGTGTGAAAGCACTGTTAGAATTAAGATCAGTGTTCCTTTTCTCAGTAAAAGCTTTAGTTTGAAAGATAATCGCGTTCTTTCGAAAGTTTATTAATTTCACGAAAGCTTTAGTAAGAAACGCACATGGGTTTTTTCTCAAAGACAAGCAGTGGTTTGCTACGTGGGAAAGCAGTGTTAGAACTGAGATCAGTGTTCCTTTTCTCAGTACAAGCTTTACTTTGAAAGATAATCGCGTTCTTTCGAAAGTTTATTAATTTCACGACAGCTTTAGTATTAAACGAACATGGGCTTCTTTGTAAAGACAAGCAGTTGTTTGCTACATGTTAAAGCACTGTTAGAACTGAGATCAGTGTTCCTTTTCTCAGTAAAAGCTTTACTTTGAAAGATAATCGCGTTCTTTCAAAAGTTTATTAAATTCACGAAAGCTTTAGTAAGAAACGCACATGTGTTTCTTTGTAAAGACAAGCAGTGGTTTGCTACGTGTGAAAGCAATGTTGAAACTGAGATCAGTGTTCCTTTCTCAGTACAAGCTCTACTTTGAAAGATAACCGCGTTCTTTCGAAAGTTTATTAATTTCACGAAAGCTTTAGTAAGAAACGCACATGTGTTTCTTTGGAAAGACAAGCAGTGGTTTGCTACGTGTTAAAGCACTGTTAGAACTGAGATCAGTGTTCCTTTTCTCAGTACAAGCTCTACTTTGAAAGATAATCGCGTTCTTTTGAAAGTTTATTAATTTCACGAAAGCTTTAGTAAGAAACGCATATGGGTTTTTTCTTAAAGACAAGCAGTGGTTTGCTACGTGGGAAAGCACTTTTAGAACTGAGATCAGTGTTCATTTTCCCAGTACAAGCTTTACTTTGAAAGATAATCACGTTCTTTCGAAATTTATTAATTTCACTAAAGCTTTAGTAAGAAAAGCACATGCGATTCTTTGTAACGACAAGCAGTTGTTTGCTACGTGTGAAAGAACTGTTTGAACTGAGATCAGTGTTTGTTTTCTCAGTACAAGCTTTACTTTGAAAGATAATCGCGTTCTTTCGAAAGTTTATTAATTTCGCGAAAGCTTTAGTAAGAAACGCACATACGTTTCTTTGTAAAGACAAACAGTTGTTTGCTACGTGTGAAAGCATGGTTAGAAGTGAGATCAGTGTTCCTTTTCTCAGTACAAGCTTTACTATGAAAGATAATCACGTTTTTTCGAAAGTTTATTAATTTCACGAAAGCTTTAGTAAGAAACGCACATGCGTTTCTTTGGAAAGACACGCAGTGGTTTGCTACGTGTGAAAGCACTGTTAGAACTGAGATCAGTGTTCCTTTTCTCAGTAAAAGCTTTACTTTGAAAGATAATCGCGTTCTTTCGAAAGTTTATTAATTTCACAAAAGCTTTAGGAAGAAACGCACATGCGTTTCTTCGTAAAGCCAAGCAGTTTTTTGCTTCTTGTGAAAGCACGGTTAGAAGGGAGATCAATGTTCCTTTTCTCAGTACAAGCTTTACTTTGAAAGATAATCGCGTTCTTTCGAAAGTTTATTAATTTAACGAAAGCTTTAGTAAGAAACGCACATGGGTTTTTTCTTAAAGACAAGCATTGGTTTGCTACATGTGAAAGCACTTTTAGAACTGAGAGCAGTGTTCCTTTTATCAGTACAAGCTTTACCTTGAAAGATAATCGCGTTCTTTCGAAAGTTTATTAATTTCACGAAAGCTTTAGTAAGAAACGCACATACGTTTCTTTGTAACGACAAGCAGTGGTTTCCTACGTGTGAAAGCACTGTTTGATCTGAGATGAGTGTTTCTCTTCTCAGTACAAGCTTTACTTTGAAAGATAATCGCGTTCTTTCTAAAGTTTATTACTTTCACGAAAGCTTTTAGTAAGAAACGCACATGCTTTTCTTTGTAAAGACAAGCAGTGGTGTTCTACGTGTGAAAGCACTGTTAGAACTGAGATCAGTGTTCCTTTTCTCAGTACAAGCTTTACTTTGAAAGATAATCGCGTTTTCGAAAGTTTATTAATTTCACGAAAGCTTTAGTAAGAAAGGCACACGCGTTTCTCTGTAACGACAAGCAGTGTTTTGCTACGTGTGAAAGCACGGTTTGAACTGAGATCAGTGTTTCTTTTCTCAGTACAAGCTTTACTTTAAAAGATAATCACGTTCTTTCTAAAGTTTTTTAATTTCACGATAGCTTTATTAAGAAAGGCACATGCGTTACTTTGTAATGACAAGCAGTGGTTTGGTACGTGTGAAAGCACTGTTTGAACTGAGATCAGTGTTTCTTTTCTCAGTACAAGCTTTCCTTTGAAAGATAAACGCGTTCTTTCGAAAGATTATTAATTTCACGAAAGCTTTAGTAAGAAACGAACATGGGCTTCTTTGTAAAGACAAGCAGTGGTTTGCTCCGTGTGAAACTGTTAGAACTGAGATCAGTGTTCCCTTTCTCAGTACAAGCTTTACTTTGAATGATAATCGCGTTCTTTACAAAGTTTATTAATTTCAGTAAAGCTTTAGTAAGAAATGCACATGGGTTTCTTTGGAAAGACAACAGTGGTTTGCTACGTGTGAAAGACTGTTAGGCTTTCAATCAGTGTTCCTTTTCTCAGTACAAGCTTTACATTGAAAGATAATCGCGTTCTTTCCAAAGTTTATTAATTTCACGAAAGCTTTAGTCAGAAATGCACATGCGTTTCTTTGTAAAGACAAGCAGTGTTTTTCTACATGTGAAAGCACTTTTTGAACTGAGATCAGTGTTTCTTTTCTCAGTACAAGCTTTACTTTGTAAGATAATCGCGTTCCTTTGAAAGTTTATTAATTTCACGAAAGCTTTAGTAAGAAACGCACATGGGTTTCTTTGTAAAGACAAGCAGTGGTTTGCTACATGTGAAAGCACTGTTAGAACTGAGATCAGTGTTTCTTTTCTCAGTACAAGCTTTACTTTGAATGATAATCGCGTTCTTTCGAAAGCTTATTAATTTCACGAAAGCTTTAGTAAGAAATGCACATGCTTTTCTTTGTAACGACAAGCAGTGGTTTGCTACATGTGAAAGCACTGTTAGAATTTAGATCAGTGTTCCTTTTCTCAGTACAAGCTTTACTTTGAAAGATAATCGCGTTCTTTCCAAAGTTTATTAATTTCACTAAAGCTTTAGTAAGAAAAGCACATGGGTTTATTTGGAAAGACAAGCAGAGGTTTGCTACGTGTGAAAGCACTGTTAGACTTTCAATCAGTGTTCCTTTTCTCAGTACAAGCTTTACTTTGAAAGAAAATCGTGTTCTTTCGAAAGGTTATTAATTTCACGAAAGCTTTAGTAAGATACGCTCATGCGTTTCTTTGTAACGACAAGCAGTGGTTTGCTACGTGTGAAAGCACTGTTTGAAGTGAGATCAGTGTTCCCTTTCTCAGTACAATTTTTACATTGAAAGATAATCGTGTTCTTTCGAAAGTTTATTAATTTCACGAAAGCTTTATTAAGAAAGCCACATGCGTTTCTTTGTAATGACAAGCAGTGGTTTGGTACGTGTGAAAGCACTGTTTGAACAGAGATCAGTGTTTCTTTTCTCAGTACAAGCTTTACTTTGAAAGATAAACGCGTTCTTTCGAAAGTTTATTAATTTCACAAAAGCTTTAGCAAGAAACGAACATGGGATTGTTTGTAAAGACAAGCAGTGGTTTGCTCCGTGTGAAAGCACTGTTAGAAATGAGATCAGTGTTCCCTTTCTCAGTACAAGCTTTACTTTGAAAGATAAATGCGTTCTTTCGAAGGTTTATTAATTTCACGAAAGCTTTAGTAAGAAACGAACATGGTCTTCTCTGTAAAGACAGGCAGTGGTTTGCTCCGTGTGAAAGCACTGTTAGAACTAAGATCAGTGTTCCCTTTCTCAGTACCAGCTTTACTTTAAAACATAATCGCTTTCTTTCGAAAGATTATTAATTTCACGACAGCTTTAGTAAGAAACGCTCATGCGTTTCTTTGTAAAGACAAGCAGTGGTTTGCTACATGTGAAAGCACTGTTTGAACTGAGATCAGTGTTTCTTTTCTCAGTACAAGCTTTACTTTGAAAGATAATCGCTTTCTTTCCAAAGTTTATTAATTTCACGTAAGCTTTAGTAAGAAACGCTCATGCGTTTCTTTGTAACGAAAAGCAGTGGTTTGCTTCGTGTGAAAGGACTGTCTGAACTGAGATCAGTGTTCCTTTTCTCAGTACAAGCTTTAATTTGAAAGATAATCGCGTTCTTTCAAAGATTATTAATTTCACGAAAGGTTTAGTAAGAAACAGCGTTTCTTTGTAACGACAAGCAGTGGTTTGCTACATGTGAAAGCACTGTTTGAAGTGAGATCAGTGTTTCTTTTCTCAGTACAAGCTTTACTTTGAAAGATAATCGTGTTCTTACGAAAGTTTTTTAATTTCACTAAAGCTTTAGTAAGAAAGGCACATGCGTTACTTTGTAACGAAAAGCAGTGGTTTGCTACGTGTGAAAGCACTGTTTGAACTGAGATCAATGTTTCTTTTCTCAGTACAAGCTTTACTTTGAAAGATAATCGCGTTCTTTCGAAAGTTTATTAATTTCACGAAAGCTTTATTAAGAAAGGCACATGCGTTTCTTTGTTATGACAAGCAGTGGTTTGGTACGTGTGAAAGCACTGTTTGAACAGAGATCAGTGTTTCTTTTCTCAGTACAAGCTTTACTTTGAAAGATAAATGCTTTCTTTCGAAGGTTTATTAATTTCACGAAAGCTTTAGTAAGAAACGAACATGGTCTTCTCTGTAAAGACAGGCAGTGGTTTGCTCCGTGTGAAAGCACTGTTAGAACTGAGATCAGTGTTCCCTTTCTCAGTACCAGCTTTACTTTAAAACATAATCGCTTTCTTTCGAAAGATTATTAATTTCACGAAAGCTTTAGTAAGAAACGCTGATGCGTTCCTTTGTAAAGACAAGCAGTGGTTTGCTACATGTGAAAGCACTGTTTGAACTGAGATCAGTGTTTCTTTTCTCAGTACAAGCTTTACTTTGAAAGATAATCACGTTCTTTTGAAAGTTTATTAATTTCACGAAAGCTTTAGTAAGAAACGCACATGGGTTTCTTTGTAAAGACAAGCGGTGGTTTGCTCCGTATGAAAGCACTGTTAGAACTGAGATCAGTGTTCCTTTTCTCAGTACAATCTTTACTTTGAAAGATAATCGAGTTCTTTCGAAAGTTTATTAATTTCTTGAAAGCTTGATTAAGAAAGGCACATGCGTTTCTTTGTAATGACAAGCTGTGGTTTGGTACATGTGAAAGCACTGTTTGACCTGAGATCAGTGTTTCTTTTCTCAGTACAAGCTTTACTTTGAAAGATAAATTCGTTCTTTCGAAGGTTTATTAATTTCACGATAGCTTTAGTAAGAAACGAACATGGGCTTCTTTGTAAAGACAAGCAGTGGTTTGCTCCGTGTGAAAGCACTGTTAGAACTGAGATCAGTGTTCCCTTTCTCAGTACAAGCTTTACTTTGAAAGATAATCGCTTTCTTTCGAAAGATTATTAATTTCACGAAAGCTTTAGTAAGAAACGCTCACGCCTTTCTTCGTAACGACAAGCAGTGGTTTGCTACGTATGAAAGCACTGTTAGAACTGAGATCAGTTTTCCTTTTCTCAGTACAAGCTTTACTTTGAAAGATAATCGCGTTCTTTCGAAAGTTTATTAATTTCACGAAAGCTTTAGTAAAAAAGGCACATGCGTTTCTTTGTAACGACAAGCTGTGGTTTGCTACGTGTGAAAGCACTGTTTTTTTTTTACTTATTTATTTATTTTTATTCTTTTTTAATTAAAATTTCCACCTGCTCCCCATTTCCCATTTCCCTCCCCTCCTCTCAAATATTGCCCTCCCCCCACTTCCCTCCCTCTATCCCCACTCCTCTTCTCCTCCTCCCACTCCATTCCCCCTCTCTCTCGATACTGAAGAGCAGTCCAAATTCCCTGCCCTGCGGGAAGACCAAGGTCCTTCTATCTACGTCCAGAAAGGTGAGCGTCCAAACAGGCTAAGCTCCCACAAAGCCAGTTCATGTATTAGGATCGAAACCTAGTGCCATTGTCCTTGGCTTCTCATCACTCTTCATTGACCGCCATGCTCAGAGAGTCCGGAATCAACCCATGCTTATTCAGTCCCAGACCAGCTGGCCTTGGTGGGCTCCCAATAAATCAGTTCCACTGTCACAGTGGGTGGGTGCATCCCTCGTGGTCCTGATTTTTTGCTCATGTTCTCCCTCCTTCTGCTCCTCATTTGGACCTTAAGAGCTCAGACCGTTGCTCCAAATTGAGACTCTGTCTCTACCTCGATCCATCGCCAGATGAAGGTTCTATGGTGATATGCAAGATATTCATCAGTATAGGATAGGGTCATTTCAGGTTCCCTCTCCTTAGTTGCCCAAGGTACCAGCTGGGGACATAATCCTGGACACCTGCGAACCCCTCAAGAGTCAAGTCTCTTGCCAACCCTAAGATGGCTCCCTTAGATAGGATATATACTTTGCTGCTCCCGTATCCATCCTTCCTATATCCCAACCATCCCAATCCTCCGAGCTCCTCCCATCCTCCCCTTCTCATATTTCTCATCCCATTTCCCCTTTGCCCCATGCCACCTCACCCGCAAGTTCCCAGTTTTTGCCCTGGAATCTTGTCTACTTCCCCCTCTCCATGCGGAAGACTATATGATTTTCTTTGGGTTCACTTTCTTATTTAGCTTCTATAGGATCACACATTATATGCTTAGTGTCTTTTATTTTATGGCTAGAAACCGATTATGAGTGAGTACATCCCATGTTCCTCTTTTTGAGTCTGGGATACCTCACTCAGGATAGTGTTTTCTATTTCCATCCATTTGCACGCAAAATTCGAGAAGTCATTGTTTTTTACTGCTGAGTAGTACTCTAATATGTATATATTCCACACTTTCTTCATCCATTCCTCCTTTGAAGGGCATCTAGGTTGTTTCCAGGTTTTGGCTATTACAAACAATGCTGCTATGAACATAGTTGAACAGATACTTTTGTCATTTGATGTGGCATCTCTTGGGTATATTCCCAATAGTGGTATTACTGGATCTTGGGGTAGGTTGATCCCAAATTTCCTGAGAAATCGCCACACTGATTTCCAAAGTGGTTGCACAAGTTTGCATTCCCACCAGCAATGAATGAGTGTGCCTCTTTCTCCACAACCTCTCCAGCAAAGGCTATCATTGGTGTTCTTGATTTTAGCCGTTCTGACAGGTGTAAGACGGTATCTCAAAGTTGTTTTAATTTGCATTTCCCTTATCGCTAAGGAGGTTGAGCATGACCTTAGGTGTCTTTTGGCCATTTGAATTTCTTCTGTTGAGAATTCTCTGTTCAGATCAGTGCCCCATTTTTTATTGGGTTCATTAGCATTTTAAAGTTTAGTTTCTTGAGTTCTTTATATATTTTGGTGATCAGACCTTTGTCTGTTGCAGGGTTGGTGAAGATCTTCTCCCAGTCAGTGGGTTGCCTTTTTGTCTTAGTGACAGTGTCCTTTGCTTTACAGAAGCTACTCAGTTTCAGGAGGTCCCATTTATTCAATGTTGCCCTTAATGTCTGTGCTGCTGGGGATAAACGTAGGAAGTGATCTCCTGTACCCATATGTTGTAGAGTACTTCCAACTTTTTCTTCTATCAGGTTCAGTGTGTTCAGACTAATATTGAGGTCTTTAATCCATTTGGACTTGAGTTTTGTGCATGGTGATAGATATGGATCTATTTTCATTCTTCTACACGTTGACAACCAGTTCTGCCAGCACCATTTGTTGAAGATGCTCTCTTTTTTCCATTGAATACTTTTAGCTCCTTTATCAAAAATTAGGTGTTCATAAGTTTGTGGGTTAAAATCAGGGTCTTCTACTCGGTTCCATTGGTCGACTTCTCTGTTTTTATGCCAATACCAAACTGTTTTCAATACTGAGGCTCTGTAATAGAGTTTGAGGTCAGGGATGGTAATGCCTCCAGACGATCCTTTATTATATAAGATTGTTTTGGCTATCCTGGGTTTTTTGTTTCTCCATATAAAGTTGATTATTGTCCTCTCAAGATCTGTGAAGAATTTTGATGGGATTTTGATGGGGATTGCATTGAATCTATAAATTGCCCTTGGTAGAATTGCCATTTTTACTATGTTGATCCTCCCTATCCAAGAGCAAGGGAGATCCTTCCATTTTCTGGTATCCTCCTCAATTTCTTTCTTCATTGACTTAAAGTTCTTGTCAAATAGATCCTTTACTTCCTTGGTTAGGGTTACCCCAAGATATTTTATGCTATTTGTGGCTATCGTGAAGGGTGATGCTTCTATGATTTCCATCTCTGCTTCCTTATCCTTTGTGTATAGGAGGGCAACTGATTTTTTGGAATTGATCTTGTATCCTGCAACGCTACTAAAGGTGTTTATCAGCTGAAGGAGTTCTTTGCTGGAGTTTTTGGGGTCGCTTATGTACACTATCATATCGTCTGCAAATAATGAAAGTTTAACTTCTTCCTTTCCGATTTGAATCCCTTTGATCCCCTTATGTTGTCTTATTGCTATGGCTAGAATTTCAAGCACTATATTAAAGAGGTATGGAGAGAGTGGACAACCTTGTCGTGTTCCTGATTTTAGTGGAATAGCTTTGAGTTTCTCTCCATTTAATTTGATGTTAGCTGACGGCTTGCTATAAATAGCTTTTATTATAGTTAGGAACGACCCTTGTATTCCTAATCTCTCTAAGACCTTTATCATAAAGGGATGTTGAATTTTGTCAAATGCTTTTTCAGCATCTAATGAAATGATCATATGGTTTTTTTCTTTCAGTTTATTTATATGATGGATTACATTGATAGATTTTCGTATGTTGAACCAGCCCTGCATCTCTGGGATGAAGCCTACTTGATCATAATGGATAATTTTTCTGATGTGTTCTTGGATTCGGTTTGCCAGTATTTTATTGAGTATTTTTGCGTCGATGTTCATGAGTGAGATTGGCCTGTAGTTCTCTTTCTTGGTTGTGTCTTTGTGTGGTTTTGGTATCAGAGTAACTTCAGCTTCATAAAAGGAATTTGGCAATGACTTCTCTGTTTCAATATTGTGAAATACATTAAGGAGTATAGGTATTAGGTCTTCTTGGAAGTTCTGGTAGAATTCTGCATTGAAGCCATCTGGACCTGGGCTTTTTTTGGTGGGGAGGTTTTTTATAACAACTTCTAATTCTTCGCGACTAACAGGTCTATTTAGATTGTTCACCTGGTCCTGGTTTAACTTTGGTATATGGTACTTATCTAAAAAAGTGTCCATTTCTATAACATTTTCCAATTTTGTGGCATACAGATTTTTGTAGTAAGATCTAATGATTCTCTGAATTTCCTCTGAGTCTGTGGTTATGTCTCCCTTTTCGTTTCTGATTTTGTTAATTTGCGTATTCTCTCTCCGCCGTTTGATTAGTTTGGATAGGGGTTTATCAATCTTATTGATTTTCTCCATGAACCAGCTTTTTGTTTCATTGATTCTTTGGATTGTTTTCTGTGTTTCTATTTTGTTGATTTCAGCCCTCAATTTGATTATTTCCAGTCTTCTACTTCTCCTAGGTGAGTCTGCTTCTTTTTTTTCTAAAGCTTTCAGGTGGGCTATTAAGTCTCCAATGTGTGCTTTCTCCGTTTTCTTTAAGTGGGCACTTAATGCTATGAATTTTCCTCTTAGCACTGCTTTCATAGTGTCCCATAGGTTTGAGTATGTTGAGTCTTCGTTTTCATTGAATTCAAGAAAGACTTTAATTTCTTTCTTTATTTCTTCCTTGATCCAGGTGAGGTTCAGTAGTTGACTGTCCAGTTTCCATGAGTTCATAGGCTTTCTGGGGATAGCATTGTTGTTGAATTCTAACTTTAATCCATGGTGATCTGATAAGACACAGGTGGTTACCGATATTTTTTTGTAACTGTGTAAGTTTGCTTTGTTACCGAGTATGTGGTCTATTTTCGAGAAGGTTCCATGAGCTGCAGAGAAGAAGGTATATTCTTTCCTATTTGGGTGGAATGTTCTATAGATGTCTGTTAAGTCCATTTGATTCATTACCTCCCTTAATCCTCTTATTTCTCTGTTAGGTTTCTGTTTGATTGACCTGTCCATTGGTGAGAGAGGAGTGTTGAAATCTCCTACTATTAGTGTGTGTGGTTTGATGACTGCCTTGAGTTTTAGTAACGTTTCTTTTACATAAGTGGGTGCTTTTATATTAGGGGCATATATATTCAGGATTGAGATTTCATCCTGGTGAATTGTTCCTGTTATGAGTAAAAAATGTCCATCTCCATCTCTTTTGATTGATTTTAGTTTGAAGTCAACTTTCTTAGAAATTAGTATGGCCACGCCTGCTTGTTTCTTAGGTCCGTTTGCTTGATAAACCTTTTCCCAGCCCTTTACTCTGAGTAGATGTCTATCTTTGTGGTTGAGGTGTGTTTCTTGTAAGCAGCAGAATGTTGGATCCTGTTTTCGTATCCAATCTCTTAGCCTGTGCCTCTTTATAGGTGAGTTGAGTCCATTGATATTAAGTGATATTAATGACCAGTGGTTGTTAACTCCGGTCATTTTTCCTTTCTTTCTTTCTTTCCTTTGGTAGTAGAGTTTGTGTGTTTCCCTTCTTCAAGTTGTGCTGGTGAAGGGTCTTTAGATGTCTGAGTTATTGTGGGCATTGTTGGACTCCTTGGCTTGTGATTTTCCTTCAATTACTTTCTGAAGGGCTGGATTTGTGGCTACGTATTGTTTAAATTTGTTTTTATCCTGGAAAACTTTGTTTTCTCCATTTATAGTGAACGAAAGCTTGGCTGGGTATAGTAGTCTGGGCTTGCATCCATGGTCTCGTAGTTTCTGCAGTATATCTATCCAGGACCTTCTGGCTTTCATGGTTTCCATAGAGAAATCAGGTGTAAGTCTGATAGGTTTACATTTATAGGTAACTTGACCTTTTTCCTTTGCAGCTCTTAATATTCTTTCTTTATTCTGTATGTTTTGTGTTTTGATTATTATATGACGAGGAGATGTTTTTTTTTGATCCAGTCGATTTGGTGTTCTGTATGCTTCTTGGACCTTCAAAGGAATATCTTTCTTAAGGTTGGGAAAGTTTTCTTCTATAATTTTATTAAATATATTTTCTGGACCATTGAGCTGTACTTCTTCTCCTTCTTCTATCCCTATTATTCTTAGGTTTGGTCTTTTTATTGTGTCCCAGATTTCCTGAATGTTTTGTGATGAGAATTTGTTGGTTATGCTGTTTTCTTTGATGAGAGTGTTTATTTTCTCTATGGTATCTTCAGTGTCTGAGATTCTTTCTTCTATCTCTTGTAATCTGTTGGTGGTACTTGTCTCTGTAGTTCCTGTTCGTTTATTCAAATTTTCCATCTCCATCCTTCCCTCGGTTTGTGTTTTCTTTATTATTTCCACTTCGTTCTTCAAGTCTTGAACCGTTTCCCTTACCTGTTTGATTACTTTTTTTTGTTTCTCTTGGTTTTCTTGGGTATCTTTGAGATATTTATTCATTTCCTCTACCTTTTTGTTTGTAATCTCTAATTGGTTGTGGCAGTTTTTCACCTCCTGTTTAAGGTCCTCTATTATTTTCATAAAATTCACTTTTGAGTCGAATTCTTCTAATTCTTCTGTATTAGGGTTTAGACTTCTCATTTCGGGATTCCTGGATCCTGGTGATGTCACGTTGCCTTTCAAGTTGTTGGGGGAATTCTTGCATTGGCGCCTGCCCATCTTTTCCTTCAAATGGAGCCAGGAGAGGCCTGATGTCTTGGACCAGTCTTTGCTGTGACTAACTCTCTAGGTGTATCTCCTCAGTGTAGGGGCAGGAACCGTTCCCTTCCAGGTGAACTCCTCAACACCAAAACATGGATGCGTGGTATTCCAATGACCCGCGTAAAGAAGGCCGAATGCAAGGGGTCGGGAGGGGTCCAGTAGAACACAGGCGACACTGCAGTACAAGCTGGAGGTGCCTGCGCTCCCTTTCGGGGGTTGCTGAGGCCTGCCCGCTGCTCTGGTTGGGTAGCCTTAGTGTAGGGGCGTTTGTGCTCTCTACCGGGACCGTCCGCCCCAGGATAGCACACACTCACCCGTCCCGATGAAACTTCTTGGCACCTACACAGGAACTCCTGGATGCCCCAATGAGCCAGGGACTAATGGAAGTAGGGCGCAGGCAGAGCAGGTCTAGCAGATCACAGCAGAGACTGCAGCCCCAGCAGCAGGGGCCCGCTTTCCCTGGCGGGGACCTTGAGGCCTGCCCTCTAGTCAGGGACTCACTGCTCCGGGTTGGTAGCCTTAGTGAAATGGCAGGAAACTGTTCCACAGCTAAGGACCTTGCAGACAAGGCAGGTTTGGGGGTGGGGGTGGGGGCGGGTGTGTAGGAGAGCAAGCCCTGCAGCAGGAGCTGGGGGAGGGGTATTTGTGCTCTCTACCTGGACAGTCCGCCGCAGGATAGCACACACTCACCCATCCCGATGAAACTTCTCGGCACCTACACAGGAACTCCTGGATGCCCCAATGAGCCAGGGACTAATGGAAGTAGGGCGCAGGCAGAGCAGGTCCAGCAGATCACAGCAGAGACTGCAGCCCCAGCAGCAAGGGCCCGCTTTCCCTGGCGGGGACCTTGAGGCCTGCCCTCTGGTCAGGGACTCACTGCTCTGGGTTGGTAGCCTTAGTGAAATCTGAAAGCAGTGTTTGAACTGAGATCAATGTTTCTTTTCTCAGTTCAAGCTTTAATTTGAAAGATAATCGCGTTCTTTCGAAAGTTTATTAATTTCACGAAAGCTTTAGTAAGAAACGCACATGCGTTTCTTTGTAAAGACATGCAGTTGTTTGCTATGTGTGAAAGCAATGTTAGAACTGAGATCAGTGTTCCTTTTCTCAGTACAAGCTTTATTTGAAAGATAATCACATTCTTTCCAAAGTTTATTAATTTCACTAAAGCTTTAGTAACAAATGCACATGGGTTTCTTTGGAAAGACAAGCAGTGGTTTGCTACGTGTGAAAGCACTGTTAGACTTTCAATCAGTGTTCCTTTTCTCGTACAAGCTTTACTTTGAAAGATAATCACGTTCTTACGAAAGTTTATTAATTTCACGAAAGCTTAAGTAAGAAACGCACATGGGCTTCTTTGTAAAGACAAGCAGTTGTTTGCTCCGAGTGAAAGCACTGTTAGAACTGAGATCAGTGTTCCCTTTCTCAGTACAAGCTTTACTTGAAAGATAATCACGTTCTTTTGAAAGATTATTAATTTCACGAAAGCTTTAGAAAGAAACGCACATGGGTTTCTTTGGAAAGACAAGCAGTGGTTTGCTACGTGTGAAAGCACTGTTAGAACTGAGATCAGTATTCCTTTTCTCAGCACAAGCTTTACTTTGAAAGATAATCGCGTTCTTTCGAAAGTTTATTAATTTCACGAAAGCTTTAGTATGAAACGCTCATGCGTTTCTTTGTAACGACAAGCAGTGGTTTGCTACGTGTGAAAGCACTGTTTGAACTGAGATCAGTGTTCCCTTTCTCAGTACAAGCTTTACTTTGAAAGATAAACGCGTTCTTTCGAAAGTTTATTAATTTCACGAAAGCTTTAGTAAGAAACGAACATGGGCTTCTTTGTAAAGACAAGCAGTGGTTTGCTCCGTGTGAAAGCAATGTTAGAACTGAGATCAGCGTTCCCTTTCTCAGTACAAGCTTTACTTTGAAAGATAATCGCATTCTTTCGAAAGATTATTAATTTCACGAAAGCTTTAGTAAGAAACGCACATGGGTTTCTTTGGAAAGACAAGCAGTGGTTTGCTACGTATGAAAGCACTGTTAGAACTGAGGTCAGTGTTCCTTTTCTCAGTACAAGCTTTACTTTGAAAGATAATTGCGTTCTTTCAAAAGTTTATTAATTTGACGAAAGCTTTATTAAGAAAGGCACATGAGTTTCTTTGTAACGACAAGCAGTGGTTTGCTACGTGTCAAAGCACTGTTTGAACAGAGATCAGTGTTTTTTTTCAGTACAAGCTTTACTTTGAAAGATAATCGCATTCTTTCCAAAGTTTATTAATTTCACGAAAGCTTTACTAAGAAACGCACATGGGTTTCTTTGGAAAGACAAGCAGTGGTTTGCTACTTATGAAAGCACTGTTAGAATTTCAATAAGTGTTCCTTTTCTCAGTACAAGCTTTAATTTGAAAGATAATCGCGTTCTTTCGAAAGTTTATTAATTTCACGAAAGCTTTAGTAAGAAACGCAAATGCGTTTCTTTGTAAAGACATGCAGTTGTTTTCTATGTGTGAAAGCAATGTTAGAACGAGATCAGTGTTCCTTTTCTCAGTACAAGCTTTATTTGAAAGATAATCGCATTCTTTCCAAAGTTTATTAATTTCACTAAAGCTTTAGTAAGAAATGCACATGGGTTTCTTTGGAAAGACAAGCAGTGGTTTGCTACGTGTGAAAGCACTGTTAGACTTTCAATCAGTGTTCCTTTTCTCAGTACAAGCTTTACTTTGAAAGATAATCCCGTTCTTATGAAAGTTTATTAATTTCACGAAAGCTTTAGTAAGAAACGCACATGGGCTTCTTTGTAAAGACAAGCAGTTGTTTGCTCCGTGTGAAAGCACTGTTAGAACTGAGATGAGTGTTCCCTTTCTCAGTACAAGCTTTACTTGAAAGATAATCACGTTCTTTTGAAAGATTATTAATTTCATGAATGCTTTAGAAAGAAACGCACACGGGTTTCTTTGGAAAGACAAGCAGTGGTTGGCTACGTGTGAAAGCACTGTTAGAACTGAGATCAGTGTTCCTTTTCTCAGCACAAGCTTTACTTTGAAAGAGAACGCGTTCTTTAGAAAGTTTATTAATTTCACGAAAGCTTTAGTAAGAAATGCACATGGGTTTCTTTGGAAAGACAAGCACTGGTTTGCTACGTGTGAAAGCACTGTTAGAACTGAGATCAGTGTTCCTTTTCTCAGTACAAGCTTTACTTTGAAAGGTAATCGCGTTCTATCGAAAGTTTATTAATTTCACGAAAGCTTTAGTAAGAAACGCATCTGCGTTTCTTTGTAAAGACAAGCAGTGGTTTGCTCCGTGTGAAAGCACTGTTAGAACTGAGATCAGTGTTCCCTTTCTCACTACAAGCTTTACTTTGAAAGATAATCACGTTCTTTCGAAAGATTATTAATTTCACGAAAGCTTTAGTCAGAAAAGGCACATGGGTTTCTTTGGAAAGACAAGCAGTCGTTTCCTACGGGTGAAAGTACTGTTAGAACTGAGATCAGTGTTCCTTTTCTGAGTACAAGCTTTACTTTGAAAGATAATCACGTTCTTTCGAAAGTTTATTAATTTCACGAAAGCTTTAGCAAGAAAGGCGCATGCGTTTCTTTGTAACGTCCAGCAGTGGTTTGCTACGTGTGAAAGCACTGTTTGAACTGAGATCTGTGTTTTTTTTTCAGTACGAGCTTTACTTTGAAAGATAATTGCATTCTTTTGAAAGTTTATTAAATTCACGAAAGCTTTATTAAGAAAGGCACATGCGTTTCTTTGTAATGACAAGCAGTGGTTTGGTACGTGTGAAAGCACTGTTAGACTTTCAATCAGTGTTCCTTTTCTCAGTACAAGCTTTACTTTGAAAGATAATCGCGTTCTTTCGAAAGTTTATTAATTTCACGAAAGCTTTAGTAAGAAACGCTCATGCGTTTCTTTGGAAAGACAAGCACTGGTTTGCTACGTGTGAAAGCACTGTTAGAACTGAGATCAGTGTTTCTTTTCTCAGTACAAGCTTTACTTTGAAAGATAATCGCGTTCTTTCGAAAGTTTATTAATTTCACGAAAGCTTTAGTAAGAAACGCACCTGCGTTTCTTTGTAAAGACAAGCAGTGGTTTGCTCCGTGTGAAAGCACTGTTAGAACTGAGATCAGTGTTCCCTTTCTCAGTACAAGCTTTACTTTGAAAGATAATCACGTTCTTTCGAAAGATTATTAATTTCACGAAAGCTTTAGTAAGAAACGCACATGGGTTTTTTGGAAAGACAAGCAGTCGTTTGCTACGTGTGAAAGTACTGTTAGAACTGAGATCAGTGTTCCTTTTCTCAGTACAAGCTTTAATTTGAAAGATAATCGCGTTCTTTCGAAAGTTTATTAATTTCACGAAAGCTTTAGTAAGAAACGCTCATGCGTTTCTTTGTAACGTCCAGCAGTGGTTTGCTAAGTGTGAAAGCACTGTTTGAACTGAGATCACTGTTCCTTTTGTCATTACAAGCTTTACTTTGAAAGATTATCGCGTTCTTTCGAAAGTTTATTAATTTCACGAAAGCTTTAGTAAGAAGGCACATGCGTTTCTTTGGAACGACAAGCAGTGGTTTGCTACGTGTGAAAGCACTGTTTGAACTGAGATCAGTGTTTCTTTTCTCAGTACAAGCTTTACTTTGAAAGATAATCGCGTTCTTTCGAAAGTTTATTAATTTCACGAAAGCTTTATTAACAAAGGCACATGCGTTTCTTTGTAATGACAAGCAGTGGTTTGGTACCTGTGAAAGCACTGTTTGAACTGAGATCATTGTTGCTTTTCTCAGTACAAGCTTTAATTTGAATGATAAACGCGTTCTTTCGAAAGTTTATTAATTTCACGAAAGCTTTAGTAAGAAACGAACATGGGCTTCTTTGTAAAGACAAGCAGTGCTTTGCTCCGTGTGAAAGCACTGTTGGAACTGAGATCAGTGTTCCTTTTCTCAGTACAAGCTTTACTTTGAAAGGTAATTTCGTTCTTTTGAAAGTTTATTAATTTCACGAAAGGTTTAGTAAGAAAGGCACATGAGTTTCTTTGTAACGACAATCAGTGGTTTGCTACGTGTGAAAGCACTGTTTGAACTGAGATCAGTGTTTCTTTTCTCAGTACAAGCTTTACTTTGAAAGATAATCGCGTTCATACGAAGTTTATTAATTTCACGAAAGCTTTAGTAAGAAACGCACATGGGCTTCTTTGTAAAGACAAGCAGTGGTTTGCTCCGTGTGAAAGCACTGTTAGAACTGAGATCAGTGTTCCCTTTCTCAGTACAAGCTTTACTTGAAAGATAATCACGTTCTTTTGAAAGATTATTAATTTCATGAAAGCTTTAGAAAGAAACGCACACGGGTTTCTTTGGAAAGAGAAGCAGTGGTTTGCTACGTGTGAAAGCACTGTTAGAACTGAGATCAGTGTTCATTTTCTCAGTACAACCTTTACTTTGAAAGATAATTGCGTTCTTTCGAAAGTTTATGAATTTCACGAAAGCTTTAGTAAGAAATGCACATGGGTTTCTTTGGAAAGACAAGCACTGGTTTGCTACGTGTGAAAGCACTGTTAGAACTGAGATCAGTGTTCCTTTTCTCAGTACAAGCTTTACTTTGAAAGATAATCGCGTTCTATCGAAAGTTTATTAATTTCACGAAAGCTTTAGTAAGAAACGCACCTGCGTTTCTTTGTAAAGACAAGCAGTGGTTTGCTCCATGTGAAAGCACTGTTAGAACTGAGATCAGTGTTCCCTTTCTCAGTACAAGCTTTACTTTGAAAGATAATCACGTTCTTTCGAAAGATTATTAATTTCACGAAAGCTTTAGTAAGAAACGCACATGGGTTTCTTTGGAAAGACAAGCAGTCGTTTGCTACATGTGAAAGTACTGTTAGAACTGAGATCAGTGTTCCTTTTCTCAGTACAAGCTTTAATTTGAAAGATAATCGCGTTCTTTCGAAAGTTTATTAATTTCACGAAAGCTTTAGCAAGAAAGGCGCATGCGTTTCTTTGTAACGTCCAGCAGTGGTTTGCTACGTGTGAAAGCACTGTTTGAACTGAGATCAGTGTTCCTTTTATCAGTACAAGCTTTACTTTGAAAGATAATCGCGTTCTTTCAAAAGTTTATTAATTTCACGAAAGCTTTAGTAAGGAGGCACATGCGTTTCTTTGTAACGACAACCAGTGGTTTGCTACGTGTGAAAGCACTGTTTGAACTGAGATCAGTGTTTCCTTTCTCAGTACAAGCTTTACTTTGAAAGATAATCGCGTTCTTTCCAAAGTTTATTAATTTCAAGAAAGCTTTAGTAAGAAACGCACATGCGTTTCTTTGGAAAGACAAGCAGTGGTTTGCTACTTGTGAAAGCACTGTTAGAATTTCAATAAGTGTTCCTTTTCTCAGTACAAGCTTTAATTTGAAAGATAATCGCGTTCTTTCGAAAGTTTATTAATTTCACGAAAGCTTTAGTAAGAAACGCACATGCGTTTCTTTGGAACGACAAGCAGTGGTTTGCTACATGTGAAAGCACTGTTAGAACTGAGATCAGTGTTCCTTTTCTCAATACAAGCTTTACTTTGAAAGGTAATTTCGTTCTTTCGAAAGTTTATTAATTTCACGAAAGGTTTAGTAAGAAAGGCACATGAGTTTCTTTGTAACGACAATCAGTGGTTTGCTACGTGTGAAAGCACTGTTTGAACTGAGATCAGTGTTTCTTTTCTCAGTACAAGCTTTACTTTGAATGATAAACGCGTTCTTTCGAAAGTTTATTAAATTCACGAAAGCTTTATTAAGAAAGGCACATGCGTTTCTTTGTAATGACAAGCAGTGGTTTGGTACGTGTGAAAGCACTGTTAGACTTTCAATCAGTGTTCCTTTTCTCAGTACAAGCTTTACTTTGAAAGATAATCACGTTCTTTCGAAAGTTTATTAATTTCAGGAAAGCTTTAGTAAGAAACGCTCATGCGTTTCTTTGGAAAGACAAGCACTGGTTTGCTACGTGTGAAAGCACTGTTAGAACTGAGATCAGTGTTCCTTTTCTCAGTACAAGCTTTACTTTGAAAGATAATCGCGTTCTTTCGAAAGTTTATTAATTTCACGAAAGCTTTAGTAAGAAACGCACCTGCGTTTCTTTGAAAAGACAAGCAGTGGTTTGCTCCGTGTGAAAGCACTTTTAGAACTGAGATCAGTGTTCCTTTTCTCAGTACAAGCTTTACTTTGAAAGATAATCGCGTTCTTTCGAAAGTTTATTAATTTCAAGAAAGCTTTAGTAAGAAAGGAACATGGGCTTCTTTGTAAAGACAAGCAGTGCTTTGCTCCGTGTGAAAGCACTGTTAGAACTGAAATCAGTGTTCCTTTTCTCAGTACAAGCTTTACTTTGAAAGGTAATTTCGTTCTTTCGAAAGTTTATTAATTTCACGAAAGGTTTAGTAAGAAAGGCACATGAGTTTCTTTGTAACGACAATCAGTGGTTTGCTACGTGTGAAAGCACTGTTTGAACTGAGATCAGTGTTTCTTTTCTCAGTACAAGCTTTACTTTGAATGATAAACGCGTTCTTTCGAAAGTTTATTAATTTCAAGAAAGCTTTAGTAAAAAACGAACATGGGCTTCTTTGTAAAGAAAGCAGTGGTTTGCTCCGTGTGAAATCACTGTTAGAACTGAGATCAGTGTTCCCTTTCTTAGTACAAGCTTTACTTTGAAAGATAATCGCGTTCTTTCCAAAGTTTATTAATTTCAAGAAAGCTTTATTAAGAAAGGCACATGGGTTTCTTTGTAAAGACAAGCAGTGGTTTGCTACGTGTGAAAGCACTGTTAGAATTTCAATAAGTGTTCCTTTTCTCAGTACAAGCTTTAATTTGAAAGATAATCACGTTCTTTTGAAAGTTTATTAATTTCACGAAAGCTTTAGTAAGAAACGCACATGGGCTTCTTTGTAAAGACAAGCAGTTGTTTGCTCCGTGTGAAAGCACTGTTAGAACTGAGATGAGTGTTCCCTTTCTCAGTACAAGCTTTACTTGAAAGATAATCACGTTCTTTTGAAAGATTATTAATTTCATGAATGCTTTAGAAAGAAACGCACACGGGTTTCTTTG